>NC_088844.1:10786263-11197379 GCF_904066995.2 Poecilia reticulata | reverse complement strand
AGTTTGAGTTAAGTCTGCCACGGGTGAAGACTGCAACATTTGATGTGCCGAGTCTATTATCCGCAGCAGCAAATGTTCATCAGACCTAATGCACACGACCTACTGAGCATTATAGGTTTGCATGCAGGAGGCACGCAGCTTCTAAACCGCCTCTGCTCCGTCTCTGTTGATCAAAATGGCATCGGCCGGAGATTGAAAAAGTGCACACGCATATCGCTGTGAGGGGGAATTCAGGAGATATAATTGGGGTACCCTATAACGCTATGCGAAGCATCAGCCAACATCATCTGGATGGAGTCCCGCTGCTGTATTAAGCCAGTGACTGAGCACCTGCTGCTTGCCAGACTGTTGCAGTAAACTGTGAGCAGCAGCAGCAGCAGCAACGACAGAACGGAAATCTGAACAGTGACATTGACATTTTTATCAGGGATTACAAAGCCGGTCGCTGTGATCTGATCAGAACAAGGTGGAGGGGGGGGGATGCAAATATTTAATGCAAATGATTTGTTTGGATTAAAAAAAAATAAAGCCTAATGCCATGTTTGAAGAGAATCTGTTTGAACATCCTCTGATAAAGGATGCCTCCATCTCTGCATACCCCTGGTTTGAAGTTGGAGTACAAAGAGGCTCTATGCCCTTTTGCATCTCTAAAACTCCGCTGACGTCCCCCGCCTCTTTCTCTCCATCTCTCTCTCTCTCTGTTATTTGACATTGCAGTCACGTTTGGGTGAAAGTTGAAGCTTGTCGGCTGCACAAGATGTGGCAGAAAAAGAGAGAAAAAAAATCAGAAGAGAAAGAAGAGTATGTTGGCTTATGGACGTCAAGCTCTTCAAAGCTTTAATTAAAACGCGTCTCACTGTAATCCGTGTTTTGAATGCAAACGGAGCGCAATTTATGGGGCCGAATGTGCTTATTGTGGCTTTTGATCTTAAGCCAGATGATGAATGCAGAGATGATACCGGCAGAAAAACAAGAGATCACTCAATACGTTATAGTGGGCAGAAAGAATATAGCCATGACTAAATGTTTGGCATTTAAAGGAGGGGGAGAAAAAAAAAACAACTTTTTACCAGGTTTGATAGTGTTAAAGACAGGAGGCGATCTGGTTAGACTGTTTATAACGCCGTCTGACTACAATCTCATGCGTCGGCTGAGCTTTTTTTTAATTCTCTTTACAACTGCCTCTAAGAGCATCACGTTTCCTCGGACGCTTACCGATATGAATGATTGAGTCCGCATTGGTTGGATTGCAGTGCAATATCCAAAAGGAAAAGCAGATCAGCAGCAACTCCATCTCGGTATTTCAGCGAGGCGTCTCATCCAAGCTTTTAACTCGACTGTCCTGCACTGTCCAAACCGGAGCGGCACCCCCGGAGAAGAAAAATACAATCAGTAGATATCAAAACCCCCCACGGTGGTCCTTTTCCCTTCAGAACAGACAGGTGTGAAATCTAAAAAAAAAAAAGAAGAAGAAGAAGAAAAAGAAAAAGAAAAAGAAAGAAAAAAATGCTTTAGTTCCAAGTTTTTTTTTTCTTTTCTCCTTTCTCTCTAAGCCAACACAATCAGGTCAACCGCATGAAGGTGGGCATAAAGGACGAGGAGGAACCGATAGGGACCCGATATAGGACTGAGGAGACAGGTACAGCCCGGCGAGGGAGAGACCCGGCGCACCTCTCTCTCACTCCCGCTTCTCTCTCCCGGCGCTCCGGCGTCTAAAGCATGGCAAGCAGCTGGAAAAAAAAGAAAGAAAAAACACGGAGGAGGGACACCCCTCTGACTACACACGGATAGAGATTCACATACACACACACACACACGCACACACACACACACACACACACCAAGGAGAGATAGAGAAGAAGAAGAAAAAAAAGACGCTCTTCAATTCTGTCTCAATCACGTGATTGCGGAGACTTCACGACTCTGCCGCCGTCCTGACGAGCCGGGGAGAAATGATTTGGACTCGCCGGAGAAAGACGCGCAGAGAGCCGATAATAATAATAGTAATAAAAAAAATAAAATAAAATAAAAGAGCCGGAGGTTGTGATAGGCAGAAGGCGAAAAAAAAAAAAAAAAAAAACAGACGAGAATTTCTGACTGGAGAGCCCAAATCCGACACAGATGTTGCAAAAGAGGTGAAAAGTGGAAGAAACAGTTCACTTCTGAGAGAGAAGTGTGCGCTTTTGTTTTTCCTCGGCTGAGACGTGAAGGATCGAAGCGGAACGGCGGAGCGCAGCTGGTGTGTCATGGGGAGAGGGGGGGAAAGAAAAAACGGATTTCCACGCCGCGATCCGTCCTCGGCGGTAGCTGACGGATGAGAGGCGAGACGTGACACAAGCCAAAAACGACGGAGTGTACCGGGGAGCAGACTGCCGGAGTTACGGGAGTATCATTAAGCAAAAGGGAACACAACTATGTCCGCGAAATGGATTCCTTCAAATTCACGCCACACTTCGTCTTTAATCGTGGGATCGCTTTGTTTGTGCGTTACTTTTGCTTGTAAATCCGCATCTGGGCACCACTTATGCCCAAATGCACCTCTGCGTGTACAAACCGGCTAAGAAGAGGGAGAAGTCGGACTTTCTCGATGGGCATAATCTTACAATTAAAGGATATTTCTCGTGGATGTCATAAAAAAACGGAAATATCTCTTAATTGTTTGGTTAAGTCGGTCGTGGGCACAGAGCAGAAACTTTCAGCACCACCAGCGAGCTGGACAGCGCCTTCAATGCTCAACAGTGGGGAAAAAAAGAGAGCCAACAGATGTATCTATGGAAGTCCAACTGTGCCACTAAGCAATAAAGGAATAATTATTTCTACATGTCAATTTAGAAATAAAATTGACAATAAATATGCTTGATGATTATATATATGCATTTGTGTTTATTTAAATGTGTTAATTTGATAAATATGATTTAATATGACATTTTTAATACTTTTTTCAGTATTTATTTGTAGTAATAATGGATTATTGTGCTCTGGAGTGTATGATGGACAACATTTCCCTGTTCCCAGCCAACATTTGAAATATTGGCAGGAAATGGGTTAATCAATGGCTCCCATATGGGACTGGCCGTTATCTAATAGCCCTGTGTTAACAGTCTGGATGGGTTTGAGCCAGAAAAGCTCTGAAAATAAAGTGGGACTCATACCAGAGTGCTTAACTTGTTAAACAGATTGAACCAATTTTTTCCATATCCATTTTAGGCACAGTAGACCGTGTTTCCATTTTACTACCAACATGTGTTGTATGTTTGTCAACCTAAATGATCCTATACAGGAAGCCCGTTGTGAACCAAGGTCACATCCTTTGTTAGTATCTTGGTTACTAGCTCAGGCCTCATATCCAACTGGGTTAAATGGATACTAAGTGCTCCTACTTACACGCGTTGTCTGGGGTTTAGTCGATTGGTCTGGAGAGGACGTGTTGTTCAGTTTATTAATCATTCAGACGTCACAATCTATTGGACAGGCCACAGTCTAAGCTCCTCTATCAAGTGCCCAAACTTCCAGGCTGTTTTAAATAAAATAAAATAAAAACAATTATCTATAGATGCTTATAATTTAAATAGAACTGTAAATAACTGGATTTAATTCAAATGTATCCATAAATGATTTCACTCCTTAAATGTCAGGATGATTCCGGTGTCCTCATAGATCCGGTGATTTGCATTTTCAGGGTGACATATTAGGGGAATACATACATTGTCAAAAGTGATTATTATTGATTTTTTTTTTCAGTTATGTTGCTATTAATGTTATTTCAAAGTTCATGTGCCAAAGTACAGCCTCAAATAATTAAACTGTCAAGGTGGCCCCTCAAATAAACCGCAACATCTGATTAATCGGCACCAAAAGTGCACTTCAGAACAATTATGCTGAGATGAACCGTCTTCGGCTCATCCAGTGACTTTACACTTCTAAAAATAAACCCATTGTGTCTGCATGTCAATGGAATAAAAAAATGGAATAGAATGATCAGGACACATGAATGTTTCCTGCGAAGAAGACATATGAGTTTTTTTCTTTTTACTGTTATTTGTAACTTTTAAATAAGTGACTCAATAATTTGCTTCTAACTTGAAGTGGTTTACAATTCACACACTCTCTTCTGGGGCACTTTTTCCATCTCCACAAGAATCTACCTCATCCCTGAAACATTTGTTCTCTTAGAGAGGATTTTAAGCCATAACAGAGAGAATAAACCATTATATAAAATGAACGTTTCTTGATTTATAAAGCAGTAACATCCAAATAACTTAGTTTTTTAAAAGATCAAGCGCTGTCCCCAGTGGCCGTTTTAGATGATGCATTTGTTTAAAAAAAATAATAATTGTTTCACCATTCTCTCTGTCAAACGGTACAAAATACATTTTGTGATAAAATAAGCTCACAATGACAGCCGATTATCCTAAACAGCTAAAGAAGGACGACACATTTATGTCAATATTTAATTCATCCCAGCCGTACGTCGGCTCCGGTAAAATACAATGAAAGTCTTTTGATTTCTTATTTTCTTAACACAGTAGATTTAACCTTGAGGTTTAGCTTTTCAGCGGCGTCCAAAACAGCATAAAAAATTCAAAACATCCCAAAGGAGGATATAAAAATCCCTTAATTTCACTCATGTATGAAGCAACATGATGAAAACATTTCTTCAGTGAATTATTCATTTTTAGAAAGTGGCCTAACTTCACACAGGCCCCAAAAATAATCCTTATTCCTTGAAGTTTTTGTTCCCAATGCAAATTTGCCCTTTTCCCTTCATCTTGCTATATTGAGAAGACGTACATGTAGAAAGCTATAAAGTCTCGTTTTTGTATTAAATCTCAATTGAGGGTCTTTTCATGTCTTTTGCTTTGTATACATAAGGAATACCTAAGAAGTTTGATATGTTTTATTAAAAGTACTATAATAAACATTTTTTCTAAATATGGCACTAAAAGTGATTAAAATAACTTTGCTTCCAGTTCATAGCTTCCACTTCCACTTGATGCTTCAAGTTGAATCTCTATCACAGTAACCATCACCATATGCATTAGGCATGTTAAAATTAATGTAGGCTCTCTATTATTTATAATCTGCATATAGACAGATATTTAAATGAATAGCACAGCGTGTTTTATGTCTTGTGGAGGTGAGCTTCATGCATTAATAAGTAGGGGTGTATACCAAATGACAGCAAGAATATATTTTTGTGGATTCCAGTAAAATATTCAAGATTTTTGGAGGGGCTTATTATGCAGTTCATTCCAACCCGTGCAGCTCCCAGTATCCATGCTTTAATAATCATCATCTTTCTGTGTGCAATTCCACATGCACTACAGTGTGGATCAGCATACCGCAGTCTCATGTCTGCCTAGACAGACGCAGAGACCACGGCAGTTTGGTCACGACAGCAAAGATGGGGGAATTTTACACAGACTAGTCATATATGTTTATAGCTATGAGCAATGGAGAGGAAAAGACAGACAGGGTGACGGAGAGAGCGGATATAGATTAAGTCAGACTGTCCCATCTGGTGCTTGAAAGCCGGAGGGAAAAAAAGAAAAGAAAGTGTTACTAACCATTAAAGAAGACAGTTTTAATACTAGACTCATCTGTAGATATCTGTATTCCCTTACAACTCCTCCATGATTGTCTTGGTGCTCCTTCGGATGAGTCCTTTCTCTCAATTTAGTCTCATGCCACAATCACAGTGCTGTTAAAAAAAAAGACAGAAAATTGGTTTTAATTGTCATATTTAAAATGTTCAGATTATCTATTTTTAATATAAGAAAGAAAACAATCTTTGCAAATACACAATGTAGTTTTCAAAGGATTATTTAATTTATTAAGGGAAAAAGGTTGTCCAAACATACCTGGTCCCATATGAAAATGTATTTACCTCCCAAATCTCATAGGCGATTGTCTCACCAACTCGTCGGGCATCAAGCAGTAGCAAGAAGCCTTATTATTAAGAAATCTATTGCGGTAGAGATATTTTGACCCAATCTTCACAGAATCAAGATTGTGTCAAGGATCTTCACACAATCTTTTCACCATGACTGGCCTTTTGAGGTTCACACCACAGGAACTCAGTTTGGAAACATCAAGTCTTTTTTTAAGCTGTCGAGGTTCTGCTTAAGGAGCTCCTTCACTACACACGTCTGATAGAAAGTCAAACTTGGCAACTTCATACAGTGTTGAGTTTTTATATGACAGTCAGTATATAGTTATGAATGCATAATTACATTTAAATTCAGGAGATTATATTGTTTAAAATGCTGCCTTTATGACCAATTCCTTGGTCTGGGTTTGAACGACGTTCAAAACTATCATTGTCTTCCTCTTGTTAGTTTAAAGATAGAAGGCTAATATTGACCGAACATGTTCTATCTCACGTGAGCTAAAGTCATTAGCACAACCTTCTGATGTTGTGAATAATATCATTTTAGCATCTTGGCATTTCTTTGTCATGCTTTGAGAAAGTATCACTGCTGTCTTAATCTCAATATGGCAGTCTGAAAAGAATGATGAGGTTCCTGTTGAGACCTTTTGTCCCCCAACAAAATGGCTCATAATTTTTGACCTAATGGCTGGTTCAAATTGATCAACATCAGTCACAATAGCATAAGCCTAGATTTAAGAAATTACCTCGTCTTTATTTTTTTTTTTTGTCTGTGCAGCAGTTCTGTTTCTCTTAAAGGACATGGAATCATGATGATATATGTACCATGGAGGAGAAAAAAAAGCCACAGCAAAATGACTTAATTAGCCTGGATCTTTGGTCTAATAAAAGAACTGGACAGAGCCTGCAGCTCACAATCAAATGTACTGATATAGTCAACATAATTAGACCATTTGCTGCAGCAGTAGGCATACATGGATCCTATAATAACTGTGGTGTTAGCAGGAAGAACTACCCTGAGACCAGGGAAAGTGCTCTGCAGTTGCAACAGATGTATGTTAATTTATAGCTTAATTAAAGCTTGCGCTTGTATCACACCATCACAGTCTGTCATTTGAAGGGACTATGGGGTGTGCGCATGCCTTGGCGACCCTGGATGTTGTTTTTATATGAATTCCCCCAAACCAATTTAGAGAAGGGTTAAACCTGAGACATGTTGAGAATCCATTCATGTCAAGCAGAGATGTGCAGGGAATAGCAATACCTGTCTGCACCTGAAGAGGTGAAGCAAGGCTTGCACTACCAAACACACAGCCTGAGGTAACATTATAGATTAATCATGTTATGGGAAAAATAAGGACAACCTCCATCAAACTCAGCATTTCAATGAGGGAAATGTGGACTATCTAACATTGTATATTTCAGCCTTCCAGTCTGCAAAAGCTGAGTGAAATACATATCGGTTCATATATAAATGCTTGTATGGCAAAAGCATATACACCTTTGGACAGGGACTGCGAAGACGGCAGGAAATGAAATCGGATTTGTGTCATGCTGAAGTTGGAAAGTCTGACACCTGCCAAAGCCGATGTTTTCGTGAGTTTTCCCAACTCGTTAAATATCTCAGGGTTTTGTCAAAGGCATCATGGCGGCCTATCAACACGGAGTTACAGCTTATTATAATATGGTGCCAACAGTTTGATGTGGAAGACCCAAGCAAGGTCAAGATTTGTTTGTCAGCAGTACCATCACACCTGCATGCAAGGATTCGGTCTAAACTTTCTAGCTGTAAGGTTTAAACCACTTCCACAAAATTAAACTAAAAACGAGCATTCTGTATGAGATGCAGTGTCTTGCAAAATATTTAAACCCTACATTTTCAGGATTTGCAACCACAAACTGGTATTTTATTTGACTTTTTTTCTAATATAAAAAATACAAATTGGTTTTAAAACTACAAACTGTTTTAATGTTCTTAAAAATAAAACCATTCGCCATCCGTGGCACCCTTCCTTTTTATTCAGGCTCAGTCTGATTGGACAAACAGCAACTTTTCCACTTTTACCACTGATTCTTTAGGTCTTCAATTTGACAACTGTGATGTGTTCAAGGTTGGTTGCAGGAATTATTTCACTTTTTTGGTTGTTTTTCTTTGAAAAAAAAAAAAAAAGAAACAACTGTGATTTGAGAGCTGGAGAAAAAAAATTGCTGCTCATTATATGCCGGTTTTATTTTTGTGAACCAGGTTTCTCTTCAGTTAGAAAAAGTAAATAAAAAAAACATTCAGCTGTTGTGTTCTGTTTTCTTTCTCTCCGTTCCCTCACCACAACCCAGAGTATTAAAACAGTCAAAGATTGAGACAGGACTTTGGTAGCCATCATGAGAAATAAAAGAACATGTAGATGTAGTAAGAGCTTTCTGCTTTCCACAGGTCAATACTGTTTCCTGTCTAGAAATGGAAGATTAACAAAGCCTATGTTGTAAGCGTCGTACCTAAATAAAAGCTTATAGGGTGTAGCTTAAAGGGTGTAGTTTCTCAGGAAAATTACAACAGAAATCCTTTTGATATTGTTCAAATAATTGCACTCATCTGGAAAATATGCTTGTTAATTCATAATAGAGTACAATTGTGTCATTGGAACACAAACTCCTTATTATCCATCATTAGTCTGAACTGTAGAGCATTAATTTTCCCTGCAGAGCTGTTTACACATCATATGCCTGTTCGCCACTGCTCTGCCGTTTGTTTTTGGTGCCCTGAGCGGTGCTATTGAACTCTTCTCTGTGTCAGCCACATTTCACTCCAGCTGTGCCTGGAAGATGCTCATTAGTTGATGGGGTTGTTTGAAAGGGGAGATAATTAGCAGAAGCGAACTCAGAAATCTACCTGCAAAGAGGTGCGCTCTGCAAACGAGAGCAGCGGAAATTTGTTCTGTGATTGAGTCGTTAGGAGCGGGTCGGTTTGGTTCATTGTTAAATTCAGCAGTAAAGGAAAAAGAAGAAAATGCTGAAGCTACGTGGAGAACACGGAGGAGCTGACTGAAGCCGGAAAAGATCAGAAAAACAGCCGTTATCCTCTTTTTATAGCCAAGGACCACAGGAAGAACTAAAACGTATTAAAGGAGGCAACATAGCAACCCACACAACAAGATTTCAGTTGCTCCTCAGGTGAGACACTCTGCTTCAGCTCATTATCTTTGTGTAGGGAAATGAACTATGGCACCGATATTACAGCATAATGGGAGACAAAAGTCAGACTGACAGCACAGCCTCCAACAAGAAATAATCTAATCACAGTCAAACATAACTTTTAGTTCTCTGGAAAGCTGCTCCTGCTGAACTAAAAATAAGAGTCTACCCACTTTCCCAGCATTTCTCCCTCTTTTCCCCACATCCCTCCCCCTAGCTTACCCGCTGCAGCCTCCACAGATGTACTTGAAAGATCTTTCACTTGGTCTTATATTAGGTGTGAGGGGTGGAGATGACAAGATCCTTAGTATTCCTCCCAGTTCACGATTTTCTTTCAACTCAATGAGATTCCTCTCTTCCCCCCTTCGGCCCTCCAGACTACTTTTCAGAAGTTAAAGTCGTCGCCCTTATGACAGAATTTAAAACAGCGAGAGAAGACAGCATGAAATCTAAATGGATATCCTCGCAGAGGATCTAAATGCACGTGTCCCACTTGACTACTTTGGGGAAACTCATTCTGATAGTCGCCAGAGTTTTCTATGCAGATGTGTTCCTTCGCAAGCGGTTAAGAGTCGGCAATGATTTATTAGCACCCTTGTGAATCTCGTCACAGCAGCAGAACATGCTGAGGATTCATTTCTTTATTTTAAAAGAAAATCTCTTCAGTTGTACTTCTCTCCACTTGAGTACTTATCCTTTGACTTTGCGGTAAATGGCAAAAGTTTCTAGGGGGGGCCAGACGGGGAAAGGCATTTCACAAGGAATAAGCCGTGATGGACCGAGAAACAGAAAGTCTTTCAGCTCAGACGTTTTCACGCACTTAATTTGAGATTGTACAGATGATCATACCAAGGATACCAATAAATGAAAAACAATTACAAAAAGAAAATCAAACAAGATGGATAAAAATCCGTTTGAAAAAGAGTTGAAGAAATATAAGCTCATTAACTACTAATACACTTTGTGCCCTACGTATCACCATATCACACATTTTAAATACGAAAAAACAGTCTTAAAATACGATAGCAATAAAAATGCATTCTATATAATATACTCATATCATTTTATACCATGCCATGAATTATCATTATAGAAATGGACATTACCATTACCAAGCTGTATGAAGCCTCGTGTAGACCTAAATTCACACACACATTACTAGTAATGTATAGTAAACTACAACCTACTGTCGTCGGGCTTAATCCTTAAACTTATTTAAAACATGTTTCTTGCTTTTGAACTAAATGTTATATTGTTTAAATTGAATGTCTAATTTGTTCCCTAGTTTTACTCCACAGATGGAGATGCACATATGTTTCAAGGTTAACTAGATACACCCTTACAAAGTAGAGTTCACCCCACTTCAAGACGAGACAAATCGGTCAATGTTGGAGCTGCTATAGATGCACGGCAATCCTCCAATATTTTAAGAGCTATACAAAAGGCTCGAGACTGGGACAGAAATTCACCAGGTAGGACATCAAACTACAATGAATGCCTTAGATCAGAGCATGTTGATGTAGAAGCGCCTAGACCCAAGTATACTTGAGAATCTGTCAGTACCTGAAATTTCATGTTCACACGTAAGCTCTCAATCCTTTCTGACTAAGCACGAGTTCTTTAGCAAACAAGAATAGATACCAGTTTCGGTCTGCAGACGTGGAAACTTACTGGAGACATGCTGGTTTAATCACACCCAAATGGTTCTAAAAAGTGTTGACTTATTCGAAGCTGAATACATATGCATGATGCAATTTTTGGATTTTGTCATTTGCAAAACAAATTTTAAATCCTGTATTGTTTTTCTTCCGCACCACAGTTATGCATTGGCTGTGTGTTCGTCTATTCAAGCAAATTCCAGGAAAATATGTAGAAATTTTTAGCTGCTGCCAGGAGAAGAAAAGTGGAAGATACCCAACCTTTAGCAACCACACAGCAGTAAAACAAAAAATCATGACCGTCTCAAACTCTGCGGTGAAAATTCATTTCCTGGCTAAACAATTCAAGGCAGCTACTAATAATAATTTTCTTGACTATAATAACCGACTCCTAGAGCAGTAGATGCAGATAATATTTCAGAAATTACTTTTTTTTTTTCCTCAACTTGGTCTTATATGGCCGTGCAGGCTTGTCAGTTCCACACCATCATTACTGCCTAAGCCACCGCAGCAGTCGTTGCCTGCTCCTGTAAATATCTACTGTGCTACATTACATAACCCTGCAGCCCACTTGGCGTTAAACTCGAGTTCAGCTCCAGTTAAAGAAGTCAGTCGTGGGAAAGAGGAAACAAAAAAAACCCCCAAAAAAAACCATGTAATTTCTAACTTTATAAGTTATTTTCAACGGGGAAATGACGACGCACTCTCCTAGGGTTTTACGTTCACATATTTCGGTAAAAGCTAATTAGGTTTTGCCCTGGAGTGTCGAGGCTGAATCTGAAATTGCGTGCCTCGAATTCAAATACAGAAAATAAATCCAAGGAGTAGCTGCACATGTTATCGCACCTTCAGAATCAATACATTGAAATCAAGCATTTCTGATTAGGTGCCACAGATTAGAACGTCCAATTCAAAGTGACAAGAGAAGCCCGTCTTGCACATCTGACATCCAGTGTCTGCTGTTCACTTTGTTATTGAAATGTGTAGTGTCATCATGCCAAGATCTAAAAAGCTCTTTGAGGCCTTTAAAAAAAAAAAAAGACAGTGGAAGCCTCTGAATCAGCCACTCGCTTTGAAAGGATCGACAAAATATTCGTAATGAGTCACTGCAGGGCAGGATAATGATCTCAAAGCAGGTGAGAACCTGCACCTGTGTGAAAAAATATCTTGAAAATTGAAAGCAAGTGGTTTTAAATACCTGTTTTGTAATAAAAGATGTACAAAATATCACATAGCCCATTTTGATTTGTGAAAGCTGTTAATTGAACACGAAGTCATTGTTTCCTTTTTTATTTACAAGTGGAAGAATAACATGAACGGCCCACAGAGACGATCTGAAGTTCATTTCAGGAACGAAGGATTCACTGTAGAAAAGCTGTGCAGATATATGGGAATGTTTTTAAATTAAACGTTTCACATGTTTTCAGAAAATACTGTCTGTGGTTATTTGGCTAAAATAATTAATCAGCAAAGGTTTGCAAACAGGTATTTTTAGTTTAATCCCATTTCCCCAGGTTTTGATTCCTGCCTTTGATTAGGCAGGAATCAAAACCTCAGTAAAAAAAAAATAAAATGTCTGTTTTATGCTAGACTGTAAATCTTGCCTAGCATAAAACAGATTAATGTGTTAATGAAATCATTGCATGAATGCTGCAAGAAAATCAGTTTGGAAAACCCATGTACACATAAACATTAATATCTTCACATTTTACTATTCCACTTCAACATAAGTTCTGTTTTTTTTATGATACCATTTATTTCGTAAGGTACAGCACAACACTTAACACGTTTATTCCTGTGTGGGTTATGTGAACTTCTAACATTGCAGAAAGTTATGGGAAAAAAAAAAGAAAACATTCTAACTAACCAAAATCAGGAAACATTTACTCCAAATGTTACACATCTGATTTCAGAGTCTGGGAGATTACAGAGGTCAGAATGGGTGCAACGTGTATTCATATGTGAAGGGACCAATTATTTTAAACATGCATTTGTTGTTTTCCTCAAGATGTTTTGGTAAGACAACACAATCATAGTAGCTCTGCGTCGCAATTAGACTTAATAGTTTCATCTGTGAAATGTAAGATGGAAAAAAAAGAGCAAAATTGCTAAAATGCTACATTAACACAGAATTGTAAAATTGTTTAATAACACAATTGGCCTTTATAGTGCAGATATTGAATGCCAAGAGTAACAATCAGCTCAAACATCCAGTGAACTTTGTTAAATATCCTCGGACATTTCGATGAATTAATGTGAATAATTAGCATGTTATTGAACTTGACAATGGAACGGGGTCAGCTGATTTCAAATCACTTTCCAACAGTTAACGGCAAGCGTTTGGGGTAAATTCATGCAAAAATCATTCCTCTTAAAAGACAGGATAATTACTGCAGGTAATTCTTGCAGCTACTACTTTTATATCCAGAAAAATGTTGGAATAAATACATGGCCAGAAAAAATCTCTTTACAGTTCAAATGGAACATTAAATGAAGCTACTGTCAGGTAATGAACATAAAGGCAAAGGCCTCAGGCCTCATTTATATGGGAAGCTTCTGATCAATTTTCATGTTAAAAGGGACTTAATCATTACGCCTCAGGTAGTTAGTTATACATCAGTCAATACTTGGGCAGATATTTATCTCCCCTTTAAAGACCAAGACAAATTTTCTTAATTTGTGTCTTTTGCTTCATTAACTTTAAGGGAATTTCTCAGTGTCAGTTAGCATTTGTCAACAACCCACCTGCCGTAACACCTGCCACTCAGCTCTTTATTCCTGTTCTAGGTCAATGCTATTCCTGAATATCCTCGTATTAGCAGGCGTTTCTTCAAAAGAAATTAGTGGGAGATTTCATTAACTCAAGTTGACATGAGATGAACGGAGTGAATGTGTGAAAGCCACAAATGAGGAAAACAACTTCCTAAAGCAGACATTTATGTTTCCAATCTTCTATGAACAGAACCTGATTGCGTTACGCCAAGTGACAAAGTCTGTAAATGGTCTGAGAACATTTTTATTAAATAGGTCCCACCATTGCAAACAATATTACATTTTAGCAGAAAGGTGAGTTCCATACCTGTGCTGAAGAAAACTCACCACATAATTGTACTGATACCACTATGTTGAGTGTCCAAGCTGCTCTACCACTCACCTGCATTTTGCATGCAGGTTAAAATATATCTACTCTGTTTTCAACGTTATGTTTCTCATAGGATACTTCATATGGAACTCATTATGGTTTCTTTTAACAATTTCTTCCTTCTTACCACTCTTCAATTAGGTAAAGAATTGAGTACAGTTCGAAACTTTAGACTTTTTTTTTTTAATTCCTAAACCCTGCTTTATCTGTCTGCCATGTTTCTTGGTTTCCATGGTGAGGTTTGTTCACTAAAGCCACGTCTCCTCTGGCCAGATTCATCTCTATTAGCAGATCTTCTCCGGAGAAGATCTCTCCTCCGTTTTTCGCACTCACTTCAGGAATAGCTACAAACCACGCAGAGCTGCGTATTGCACTGAAGCAATTTGACAGGAGACGGCGTTCCTTGATCGGCCAGTGATTTACGTCATGTAATAATTGTTAATTGTATTTGTCCTTATTTGAAATCTTTGTAGATCAGGCCACAAGTCTGTGGCATACATCTTAAAATTTCTATCAACTTGATCATGACTTGTATTATTTTGCTGAGTAAGAAAGACAGCAGATGTATGTGTGTGACTGTGACACTTATTGGTATTAATAAACCTGATTTAAGCTTTGTGTAAAACAGTGCTTCTCCAGAGTTTTCAGCCTGCCCCGGGCTTTTTGTAAATATTTTGTCTTCATTTTTGCCTTTGCTGCAGGCAACTTCTCTCTTTGGTGACAGATGATAACATTTACTCAGAACGACTTTGACAGGAGCTTTGTGCGTCTGTGGTCAGGGAAATAATTTATCCATTTGGACAAAGGAGTAATTAAATTAGAAAAAGAAAAAAAACAGCGTTTTGCTCAGGTCATTGAAAGTGATTTCACTGGAGAGCTGTGACATTTGTTTCATCACTGTTGTGAGCTCAGTCTTTGATGAGATCTGAGCCTTCAGTTTGAACTACATGGTGAAACAGAATCAGTTACGCAAAAGAGCTTTTAGTAGTCATTTAACTGTCCAAGGCCAAATATAAGACTAAGAAAACTAATGTATATTTTACACCCATAGGCCACTTTATTGTGTACTTTTTGAACATACCAGTTTGCTGCAGGTTATGTCAGCTGGTCATTCATCATATCTTCCACCAGGTCTAGATGATTAAATATATTACAGTGCTGCCAGGCGATTCACAATTTGTGTCAGCAAGCAATTAGCCAGTTTTATTCAATAAATGATTGGTGAGCACAGAGAGTTTATTTTGGTTCAAAGCTACACAGGAACTACTAATTGCATTTAAAGAGGTAAGAAAGTGTGTGTGAGTGTGGATTTAGAAGATGGTGCACTTTCAGCTTGATCACTAGTGACCTCCTGCTCCCCAGTTTCAACACTTTTGAATATATCCCTAAGAACTGATAAACAATATGTGTGAATGCATGTGTGTGTGTGGCGGGGTGCGGGGGGTGCGTGTGCGTGCGTGCGTGTGTGTGTGTGTGTGTGTTAAAGATTAAGCAAGTTAAAGTGTGGTCAGGTCAGAATCATTACCGTGGTTGTTTGTTTGTGAGACAAACTACAGCAAGGCGGACGGACAGTCTTCAAACACTTGCTTGTTACCTGCCTGAAGAATCATACATTTATTCTGTCCAAACAAGTATCTCAAAAAGGGGAATTGCTGGCAGGATTTCAACACGCGCATCTTGTTCTGTAATTGGTACACTGAGGGATCAAGGTGGAACCGCATGTAAATAAGCTTCTGATTACTTTTGCATATGAAACCCGCCTCGACTTTATGCAGATTCAGTTATTTTATTTTTTTATACATTGAGCTGGAGAGATTATAAGTTTTGCTTCTGCTGTTGGGAAAAATATTACAAATATGCATGCATGAAAATAAATAGAAGTGTCTGAAATCATATTAAAGACTCTGTTATGAATGTGAAGGTACAACATCAAAAGTGTTGCCTTCCCTCTGAATAGGTATTATTTATACTCAAGGATACAAGCACACAGACCAGACACCCAGTGCTCTGTTTAATGTCTATATAAAGAGCAAAGTCCTTTAATTTTTTAGATGCTTTTTTTTTAAGAACATACAGAAAACTCATAAAACAAACTACTTCTCTGAAATGTTCTCTGTAGACCTAAACACTTTGACCAATCTCCCTTTTCATGTCTGGTGCAGAATTGAACGCTGCAGCTGCAGCTGCATCTATTTAGCTGTAAAGGCTGTCAAATAATTTGACTGTGTTCTTAACCTTAGTCAAACGTAGGATGAGTCCCTCACCACAACATGGTCAGTGATCAGAGACCCATTGAGCATGTGTTGTGTGTCGACTTCCTCCAAACATGAATACAAACAAGTGATTTGAGACATAAAGATGGCGGCACACTGCGTCTCATCTTGCCACATGGATTGGCGTAGATAAAAATCCATCTTAATTCAGTTTAAACCTGAAGAAATGAAGCAAATGTGGTGACGGGAAATCCTATATTGTACATAAAATGTCTTGCTTTGTGCAAGGGGATGAGTGTTGGAGTGAAAGATGAAAAAGTGACAGTTTCCTATCACCACTTCATGCATTGCCCCAGGTTAGGATGTTACTTTTGTTGTGGTTCCACCATCTTGTTTGATGCTATGTGGTCCTTATTTAATGATCTTGTATGCATCTTGGGGTGAAAGCTCGACACCCTCTAAACAATATGAGTATTCCAAAGAGGTCAAATGATTTTTAGCTGACTTATTCAGGAAGTAGTTTGGTCAGGTGATGCCAATCCATAGCATTAAATATATTACAGTGTCAGAGGCATGGAAAGGTGCTTATGGAGCATAATTTACCTAATGAGGCTTCATAGGTCTCAGACATGGAACCCAATAGAGAGATTTTCATAGTACTCTTTGTGATTATGTTGAGTAGTGCTGATTCAGCCCACAAGTTCTGTCATACAGTAAACCATAGATTTAGATTATATGTATTCAATAGTTTGACGTTTGAATGCCGTCATAACCAGGCCACGTCCTTAGCAACTGACACAGATGTTTTTCTACAAACACCCGTCACATGGCGTTTCTCTAAGCACCGCATGACAGCGTCAGAACAATCTCCAGAAAACCTAACCAGCACTTCCAGAAAAACCTTTCCAAGCCATTTTAAGAATGCAAGGATCTTGTGGACAAGAAGTCAGCAATCAGTGTTGAAAATGATATTGATGTCGTTGAAGCTAAAGGCAGAATCTGTCCAACATGTTGCAGACACTCTCCATTTATCTGCAGATACCTTCTCCACTAATATCCTTCAAAAGAATGTAAATGAAATGCAGTGAAAAAGCCAAGGTCAGAAAGTGAACATGGCAGCAGACACATTCTCTGGGAGTAAGAAAAATAGGCAAGAAACGCCTTAGCTTAGCTGTAGAAAGTTATGCTTGGCAGAACAGTTACATTTTCGAGGAACAATAAATCTTATAAAATCAAATACCTGAAGACATTTTGGGACGTCGAGTCATCCAGACTCTTCCTGACTCAAACTCCATTGTTTCCAGTCTGAGTTTGAGATGCCTGTTCTACACCATTAAACAACAAAGCAGATATGCAGTAAAGTAAAGAGCATTATTGCACAGCAGTAAGCCAACCAAGAAAATCTCATCAGCCTCAACTAACAAACTGGGTATATAGTCTGATTTAATATAATGCTTTCCTAATCAGGGTGACCGCTCAATGCACTTTGCACTAGAGCCACATTCATCCACTCGCACTCACAAACAGGTTTGAGTTCTTGGCACAATCAATTTATGACAGGAAAGATGACTACGTCACCCACTGAACCACAGTTGCCTACTAAAATGTCACCTGGAGTTAAAGGAGCTTCTATGATCCACTGCTAATTTGTCAAGAAAACTTAGTTGTGCAGTACACAAATCTGGTCTTGATGGAAACGCAAGAAATCAGAAAGTTTGTCTACATACTAAATGCTACATGGAAAAGTAACTACACATTATCCTGAATATGAAACATGGGGATGGCAGCATTGTGCTTTTCTTCAACAGAAAGAAAAGCAAAATAAATAAAGAAAAGCTAAATATGCTGTAGTACTGCCAGAGGCTGCAAAACATGTAAACCAAGGGCAGAGGCTTTCCTTTCAACAGAACAAGGACCCTAAACATACAACCAGAGCATCAATAGAAAGGTTTCTGTTTTAGAACGGTCCAGTTAAAGTCCAGACTGAAATCCATTTGAGCCTTTGAATAATTTCTTCTGCTCACTTCTAACAACAATCACTGAAGGATGTATATTTCTTTCAGACATTGAAAATGTGCCAGCTTTTGATTGCACCGACTATTCTAGTATCAATATATGCAGCACCATTTGCGTAAACAGATAAAAAAAAGAAAAGAAAAAAAAGGGTTTGCTTTAAATATCTGAAGTCGTGCTCACAATCAGGACTGTTTTCGTCTGTCGCTCATGTGTAAGATCTAGTTCTCTAAATGACTTAAAGCTTGACCCAAATCTAATTATTGACAAAGAACAATACAGGCCAAACCAGGACACTCGGCTGTTACAGCAGCTAGCTGTTGCGCTCTCTGAATCCGGCTCACGCTGAAAGATAAAAACGATTCGATGTGGATACAGGTGTGGCGTGGGGTGGTTTGCGTGCGCTTGTGTCAGCGGCTGCTCTCATCCCGCGCTCTTTTACAATATGTTGTGCCTCATTTGTTCTCCTTCCCCCTCGAGTTAAAATGCAAATGAGGGAACTGTTTAAAAAAACATCATGTTCTGTGTCAGACAGTTAGCAGCCTCCCCGCTGAGCTATTCGGGCAAGACGTGCTCACAGAGCTCACCGAGCGAACAGCATTATAGCATTTAGAGTGTCCACTCGTGTCACTGTACGTTTTAGCTGGCATGAGAGTGCAACGGCTAATTAAAATGGGAGATTAGTCTAGTTTTGAGCAGCTGTGATGAATTACCGTCACAACAGATTGATGTGACACTTGCGCACGAGTTCCTTGAAATGCGAAATTTAAAAAACGCTGTCGTTTTGCGTGCCGGGTTTTAACCCGAACGAACCGGGCCGGCAGTCTGTTAGGAGGATGACAAATCGAAAGGTAACAGAGAGGAGTTTTTATGTAGTTTTCCAGGCTTGTGAGAACAAGATTGACTGTGGAGGTTTTTGACAAACTAGCAGTGAATTTACTCTCCCACTCTCCACTCTGTCTCTCTCTCATCTGGAGCAGCAGAACTACCATCACCACCTCCAGACCTGCAAATTGAGAGGAAAAAGGCTGATCGGTCATGGTGCTGTTATGTTACCGTCTAGGTAAAAAAAAAAAATAATAAGTGTGTCTTCTTGTTGCACAGCTGCGCACATTTGTGTGCTTGTTTGCAGGGCTGTTTTATTTTTGCAGAAGCAGCTCCTACAGGGCGCATCTCAGCATCAGGCCTCATGAGCGGATTCCTTGTTGGGCACAGAACTCGGTAATTTTGAATCTTGGACCATTTTTAAGATCAACACTCCATTAGCCAGGAGGGAAGCATGAAATGTGGATTGGACATGGGGGGAGGGGAAATGCAGAAGTGACAAACTAGACAAAGCTTATCGATTCTTCCTTAGAGGTGATCGTTTAGTATGGTGAAGCTTACTAGGTGTTTTTACAGCCTTTTCAATTACGGGTCGGCTTTATGGAGCACTTCCAGAAACACATGCTCCGTGTTGCAGTTCCTAACTAAAAGGTAAAGACCATGTGAAGCCGTGTTTAACCAATATTCTTGCAATTTGTATTAATTACAAGCAACATCAACATCAAGATGCCGAGCTGCAGCACATTACCATGACAGATGCTTTCTTTACAAGACCCCCGGTCTTCCCAAACCCATTTACAAGCTACTTTGGCGTTTTATGATCTCTATTTATTTATGAAACATCAAAATCGATACATGCACTATTCCATACTTCATAAACTCTAAGAAAATACTGTGTTCCGGGGTCATTTCTGCTGCATGAGACATTAACCCAGGGATAATTCTGATTTAAAATGTGGCGATAACGCGGGTTGTGATAGCGGACCGGCTCGCTGACTTGCTAATATCCCCCTATTAAGTTTTACAGTCAATTAAAAGTTGGAGTTTCGGCTTTAATCGGTGGCACGCCACATCGTCGCGGCCCCATTTTACTCCGCATGAGTCCATATGGCAGCGGCGATTTCCGAGAGTGGGTCTTTAATTTGCATAGCAGTTTATAGAAATACAGAGGTGTTCAGCATAAAGTGCTGTCAGAACCATATGATTTATGCTGCATCCGTTTCAAATCCGACTCCCCTTGTCAAGGCCACCGCGGCTTTAACAAATGAAGTGCCTGGTGTGACTTGTGGGAAGCAGACGGGACACGGATGAGATAAGCAAAAGCTGCGCCCTCCTGCCACAGGACATGGAAGATTATTAAAGAACTCGTACATATTCTTCAACACGTGGCTCCATCCTGGAAGCAGATTATTATTGTAATCTGACCTGCTGTAAAAGACTCCCGGGCTTTAACTGATGCTCGTGCCTAATACGACAAGAGGTCATAAAACTGGATTTAATGGCTCAAAGGGGTTAAGTAATGGCTCAGTAATTGTTGTGGCACAGTTAACCCTTTTCATGCCCATTAGAAACAATGAGAAGTGAGGTCATGTTTATCTGTAAACCAGATTTCAGCAACAAGGTCAGAATAAATAGATTTTCCAGTTATTATTAATAACTAAAGGCAACTCTAAACAAATGTGTTATTGGGCTTAATTTTAAGAAACACTGTGTTTTGGCTGTCATGCAGTTTTCTGGACATTTGTTCCAGATTAGAGGAGGAAACCGAATGCTTGGTTTTAACTCTGAGAATGCAAAGCAGACTAGAAACAGAATATCTGGAAGGTCAAAGCAGCGACAACATATCATTAACGTATTGTGGTGCCAAGCTATTCGGCAATTTAGAAACTAACAACATCTTTTAAAGTTATTTCTGAGCTACAGGGAGTCAGTACAAAGACTTTAGAACTGGGGTGATGTGCTCTACATCTTCCTGGTTTTAGTGAGAACACAAGCAGCAGCTGTCTGATTTTTTTTTCTTTTTATTCAGACCTCTAAAGACGTCATTGCAATAATCAGTGTGACTAAAGATAAATGCATGGATGAGCTCCACAAGATCCTGTTGGGAATTTAGTGCTTTAATCCTAGAAAGATCCTTCAGGTGATAGAACGTCACCTGGTGCTCATTCCCAATCTGACCAGTGGTAATAAAAGTAGATTTAATGGTTAGATGCAATTGTCCTTAAGCGTCTCTGAAGGTTCAGGTTTGAGTTCTGGGCCTGGTCAGTCATTTCTAGCTGTAATAAATTAAGCTTTGATCTGACTCTTGTTGAAGGATATATTTCCCTCCAGAAGTGTTCACTCCTCTTCAGATTTTCCCTTAATTCTGTCATCTTAGAAGCAAATTTCAATCTGTTTTATTACGTTTTTATGTGACGGATCAAGCACATGATTGTGAAGTGGAGGAATAATGATACTTTTTTTTTTACTAATGAAAATATGAAAAGTGTTGTAGAACCAGATTTGCTATTTCAACAGGATGTGCTCTGGGTTTCTTCCCATTAGGATTCTTCTCACCACTTTTCCCTTGTGGAGTGAACACTTGATAATTACATTCAGCAAAATCCCTCACCTGACCCCGCTTCAAACATCTCCACAATTTTAACCTCTGTTTGTTCTTTAAAGTTCTCAAACAAACCTCCGAGGCATTCACCGAACAGCCGAATTCATCCATTCTGAGTGGTCTCTTTTTGCTAATTAGGAGACTTCTGAAGGAAATTGGTTGCATTGATTGTTATTTACAGATATGGAATCTTAAGGCCGCTGAATACAAATGCATGAAACACTTAAAAAAAAACAAAAAAAGATCAGGAAACTGTCCTTTTTCCTCTGCTGCTATACAGTTTTAAACTAATTTGTACTGGATTACTCTATAGAGAACATTGAAGTTTGTGGCTGTAATTTTGAAAGACGAGTATTTCTGTGTACTCTTGCAGACACATGATATACTCATGAGCAAGGAAATAGTGGTACATTTAGGGATTGAGTTTTGAATACTAACTAGACGACTCAGAGACTTTCATTTCCAAACAAACTCAATTAAATCATTCAGTACATTTTAGATTCTATCAATTAAAAAAAAAAAAAAGATATTTCAAAATCCCGCACAGAAACATGTTATATCGTGTTTTCAGCCTTTTCAATTCAGTTGTGGAGTGAAAGAAGACAGCTGAGCTTTTTCGTGCATCTGATTACGATGCCTCCCGGTCGCCGCCTGACGGAAATGACTTGGTCTTGTACTTCTGGGAGGTGACCCGGTGCAAGATGCAGAACTTGCTAGAGGGATAATATCCTGCGAATACTCTGCAGTGAAGGGAAGCATTTAGATTTTCACAATGAGCTCAAGAGTGTCGCCGGAGAGAAGAATGTGCAGCCTTGAAAACTTAATCTGGAGTGGGAGGTAAAATCTGATGTAGGGATAAATAATTATTCTCTCAAACAAAATGTCTTCTTAATAGATATTGTGTTACAAGAGATTTTACTTTTCATTTGTTAATTTTTGTGTGTTACTTTGTGTGTTTAGCTGGATTTGGCATTTTAGGTTAACTGCATAAATTGAAAAGTTGCAACAAAATCTAACCTGATTTGAGGTTAACAATACAATATGCTGCTTCTACTATGAAAGAAGGCTCAAAAAGAAGCAAAAATGAAATTTTTCTTTCCTGTTTCCTTTTCCTTTTGGACTTTTTAGTCAAGGAAGACAGCAGTAGCAGCAGAGCTGAAAAGCAGATTTGGACTGGCAGCCATGCTGAAAATATAAACAATACCCCCGCCATGCGTACAGCTTTATGAGCCTGCACATGTGTGTGTAATAAAATAAAGGTTATTATGGAAGATCATAGACTACATCAACATTTCTTAGAAGTAGGCATCACTGCAAAGCTTGAGTGCAATCATTCTCTCAGGTTCCTGGGAATATTTTACTCTTTAGATTACAAAAATGCAATAACTAGTAACAAGCAGCAGAACTGTGGTTCTCTTTACTTAACAGATTGACGTTTCATGCTCTTTGGATCAGCAGGCAGGGGTTTTCGGTATGTTCTGAAAATGACTCCACTGTAGTCATTTTGAGCGCCAGCCACAGGCCGCTGTAACATGATTTTCTCAGAGAAATCCAATATTTATATAGTTAACCTTTTCATCCAAAGTGAGCTGAAAATGGTTGAATAAGCAGGGTGCTCTTGTCGTTTCAGTGATCGATCCCTCGTGACCCGAGTAATCGAGCAACCAGGAGCGCGTACATCCAACTGCAATCGCTTCTAATGAAAGCGCAACAATCAATATGTGTAAAATAGTTTCCTGTTATTCTTCAGCCACAAACTAAGCTTTAGAAACAAACTTATTGCACGTTTATGAGACTCAGTCCTAACAAACCTTAAGCACTCTAATGTGCCGAGTAGAGCACTTATTAACATGGGGACACCAGTAGAAAGCTACCGAAATTACATTGTGACTTGAGATGTTCATGCTTCATATGAAAGTTATTCAATATGCAAAACCGGCAATTGGCTCCAGGAAAAATGTTCTTCATTTGCTTCTCCAGGCATTTATTTTCCTTCTTGAACCCAGACAGCAATTTATTCTATTTTTACCATCAGTAAATATTTCTATATTTGAGGAAAAACTCTTTGATATGTGAGGAAGACACACACAATTATAGTTCAGTCAGCAATTAAAGAGATTTTCTTTCCTTTTTTTTATCCTTAGGTGCCCCTTTTGATCTGTGATGCATTAAAGTGAGTTTAAAAAACGGTGCAAAAGTTTTAAATCACTCTCCCCCCTCTGCTTGCAGGTTTTTTAAGGTGATCTAAATCAATAATTCTCTTGGCTTTGTGAATATTTTTCAAGTTTTCCTTCAGAATTTGATTAGAAATCGCAAACGTTTAAAATTGAGGGCTAAAGAAAAAGTGTCAGGCTGGAAATGCTTCCAGCAAGAGTTCGAGATCGTCTAAAATGTAGTTATTAAAAAATGATCAAATTGATTTAAGGTAGAGAATAAATATTAATGTCTGCATAAAATGATGTGACCTCCACTAAAGGTTGTCCAAATTATCTTTTATTATTATTTACATCTGCAAGTGATTTGGGAATACTGTAGGAATACCGACTATGTTGTAACTAGCCCAATACATAATTGAAATAAGTTCCACGTATGTTTACGAGTTCTGTAGCGTTAAAGTGCATTAAAGCAAAGATATGTTTTGCATTTTTAACATTTTCTTTCGCATGGCTTGTAAATCTTTTAATCCAATGATTCACTCTAGATTACTTTCACAGTGAAAGACAGAGCGAGAGGCCGACAAAGGTCCCTGAATGCAACTTCATTTTCGACCTGCTTTGCCAGATTAGTTCACTGCATGAACACAAGTAATAATCCTATATGTCTCCTAAGCAGGAACCATTGTTTTTTTCAAGTTTTGCATGCAAATGCTTCAGTAGAACTTCACTGAAATATCTTACAAACTGAATTATTAACAACTCCTATCAAATCAGACTAAACACGTTCACAACTTCCCACTTCAGTAAAGTGCTCTGGATGGAAACAACAGAGCAGAAGTAAAACGTAAACTTAAAGACGGATGTAGCTGTGTCGAGAACCAATACATGCAGATACGCTCAATCTAAGTGGTATTTTATTATGACATAATAGTGGTTTTCTTAAGTGCAACTTGGGTTGCAATGAGGTTTCTTGACATCCGTCAATGTCAAGAAAAGAGAAAATGTGAAGGAAGCTAGGAGAGGCTGCAGTGTCTGCAGCGTCATTGGTAAGTGAGTTAATGTATTGCATAGTTTCACAGCACTTCAAAGTAACATTTGCACATGCCAGTACTTGCATTACAGGCACCTAATGATGTTATACAATCAGAGTAAATCTAGAAAAGATTTAATTTGGAGTTCTCCTGAAGATGGGGGATGGTGAGGTTAAAATTTTGTCATTATTTCTCATGTCTTGGGAATTCTTTAGGTACTTATTAATGACATCTATTTTATCAACTTTAATAAACACTCAGATTAGGATTTGGGATTGAGAACTGCCTACTCTGATTAAGCGGGCGCACTATTCAGATCCAGGAGGAAGTTGTGAGACTGAAAGTTCACACCACAGCAGCCGATTCCTTCATAATTTAAATGCAGTCTTAACTTAATTGTTTGCATGTAGTAACTGGTGTTACAGTGGTTTTTGTAACTGCAAAGTACTAAGAAGTTACATGTATTCATCTGCATGATGGCACCATGTGATTCTCTGTTCAGCTTGTTGGATCGAATATTAATTACACGGAATGTCAATTAAATATGGTTGAATACGTTATTGTAATTTTTAAAATAAAATTGAAGGGTATAGCTATAACTGGATTATTTTTACCGCATCAGTCAAGATAAAAAAGTCTAGCATAACTTCTGATTAAAAATCAAGTTTAGTCAGGGAATCCCAATACTTAACATTTAAAAACACTTTGATTGGGACTGTAAACCACCTGAAATGAAATCAGGACATCCCAACCAAATAAAAAATGTATTTTAAACGTGGCCAGGAAACGGATTGAAAATTGTTTAAAAAGTAAAGTCCAAAGAAAGCCTTAGAGAATGTCTTGGGCAAGTCATTAGAACCATCCCCAATCGTGCTTGTCGTGTTCATTGGATAGTAAATCAAGTTGTAGTCATGGAGACAACATTGACTTTTTACAAATGATGCGGTTCTGCTGACGTTTACAGGCCATTACCTCCAGTGAGCCCTGAAGACATCTGCAGTCGTCTGAGAAAGGAGGACGCCTGTATCGAACTGATGAGGATCAGTTGAATCTCTGCTCAGGCTCTCGTCCTGACCAAAGAGGCTGGAAAGGAAGTCGGCTCCTCTGCGTCTAAGCAACGGGTTCTCGATGGAGCTGGAGATGGATGTATGGATCAGAAACTCGTCTGCACTAACGAGGGCTCCGGTCTGGATCGACACAGAGCCGAAAGAGATGACCCAGAAAGCGACACTCTTGCTGGTCTGCTGGCATTACGATTCTCCACCGTGGTCAT
This sequence comes from Poecilia reticulata, assembly GCF_904066995.2. Classification (NCBI taxonomy): domain Eukaryota; kingdom Metazoa; phylum Chordata; class Actinopteri; order Cyprinodontiformes; family Poeciliidae; genus Poecilia; species Poecilia reticulata. The sequence goes on along the minus strand of NC_088844.1, from coordinate 11,171,387 downwards.
CTGATATGGATCGTGAAGTGGAAATCAAACGGATGTCACATTTGAAATTTATTTCACAGAATTACTTAAGAATAGGGTTTAAAATATAATCTATTCAAGTCCCAGTGTAGACAGGAAACTACAAAAAGAAAACGATTGAGATTTAAACGTGTTCTCAAGATATAGCTCCGGCATCAACCCTAATGAGCATCCGTGCACGGAGCTGTGTTCTCATGTGTAATGAACCACAGAGGCCTTTAAAATAAACATGAGTCCAGGGAATAGAAATCGATGACTTAACTGTGACGAGGTCAAAACTGCGTGACTTGCCAGAGTGAGACCAAAGGAAGCTGGGCGCTCACCTTTTTTGAGACGGCAGCCGCAGATCAATCACTCACTCGCATTTCAACCAAGAGCTAAAACCTCCAGAGGGCACAGCACACAGAGGGTGGAAAAAGGAGATCAGTGAACTCTATGGAGAGCGAGAAGAAGCCACGTCTGAGCTAAAATGGCAGCATTCATATGGCCTGATAGGTTGAGTGGAAACATCTCCGCAGCACGTACATAAGCTGCTATTCTGAAATAGTCATGTCTGCAGGCTTAAACGCCACAAAACAACTTTTCAGAACGCTGGGAAAACATGCTTCACACTGGGAATTCAAAAACAGAAAATGTTGCACATACACGAAGGCTATTCCCTTCAGGGATAATGGGTTTTTGTGCAGAACAGAGATTCAACTTATCCTGAGCAGTTCACAATAGGCATCCTCCAATCTCAGACAAATTGAGTAGCAGATGGCAACAAAAAAAAAAACTATTGTGGTACTTTATTTTTCTCTTTCACTTTGGCTTGATATGGGACTTGGGAGCAGACATTAAAAACTACGAACTAAATTTATTTGGAAACTCACCATTGATTCACAGAACCTAAATGTAATGTTATTTTCCAATGAGGAACGCCAACACGTTCAAGCTAAGCTGGAGTTCACTCTCTTCTCCTCCGAGATCCCCACAAATAGGCTGATGTCTAACCCTGAATCCAGCTTGCACAGAAATGGTTCCCCGCAGGACACTAAAGCAGCTCAGTTGGCAGCATGTGAATACATGTCCTCGGCAGGTTAGCACCATTCAGACTGCAAAGGTTCACTTTTCATTCGGTAAATAGTTACAATCAAAGCTCTGCACAAGCAAGTAAATTCAAACTCACCAGTTTTTCTATGCGTTTCTAGCTTATTAAAAAAAAAATCTACCAACCTGCAGTCAAATATATTAGATGTCATGGACAACTTTCTTGGGATTGGCAGTCTGGGATTTGTCTCACAGTGTAGGGGTGAAATGTTATTGGTGTAGTGGGGGGGCTTTTTGTGCAGTGGTGTCAGCCACATCGTAGCTTGGGTCTGGCCAACTGTGAAGTTGGATGGGATGCCGTTCTCTCGGCACTGCATCCTCTCTCCCTGAGTTCTGTCCACCGTGGTAAGCCGATGTCTCTCCAGCAGGTCAGACGATCTGGAAAGGGTTATTCCCCTTCTCAGTGTTGAGTAGACGGCTTCCTGCAGGTGGTTTCCTGTAGACATCTTGTTTAGGCACCAATGAGACGACCAGACTCGGGACGGAGTTGTGACGCTGGGTTTGAGGGTTTGAAACCTCAAAGTCTCTGCCTTTGCGTGGTTCCCATTTTTATTTGTTAGGGTTTCTGAATCTGAAATATGGCAACATTTACCTTAAAAGTGTTGATATTTACCTGCTATCAGAAGTCAGATGTGGGATTGATGTTGCATCCATCTTCACCAAGTGCAAGTCAGAAAACCGTGTACTTCATTAGCAATACAAGGATGTTCCACAGCAATGTACTTTTTTAAAATCAGTAGGAATATTTATGCTAAACATGTTACACAGTGCTATATGTTATGGATTTTTTAAATCATCCAACAGCCGTGTTGCATTAATTGAACCGTCTAGTTCAACTGGACACAGCTTCTTTTTTTTTTTTAGCTCACGCCTTTGTGTTTTTCCATTCTTTCCCAAAACTGCATTTAAACGCAGCAACCTCTGGTGCACCGTCTTCGTCATGAGTTATGTTGATGTTGAATGATGGAAAGAAAAACATTTTCATATCACGGTCTCTGCCCCCTGAGCCTAAGATGCCTTTAGGCTCAGCAAACCTCGTTAACACATTAATCTTGGCGCACTCCTGTGGTGTCCCCAAGCCAAGCTGTGAATCCCTGAACCCCACTGCTGCTCTATCTAATGTAGACCTGACCTGCCAGAAGAGAAGAAGCAAAATGATGCCCCTACACTGATCAATAACACATTACTTACAGAGTATATAGAATAAAGTACTTAATCATCGTTTGGAAGGTCCAGGGTCTCTCTGTAGCTCGATTAGGTTGGATCATACGTGTCTGTTTGTTGGGTGACATACTTTTCTAGATCAGTATATGAGTCCATTTGTGGATGATACTGACACAGTAGTTTATATTAATCCACTACCAGAAATGTGACTTGGGGATCATAAATAATTGATGTGCACATATCGTTTTTATCGGCTTTTCGACACACAACTCAATAAATCCACAAAGAAAATGTCCAGTTAGGACTGAAACCAAAGCAGTCAATTTTTTGCAGTCAGTGCATACTTCAGAAGTATTGGCTGTGTCACTGGAATTTTTATAAAATATTACAACAATGTTCTTATTTGAGGACATGAGCAGAAATTTACTTTGGATCATAAGAAAGAAGTCTGACTTTACCATGCAACAGGAAAATGACAGGGTTGTACCCTGTACAAACTTTTACAAAATATTCAAAAGGTTTTCCACATTGAACAATTCTAGTTGAGGTCAAGCTTAGCACTGTGATATTCCTAATAATGTAATCTGCAGAATAAATATCCTGTGACATCTCTTTCTAATACTAAAAGCATTCTGACTAGGAAAGTTCAAAAGCGCACCAATGTGGCCGGAACAAATATTCCACAAAAAGTAGCTAAATTTATTACTCAAGTTGTACTTTTGGATGTGTTCAACTGTCACACAAACATAAGAGTAGCAGAGGTTTTCTTCTTCCCTCCATTCTAGTTAAACGGTAGAGATGTTTGGTCACAAGCAAAGCTGAGGTCATTGGCGATGTGGGATCGAAATGTATTCAGCTGCGCGTCTGTGGATGTGTTTGTTTGGGCCGTGCTATCTCTGCTGCGCAGCTCTGCACCTTCGGCTTCGAATGAGTTGACTGACTTGCACCGCCGCCCGCCCGGAAGCCACCAGAAGAAGAAAAAGAAGAAAAAAAAAGACCTTTTTTTGGTGTCGTGGAAGTGTCGTTGTGCGTATAGTGTGTGACTTTATAGATGTGAATATGACTGTCTAAGCAGCAATGTGTCAAAAAAGATAGGCTCAAAATTGTTATATATATGTGTGTGTACATATTCAAAAATCATTTCAATGAGGAACCGCAGGAAGTGATCCGTGATGAGCGACTGAGCAGGGAGAATGGAGATGCTGAGAATACGCCTTGTTCGCAACACAGAGCAAATTATTAATCACACATGAGGATGAATTCACTTGTAGAAAAAGAAAAAACTTTGGATTTAGTCTCAGTGGGAACTTTCTGCACATTTCTGGTACTGATTTAGAGTGCATGTATTTGCAGTATGTATGTGCAGTGAGCTAAAGCACCGATTTGAATTGGGAGAAAATGTACTTCCTGATTTTCAATAGCACACACACCAGTAAACTTTCCTCACGTCTAATTCATGTATCAGTCATAACCTAAAGCTAAACACTGAAATCTTTGTAGAGTGGGAAGTAGTTTATTAGTTAATTATAGAGGCATTCCAGTAATATTTAGGAGACCTATTTGATCAAATTCCATTTTAATTGCATGTAAATATTTAATATTCCAGTTATTTCAGAAATTGTATCAACTTAAGTTATTTATTTCTGTCTTAATGCAAGCTTAATGTGATTCATAAAATTAAACCCATTTTTATAAAGAAGTGGGTCAAGATTGCAATTTTTTCTTCAGATTCTGACTCGAGTACTGAATAGGACGAGTATATACTTTTCAGCATAACATACATCTTCTGGGTTTTTGACAAGTACAGGTAACCATGGAAATGTAGTGAATATCAAGTACTGTAATGTGTAACTTAAATTAAGTTAGAAAAAAAATCCACACCCTAAATAAAACCAATTATCAAATCCAGCAAACAATGCTCTTTTTGTGTTTTAACTGAACCAAACACTATCTAATTTATTGCAGTTCAATTTTTACATGTGGTTTTTTTAATCCTTTCAATTTTCATTACCAGCATTTTGTACCTTTACAAAATGTAGGGAATAAAAACAAATATCTAGCAATAGATGTAAGCTGTAGTTTATGACTTAATATCTAGAATTAATATTGGCATGGGTTTTTCATTCAATCAAGAGAAAAAAATTATAATTTTAAAGTCAGAATGCCCCATTAACATTCAGGTTGTTTTACTAATACACATTTAAAAGTAAAAACTAAATCATTTTGGTGGAGGAAGTTCAGCAGATGCTCTGGTTAAGCGTCTTCAGTAGCAGCAGCTCTATGCAGATACATACACCTGGCAGCCATGCATGATGCACCATAATTACTGACACTCAGGGTTTTTCACAGCAGACATTTGCCACATATCACAGCAGGAACAAATATATATGACACACCGCATAATGTTTGTGGCGGCTGTAGCGGTGTAACCGTATCTCTGCGAATGAAGCACCATGAAGCTGAAACTGAAGCGTACTAATGGCTTAAATGCTCTTCAGTGTTTTCTCCCTTCTACTGTGGCAGGTGAAATATTTTTTCTGAGAAAGAGGACTGACGGAAAGATGAAAACACTGATGGTAATCAGCTGATGCAAGCATGACTTCATGGCTCAAAGCAGAGTGCGGCTTTCAGTGACAGTAAGAAACGTGAGCATCTTGCTTTTTTCAGGGTGTAAAAGTAAAGTAAAAGTATGGTATGCGAATACATTCATACGAGCCTTTTGCACACCAACTGCTCTCAGCATCTGCAAAATGTACACTTGATTACATATTAAAAGACTACAGTGCCTTGCAAGAACATTCATCCTGATTTTTTTTTTTTGCTGAACATAATTATGCACTGTATATTAAATGACAAAGGTTCTCAAAATTAGTTTGTATTTCCACAAAAAATAGGAATGTTTTGTATGTTAGGAGGGGCAGGAAGCTGGTTGAATTGATGGGACAGTTGAAGGTAAATACAGGGCAACACTTCAATAAAACCTGTTAGGACGATAAAAAGAAGACCTGAGATTGAGATGGAGGTTCATCTGCCAGGAGGAGAATAAGTCTAAACATATAGTCAACAATGGAATGGTTATTCATGTGTCAGAATGGCACATGAATAACCATAGGAAGTCTATGACAAGTCTATGACAAGTCTTGAAAGCTGATTTTCAGAGATTCAAAAATGACAACAGAGCTTCATCGTTCCTGAACGCTGTGAAAACCGCACACATAAAAACAAAAGGCTTTAGGCACTTTATCGAGTTACAAGTTCTAACAAGAGGCCGCCTGCAATTTGGGAGTTTCCCAGCTTCCGCCGCACAGATCAGCCCCTCCACTCGCAGCTTCCTCATTCAGCTCCTTCAGACTAGCCAGAAGCAATTAGCTGAGCTCATTATATGAGTTACATCTCAGTAAAACATTGGTATAAACATTAATAAAGGGTTAATAGAGGAGCGACGTTATGTTGACTTCCTGAAGGCAGTGTTTCAGAAAGAGCAGGAGTTTTTAAAGAGACAGAAACCTGGTTTAACAATTCAATGCTTTAAACTATGAAGTCAATTTTTTAAGAGATACAGCATTTTTATAACAACTGGAGTCAACATAATTACTTGACTGCTACAAAATGGCATCATGTCCCTGGAAAATACATAATACTGTCCTTTTAGCACCTGAAGAAAAACTACCAGTGAAATATACAAGTAAAACAAGTGAATTCATTTATAATGACTAAGTGTGAAAATGCTTACTGATGCCATCAGTCAACAGGTATCGCAGATTTCTACTCCCCACAGTGATTACAGGCTCCTTCAGTCAGCGTGGTATTTTAATATCCGTGATAGATTAGTTTGTTACAGTCGTGTTATGCTCCATCACACCAGAGCCGACAGATTTAAAGCCACCCTGATGTTTCAGCAGACTGATAAAACTTTTAAACGGCTACCTCAGATCTTAACAGGAGGCGATTCATTACGACTCTTTGAATTATTAAATTTGTTCCATTAAATTGTGTTTTCAACTATGTTGTGGAGTAGCAGCATTCGCTTCCTCACCATGTTTTATATTCTTTATGTTCCTCCCCTCTCTGGGGCTTATTTTAAAAAAATATATGCAAATGAATCATCCTCAGACTTTGATATTGTTAATTAAAGAAAGTCAAACATTACCAGCCTAATGACAGGGGAATGTCATTTATTAACTGTGGAGAGACCTACAATGTTCAAATAAGCAGTAAAAATATATATATACATATACAAACTGCGCATTTAAGAGTATGATTAAACAAAATGTTATTTTAAAGAAGATGATCAGCTTTTTCTCCATGTTCGTTTAGCTGGCAGATCTCACACGGAGAGTTCTGAGCTAACTACTTTTGCTTCAGTCTGTTTCACAAACCACTCTGACCCCAGCTCCTCATTTTCAAACTGTCTGCATTAATCAATGTCTGTTGTCATCGATGCCGCATTCAGTTCTTGCTCCCTCTGGTACTTCACGTTAGCACAGGAAAGGGCAGGGAGGTCCCACAGCAGAGCTGCACTGCCAGACATAAATTACAGTAAATTGAACCATAATTGCAGATGGTTAAACTCATACTTTTTCACTAAAATGGTTTGGACTAAAATTATTTTTATTCTCACCAAGAGCTCATAATTAGCTACTTATTTTGTGTGGCGGCGTTTATTTCACTGTACCACTTTTTTTAATTATGACTTTTTTTTGTAGCTATGATGCCATGGGAAATTATTGAGTCCTCCTGACTTTTCTTGTTTATTGGTGAGATTCACCTGTCAGTCGTCTCTAAGAGAGGTGAACTTTACTTGAGAAACTAGAGATACTCATTTACCACTGTAGTCTTACAATTGAAAAAGTTGTGGATTTGATTCTAGCTTTCCCCTGTTGCTGTTCCAGTTTCCTACAAATGTGTGTGTCGGTAAGCATACATGGATTTGTGAGTGTAAATGGGTAAACGCGTCTGTAGCAGAAAGTGCCAAGTGATCAGTACGACTGGAAAAGCGCTATATAAGTTCAGCCCATGTCACATCTAAAGTGCCTTTTCTTTTTTTAGGTCCTAAACTGGTTTTGTTTGAACTTTGACTACTTTTTTTGTCTTTTTAACTTGATCTTGGGTTACAAATTTTTGTGACACAAACATATATGACTTTGCAAATGTATTCCTGGGCCTTAAGCTTTTCACATACATCACATGCATGTTGTCACTAAACAAAAAGGACCTTGAACTGTTTTCTTGGACTGGTCTCTTGACATCCACATATGCTGAAGCTTGTGGTTGTAAAGTGACCAAGTGCTGAAATGTTGAAGGATTTTAAATACTTATGACACTATATGACAAACACGTTAACATGCAAGTCTTAAAATTACATTTTTACATGGTGTAAAACAACAAACGCATTTAGCTCCCATTTCTTTAACTGAAAATGTAAGAGATAAAACAGATTTATCAACAGAACATAGCTTCATCCTCAATAAGGATCTTTTGGTTGAAAACTTGGCATCCAGTAAATGATAAATTGAAGGATGATATATCTCCCAGGTGCTCTATCAGGACTTAGTTGTGCTTTCCAATACCTGAAGATATGACTTTGAAATATTGTTCATCTGAACATTATATATATATATATTTTTTTTTTTGTAAGCCTGACCTACTTGTCATTTTCTAAGCACACACTGCACAATACTATCATGGTGACAAAGCTAAACTTTGGGAAAAAAAGACCTTCAGGGAGTTGGGAGAACTATTGATTAACTTCACCTTAGACAAATAACAAAGGCTCGGTCAATGGGAGTAAAATACAGTGAAATGTAAGAGGTGAATTAAAGCATCTGAAGAGTAATTAGGCTAAGATGTTTACTAGAATATTACAAAACCAAAGAGGCAGCTTGGTGAGAGTTGTGGTACCCACTCTTTACCCCTTTGCTAATTTGAGATAAAATGTGTTATGATTTAAGTAAAAGCTTTTCTCTTTCTTTAACATTGCCAGATTCACATTTAGCAAACGGTACATTTAGTGTTCTAGCAAACACATCGACTCCTGAAAAAGTGACTGCAGATCACCACCAAACAAGATGATCATGTATTTAAGTAATTATCCAGCCAAGGAAAAAAGCTATTATATTTGTCAATTGTCAATATACAATCACGTAACCTACATTGGTGCAAAAAACAGCTTTAATCCTGGTACAGATTTCTTTTCCTATTTTGTCATAAGTAAAAGTTTCAAGTCAAACAAATTTGAATGTCAAAAATGGCCTGATTAAATTTAAAATGTGTTGTTTTTTTTGTCATGATTACATTCATTTGTTTTATTGAACCCCTGTGTGAAAAACTAATCACATTCCTAGTTAAAATGATGAATTAATTGTTCATACCACATTTTTTTGGAAAGTTGAATTCACTTCTGGCAAAGTTATATTTGTCCATGACAACTTGTTCCGTTTTCTTTTTTATTTACTGGATAAAATTGCCTACTAAAATAAGTTAATCTTAAAAACAAAAGGACAAAAAAAAGTCCCCAGTCACATCCAGGCCTGACTCTTGATTTTACATGTGTAGTAGGAAGTGACAGCAACTGCAGTGTGAAGAAATGAAGTAAGACTTGTTAACCATGTATGGAGAAAACATGGAGGCATGGCAAACGTTCCCTGGATTGGCCGCAAACCAAAACCAACGCAAGAGTACGTCAACGACCCATCCAGGAGGTCACCAAAGAGCGACAGCTACAGCACTGCAGGTCACATGTGGCTCATGAATGAACAGCAGCAGAGATTCAAAGCAAAACCCTCTACTGACCAAAAAAAACAACAACAAAAAAAAAAACAAGACCTGCTTCACATTTTCAGAAAAAAAAAACACAACAACTTTAAGACTTCTGGGAAAATATGCTTTGAACTTTTTCACAGCCCTGCACACTGTATTTTACCACCTCAATCCATTTTAAATATGAGCTGTGTCAAGACTTCATGATGGAAATAACTATTTTCTTTCTCTTATTGACTTAACTTTTTTTTTATTTCTCTTCCTGCATCTAAAGTGGTGTGAACATTATATGCTCCTTCATCTCAGTTTCAAGAGACAAATCAAAATGTGATCAAAAAGTGCCTGCATTAAACTCTGAACCTTTGAAGAAAGGTCCTTCACAGGATAAAAAGAATACATACGCTCTCACTAGTCTGCAAGGCAGATGTGGAGAGAAAAAGAGTAAAAGTACAGTTCTCCTTTAAAGTGACGCCCAGGGCTTTTAATGCTGCAGAGTCTTTGCTCAGATCAAATATGATGGGTTAGGGTTTCATCAGTAGAAAAAGTTGACTCTTTTCTAGAGCTAAGGACCAATATTATGCTGCTTTCATCACTACATATGCAGATGTTTTAAACAAGTATAGCAGTATAGTTACTCCCTTTAACTAAATCCTTAAAATATGTTTTAAATACTACCCAAGAAGGGATTCTGAGGCAAGAGTTTGAGAGATGTTCTTCATCCGGCTCTTGCAAAAATGATTTCTGGCTGTGTTGGTCGAGTCACATGTCAGCTTTGTCACAAGGTTGCACCTTAAGGACTCCAACCAGCAGCCCTACCCAGAGAGGACAAATACAGAGATGTTGTGTTTGTTTTTATTGATGCAACATTGCTGGCTTAAGCAAGAATATCCGTGGGCTAAGGATGATTTTTTTAAAAAGGAGCTAAACACTCCAGTGCATCAAAGCAAACAGAGAAACAGGGTGCAGACTTAGACCTATAGCTGCTATTTCTGAACTCCAAAGTTTGGTGGTGAAAGTAAATTCATTTAAGCAAATTGGTTTGCTTTTAAAATCAAGACAAAACCTCATCTAGATAAGGATGATTTCAATTTCTGGTGAAACTTTACTTTGCTCTGAAAAATCATTCTAGAGAGCAAGTAACGGCTAACAAATTACTGTATTTTCCAGACTGCAGAGCGCACCTGACTCACTATAAGCTGCACCCACAAAGTAAAAAAATATATAAAAAATGGAAACATACATATTCTCCATTATGCCTGTTGCTAGCATGTGCTTGTTCTAAATGAAAATCAGCGCTTTCTTATTTGATTTCCAATGATTTACTTCTCGCTAAAGCGTTGAAGAAAAATTCGGGCCGGGCTATAAGCCGCATGGTTCAAAGTGTGGGAAAAAAGTAGCGGCTTTTAGTCCAAAAAATACGGTATATTCAAATGTCATTTAGGAGTTTGCTCGACACTTTTTTTTTTCAAGTTGACCTGCAGTCTGTTTGAATTCGACTCAGGCAGACTCTGGCAGGTTGCCTCGCTTTCTTGGAAAGTCGAAAGACTTTTTGCCAGCTGTCTAACATTTTTTTTACCTTAACAGAAACTTTTAATGTAGTCTTTCCTTCATCTAAATTCAACAAGGAGTCCCTGTTGAGCAACCAGAGGAAAAAAAATAACATTGGATTTTAACAGCAAAGTCTGACCATGGGGGTAGTGATTTTCACCACCGACCGACAGATTTCTGTAAACTTTTCAGCTCAGTCTTTTTTTTTTTTTTAAGTCAAACTCATATTTTTTCCTTCACATCGAGTTTTATATATCAAGTATTTGTTTTTCTTAAGATTTATGACTGTGGTATACATGGAATGAAAATCCTGTAGTGTTTTGTGGACATTTTTACTTGCAGTTCATTCCTAAACACATACAAGACAGCTGTACGTCTTGTATTGTAAATAGCTGCTCGTTTCCCACAGACCTATGAGGACGACATGCTAATATTAACTTCCCTCCACATCGCTTACATGGTTTTCTCGATATGCATTAAAAGACAGGGTTTTGTTACAAATGTTATGTGTAAAATCTTTACCCACTTGTGTTATTCATCCACTGCATGCTGCTCTAAACTTGCTCTTTTATATTTGTTTGTACAACAGCATACTTAGCAAAACCGAGAAGAGAACACACTAAATTATTGAACAGTGAGTTCAGACAGGATTAGAAAAATATGAGGACATCAAACGAGCTGCGTTCTTCATGTAATGGGAGTTATTTCGGGACCAGATGGCAACAATTTATCTGAATGCATCCCTGTCTTCTTGCTGCATGACTGACGTCTTATGATGGAATAAAGCCATTAAAGGGGAGCCACACCCTGGAGCTCATTAAACCTCCTGATATTAAATGATCTGAGGTCCACCATCAAACCGTGCGCAGAAAATTAATGAATTAATAACGAGTGAGCTTCTCTCTGTGTCAATGGCCGCATTTCGGAGGCTGACAATCGCTTTGGTGGACAGCTACATGTAGTGCATCGCTACAAAAATTCAATATAGAAAAACTAATTGAAACTATCCTATTGATTTTTCTCAAATGCCTGCTATTTAGCGCTTTTTCAAAAAGAGTCAGTGAATTGATTGCCGTTTCAGATTTTGCCACATTTCATTGTACAGAACTAAAAAGAAATTAATATTACAAGTTGGCTTTCCATATCTGGAATTTCCACATAAATGATTTTTAAAATAAAGAAATAAAAGTAAGCTTGAATGAGGGAAACTTTCATGACTAAAAGATAAAGACAACGACTACACAGTTCTGATTTAATCACTTGTATAACATTAATGCACATCTGGCTTACAGAGGAGTACATTATAGGAACCCCAGCAGGTTGAACTGTAGGGACAGTTTGTGTCTTTGTCACATCAGCCTGTTCTGCATTTATATCCAATCTTTACAACCACACATGAAGACAAGCTCAACGATGACACATAGCCTTCATGTGGAAAAAGATGGTCACAAAACATTTTAAAAATCCATACATTTCAAAAATAATGCGTTAGTTATTCGTTGATACATTATATTAAGTTTCAATCTGTCTTTTTAAAAGCACTGCCCCCTCATGCTGAAACACTAAAACATGTTTTCAGTTTGAGTAAACTAGCTTTTGTCTCAACATAACACAGAAATAAATTATTTTGAAATAAATGAAAAAAATACATATGCAACCACTCTCAATCCCCTTCACTAACGAGAGTCGCTGCATTGTCATCTTTTAGTTTTTCTACTTAAACCTTGCAATTTAACAGTCCGAGCTTAAAATAGAATTGACCCCCCCAGCAGGACCTGTGGGGGTTAATCATCAGACATGTTAGACAAACACAAATATTAGAGATGACCCTAAACACACCAAAAAGACACCCAATAATAGCTAAGAGCAAAACACTGGGTTATTCTGAGCATTAAAAAGAGGAGAAATTCAGTGGTGAGTAGTTCAAACAACAGTCAAAATGGAGGAAATTACAAATATACCTGAAGCTGCATTTAAAGACACCATGTTAACATGAAGGTTATAACAGAGTTTTCTCTTAAGCCTATATACCAGCGGTAAGGCACCAAGCTTAGATTTACTAACTTTAGCAGCCATGATATACGGTTAGCTTTATAGGAGCCAAGACAAAAATGTGAGATTCCATCGCTTTGGAGCTGCGATCAAAAGTATTCATTTACATTTAAACTAAGACTAATTAAGAGCAGCCACTGACTGACGCTCTGAATTTAGACAACGTGCAACACATTCAGCCGTTGCACTGCCTCTCAAAAGTAAAAGCCTAAAATAATGGGAACAGTTACGCGAGAATGACCACCACCCATTTCCTTTCACCAGCTCTCCTAATGACAGAAATGACAAAGCCACAGGATTTATATCGTCTCCATTAGGATCGATTTTTGTTGTTGTTTCTTTTGGCTGTGCAGCGTTTAGAGCTAGCATAGATAAAGAACAACTCATGACACTTTGATCTTGGATGATCTCACTGCAACCAGGGGACAGTCATTAAAAACTCTTGTCAAAGAGATAAATAAGATGCTTTACCATCAAAAGAAAGTAGCTGGGGCGAGTGAGCGAAAGATGTGACGAATTAGAAACACACAGCATCAGAATTGTTATTTTTACGTCGCAATTTGAAGAGTAACACAAGAAAGCCAAGACACGCAACGACGACAACACGAAGCAATAGGAACAGAATTTGAAGAGTCCAATAAAAGGGTGTTGTGTGTGTGTGGGGGGGTTGTGCGCGTGGGTGTGTGCGTGTGTGTGCGTGTGTGTGGGTGTGTGGGGGTGTGTGTGTGCACAACTCAGACAAATATGATCTTGGATGTTTTCTAGGCAGAATTGCTAACTCTCTGTATAATTCTCTCTTTTGTTGACTTCTAATGATGAGGTATCTTGATAGAAATTTATTCGCCAGCGTGTAACCTGAAGACTCACACAGGACTAAGCTGACTCGAGTCATAACGACCCCAGATCAAACAGGCCACGAGCGTTTCAGAGAGAGCCTGTTTGTCAAGGACTTCATCGATATTGACAAAGTCTGAGTTCCTGGCCTTTTCCCGACATGCTGGTTAGCTGCAGATCTTTATTGGCCTACACACACACTGGCCACAGAGCTGGACATTTTGTTTTATTGTCCATTTACAGCTTCCGATCAGGAAATCTGTGAAGATTAATATGAAGTAGTATGAAAAGTCATCAACTGAGCAAGCTATGGTGATGTTATATAGATGGATGTGGTTGTAAGATGGAGTATGCTCCCACATTTTCTCATGCTACAACCGCACACCTAACATAGTTTTATTGAGTTTTGCTGAGTAATCACAGCATTGTGAGTTGAATCGAATAGATGGTTTTTAATTGTTAATAAATACATATGTGTTAAGTGCAAAAGTGTTAAGGTGATATGCATGAGGAAACGTGTGTCAATGACGTATGTAAGCATTTTCCGTATAGCGCTGGATTTCCAAGTTCAGCAACAGATCTTTGCTTATTCCTCCATGCAAAGCAACTCCAGCGCAGTCAGAGTGGATGGGAAATGTTTATGTTCAGCTATTTAGAAGTCTTCTTACAAATTTTTAAGTGGATTTAAATGTGGACTTTGATTGGACCATTTAACTACGTGAATATACTTTAAACCAATCAATTGGCAGCCTGGATGAATGTTTAGAGGCATTGCATTACTGGAGTTTTAATCTCCAACTGGTTTTCTTTCAGGATTGCCTTTTATTTAGCGCCATCATTCTTCCCAGTTGACGTCAACAAAGAAAATCATCCTCCCTCAACACGCTGCTGCCACCACCATGCTTCAGATTAGAAATCATTGCTTGCGTTCTTCCACATATAGAGTTTCGCAAAGTTCCGTTTTGGGCTCGTCTGACAAAAAAAAAAACAAAAGAAAACCGTTCCATTGTTTGAGGCAAACTTAAAAAAAATAGGACTTTGTGTTGTTCTGTCACATAAACTCCCCACAGGAACATGTTGCCTTACATTCAGAACAGATGCCTTCCAGCGAAAGAGTTAAAGCTTAAATCAAAAAATAGATCTAATTTACATATATATCCGCCTCTCGTTTAGACCACTTATCATCTACGCCCCACTTTACTGCTTGAAAAATAGCTTCTATTAAAAATAGCTAACAACTCACAGTCAGTGCTCAGCTCTATTAATAGATCACAGGGGATCAATAAGGGCTGGGTAAGAGCTGGGCAGACTTCATGTTTTAAATGAGGACCAGACCAGCATGACGAGGGCTCACAGTATTCAGACTTTGGATCCAGAAAATTTTAGTCACCGTCTGTTATTGTATATTTGACATTTTTGCATGTTTGAGAAACTTTGATTAGGCCTCCTCCAAAATATTTCTCGTTCATGAAGTCTGCAGGATGTTATTAAAGTCTTAACTGCTTGGATTAAATGAAGCTTAGAATTACAAAGGTCTAAATTATGATGCGTACAGGCTTAATGCTGAGCCACGTCTAAACGAAGTGGAACGCAAAAGCCTCAATGTTGCAACCCATTGCTCAAAGTGAGAGCTGCGCAGTTCATAGCGAGGAAGAGAAATGAACGACGAAAGATGTGTTTGTCTTCGATAACGAGGGAAACAAATCTCAGCAAATAGAACAGATGCTTCATTTTTTCTACACTTTATCCAAAAATTGTTTATTTTCTGCCTCCTTCTGTTGGCTGTTGTAAGAGAGATGCAGGCGCTCTCAAGTGATGATTGATGCTTATGCGCTAAATCCGGAGACAGAGCTTCACATCTAAGTTAAGAGAGATTCAGGCAGCAATTTTTGGTTAAAGACGAAAACAAAAACAAGTCAAACATTTGGCATTTTGGAGATGCTAAACAGATGCTTACTTATTTGGTTGTTTTGAGTCTTGCTTCCAACCAGCTGGTTGAACGTAAGTGCAAAGCTCTCTGTGTGTTTCTGATCTGTCCTCCTGAGGGGAACATCTGACTATTCAGCTGCAAAATGCTCTGCTGTGATCTAGTGCTAATGGTGTCTGACTGCTGTTTGTTTCTTGGCAGGTAGTGCACAGCTGATTCTACCACAGACGGGGAGCCGGAAAATAATGAAGAGGAGCTGTTGACACGTCAGTGCAGATTATCCACATCGGCAGTATGGCAGCACGTTGCTCCCGAGGTTCAAGTCGTTGCATTAAATTGAAATCAAGGTGAATATTTGTCTGCAGAACCTAAATGTTGTTTAAGTAAAAACAACATTTAGGTTGGGTATATCAGACCAAGCCTTCAATAATTGACCAGCCTGTTGGCAGCTGGTCAATTATTGAAGGCTTGGTTAGATATATGTGGATAATATTTATTGCAGGTATAACTCAAAATAGGAGTTTGACAAAAATCTAATCATTTATTCATCATTGTGTGCTTGCGACACATTTTAAATGTGTTTCCTACCTCGTATTATTGTGAGGAAAGGTTTAGCACAAAAACGAGAGTTTCATCCTGACAATGACTTTTAGCCAATTTCCGTCTGTCATGAAATGCATGCTGTTGCATTGCGCGCAAAGTTATTCAAAGCCACTGGGTGGCTCACATTTCAAAATCTCTCCTGGAATATTTTCAGACCGGAGTCTGGCTCGCTGTTGTTTGCCCTGAAGCAAAGAGCAAACAGGAATGTGATTGTTCCGACACTCTGAACTTCTAAATTTTTGACACTGAACAACACTGCTGAACTCCAATGTGGATTTATTGATTTGATTTGCCAATGCCTGACATCCCCCAGTACATCAGAAATAGCTGTGTGAAGCCGACACCCCACCCACGTCAGAAAATCCAGCAAATAGTCTGAATGGTTAGTGCTCCGTTTGTGCCGTTAAAATTTTCGTTTGTGCAGCTTTCGTTTTTGAGATATTAAAAGTTATCATTTTTGCCGATGACGTCATCAGCCGCATCCATTTTGCTCCAAACATCAACATTTTTGCTTTACCGCTGTTACGTCGCCGCCACCACAATGTCACCCAAGGATAATATTATACAAATGACTAAATCTGATTTTACTTTATTTGGTGCTTTCAGAGTTTAAGATTCAGCCGATCACATTCACCCAATTAGGGGACAATTAATTTCACCTGCTGCAGGTTGTACTTTGTTTTAGTTCTTCGTTGGTTGTCTTCCAGCACATTCCTGTCATGTAAGTCTTGTTTTCTGTGTCGTTTTTATGCAATTGAGGTTGCTATATTTTTGTATAAAAGGGACTATAAGTTGTGGCATAATCAATACAGTTAGAGTAAAATGCACTATCTAAAATGGGACGGCTGATGACGTCATCGGCCAAAATTATAACTTTTAATATCTCAGAAACGAAAGCTGCACAAACGAAAATTTTAAACGGCACAAACGGAGCACTAACCATTCAGACAATTTGCTGGATTTTTCGACGTGGGTGGGGTGTCGGCTTCACACAGCTATCCGAAATGACTTAGACATGCTCATTAATGCCTAACACACATCCATGCTAATCTTTCCTCACTCTTTTTCCCCCTCCGTTACACATGCAGAAAGTTTTTTTTTGATTATGCATTTGAAGTAGAGAGAAGAAACTATGGTGAGTAAAAAAAAAAAAAATCATAAAGTATTCAAATGTTTGAGGCATTTAAAAACAAAAATAAAATGATGCGAGTTCGCTGAATTAAAACATTGAATCTATTTAACACAAAGGCCTAATGTAAGAAAGTAAATTAGATAACCATGTCGCACAATAGCATGATAAGAAGCGATGGATCAAAAGTTAGCTTTCAGTTTCAACTCAACGTAAAATCACTTCAGGAAAAGACATGTCAGATGCTTGACCTCTGCTGAATTATTAAATATTTTTACTCCGTTTCATCTTCAAGTCAGATGAGCCATCTTTGCATGCATATTCACCAAGTTGATGGCCATCTTTTTTCTTTATTCATAAAAGACTGTATACTCTTTAATCTTGTTCTCAATACTCCAAGCCCTAAGACTACAATTAGTAAGTTTTTTTTTTTTTTACATCAATCATTATTCATAATTTAAAGAAGCAATAAGGAGTTATTGTGCACAGAGATGACAACGTCAGCAAAGCACATTCCTGACTGACGCTTTGAAACGAGAACCTTGTCACATCTCACCTCTTAACTCAAGATTGGTTCTTCTAGGTAAGGTGTCATCCAGCAAGAGTGGGCTCACCCACACACACACACACGCACACACACGCTGGATATCTTCAAAGCCACATTACTGAGTGGCTTTGACAAACGCATTGTGTGTCCAATGTGTGTTCTGCATCTGTATGCATCCATTTTTAATGAGAATTTTTTATTTAGGTTTGTTTATGCATAAATGCGTGAGCCCTATAGGCACATCTTATTGCACACTTCTTTATGCCCGTGTTCAGATGTGTTAAAATTTTAGTTGCAGCTCAAGGAAGGCATATCATAAACATTCAGTAAAACACTCGGTCTTACGTTTCACGTCATTTAAAGCTGATTTGTGAGATTATAAAGAGTAATTGTGCCAATAGCCTACAAGAGCTTTCACACCAAAGAGTAAACCGGTGTTGTCCTTAAAGAGAAAAAGCTTCTGGTGCTCTGAGATTTGATAAATATGCATCATCTACAATTTGAGAAAAAAAAATTGACTGAAACTGCAAAAGTGACAGTGGATTAATGGCACCATATATCAGACTTGACTTGACTTGGTGACTGCCCTTGTATTTAGGACACTGTCCGCTCTGTTGTGCTTCTTTTTTGCTTGAATCCCCGAGGGCCTTTTACCCATATGCCTACCTCACGTACATTACTGAGGATTTACACGCGTATTTCAGAGCAAGTTAAGCCTGACATAATCTGTAGTGAGGTGGAAGTAATAAAAGGATCATTTTATTGCTGCTAATGTTTGGTCACTGCAGCCAATATTGTTGAAATTTCTCAGAAAGTATATTATTTTACATTTATTGCGAGTTTAAAGCCTCATAACATGATTAAATGCAAACAAATAGAGAAACACAAACGGTTGAGTCTGTACAGTTGCACGCATTTGAACAAAAGGCAAGTCGGTTTATTTTTAGGGCAAATGTATGAAAGTTAATCGATAAATCAGTAATAACAAATTTGCAGATTAAATGGTATTTCACTTTGTTTCTTATACAACAATACCCAAAAGGGATTAAAAGCTTATAAAGAGGGAAAGCATGATTACTGTTGGTAAATCTGATAATCATGTAAAAACTTTGCTTTAAATGTTATAAATAGATGTATATTATGTTTCAAATCTTGAATAATGTTTTAGACCTTGTAAATTCAAGCTGTTAAAATAAGCGCTGAATCGTTTTATTGCTTTACCACAGTATATGTAAAATTATCATGTCTGTATTGATATTAAATACAGCAGAAAAACAGTAGATGGCAGTTCAAGGCTCTGTGATGATAAATGGCTCCATGTTGTCTGATCACAGCGTTTCCTTTTGGCTACTCTGAAACTTTTTCCTCCCGAACTTTATTACCCTAAACCTTTTATCTCCCTTTTGCTACTTTCTCTTCAACTACAGTTCAATTTTTGAGAGCTGCGGCCGCTGATGCAGAAAAGGGTTGCCATACTCGCCTTCTGCCATTGTCTGCTGGCTGCAAGACTTTTGTCAAATGTCTGCGGGGACAGGAAACAAATAACTTTCATGTGGAAAAACATGCACAAAAAAAAAAATCCTAATTATATGCAATTAAAACTAAAACTGATGAATATTTCACAGGTACTTCATTCTATGGGTTGTTTTGAGAAAAATTTAAAATTTATTACAAAGACCCCAGCTTCTGTGGAGATTAATTAAACTAGCATTTTATAAACAGACGCTCTACGTCATAGCTTTTTATTTTTTCCATTAAAATCCCTCCAAATTCAGCAGAAACGTTTGCCATGAACAAATGCCTAATGAATCACATAGACAGAATGTTTTCTTTTCCTCATTGTATTTTATTTTAAATGCTAAACTGTTTCTTTCAAATTGATTGTGTTGAACATATAAAAGTCCCGTGCATTTTTTCTTTTCATCTCAACATCTATTAATTCACATCCCTTCCTAATACTGAATGTGGAAGACTCGTGTTTATTGAGAGCTTCTGTGTGTCAGAAGAGTAAAGCACAGTCAGCGTAGGAGTGTGATGGCGTATTGCACATGAGAGGGCAGGAGTGTGCAACTGTGGCAGCTGCTGATCCAAACTATAATCAAATTAATAGAAAAATGAGAGACAATAATTTCCCTCTCGCCATCTGCATCAACATTTCCAATGTACGTCACTTAACTGAAATATATATATATATATATATTATTTATTTATTTGTCATTTGTCCGTTTAGTTCCACGCAACTAATCTTGTTGAGTAATCCTCTTTTATATAATCAGTTTCCTAGTCACCTCAGTGCCCTCAGATATGCCCCGGCTGATGATGTGGTTAAAACCGCCTTCACAGTTTCAGTTGTCTCCCTGACCCCAAGGCCAGTCATTAGGCCCATTTTGTCGCCTGTCTTCTTTCGTGCTCTGCATTGCCAAGTTCCCGTCTTGCTTAAAAAACACCATAGAAATAGAAATAGGAAGAGAGTGAATCCGTGGCCTAAAGTGTTCGGTTCGTGGTTATGATAACACTACATGGGGCTATTATTAACATCATCGTAACTCTTTGTCAGATGTGTGATCTTCAAAAGCAGCATTGTGGAAAGAGGAGCTGACAAAAGAGGTGCCAGGGGACACAGATCTTAGCTGGGAAAAAAATAAAAGAGTTCATATTTCTGAGTGTGCATATTTGTGTTACAGCTTTTGCTCTTATCTCTGACAGAGCTCATGACTTTGTCTCAATGCAGTGTGCAACTTGGGAAAAGTAAATATCTTATGTTACTGCAGCAGTTATGGTGCAGTCGTATCATAAATTAATTTTAATGTAAACTGGCCTTTAAACTGGCCTTAAAGGCCTTAAAGGCCAGTTTACAAGGCCAGTTAGTGGAAAGGACATTTTGACAGTATTTCTTACCTGAACTATGGTGCTTTATTATTACTTTGTGATGTTCTCTGTGGACATGTTGGTCAGCATTGTTTGAACATTTTGTTTCCAAAACAAACAGATGCCAATAAAATAATTTTTGGTTTTAAGATGCTGGACGGTGATGCAAATTTGGAACATCATAACTCGGTGACCGGAATATTACACAGAAAAATCTCTCCAATCAAACTGGGAGAAAACCAAGAATTTTTGGTTAACAATTGTCGTCTATTCCTGTTCCTGTCTCAGACATTGTAGTGGTTTGCAGAGAAAATAGCGAAATGAAGACAGAATACAAGAGGTTTGAGAAAACATGATACAAATCTAATATTAAGTTGTAGAGTCAAGGCCTTAGTGGATACAGTGATCATCCGTACACTTGAAGTTTCACCTGAACTCAAGGAGTGGCTCCAGCAGATCTCAAGAAACAGCGAGCAAACTGCGCAAACACTGAAACTCTTGGCTCTATAGTATCAAAGTTGAGCCTAAAGTGGATCTCTCCAGATGGATGAGGCAAGTGGAAAGTTTACTGTGTGGTTATTGTACGAGTTACCAGCTACACAGAGGCATGCAAAAGTATAAACCTAAGAATGATCTAATTGTATAAAAACATTAAGTGCGGATGTTGCGGTAATGTGTCCTGATGGTGTGATTCATTTACTGTGCATGATTCTGATTTTTTGTAAATTAAATTAGTCAAAAAAAATCAAATGATCAGAGGCGTCCAGAGACGGGATGAGTTTTGGGAAGAAACCTTTTAGCGCTCTGTTAATGCATGTTTTAAGCACCACTTTACCGAGGGCAGAAGATGAGAAAGATGGTGACTGGAATGAGAATCCTCCTTAGTGACGGTCCAAAATGCACACGGTCATCCTTGTGCTCGCAAGTTACATTTTGAACTATGCAAAAATCTACAACTTCAAATGTACATTTCAGAAACTGAAACTGAAAATCTTCAGCAACTCTAAATGAGCGTTTTGGTCTAATAGAGACCATCAAGGATCCCTGGCAGCAACACCGGAGTAATTTAATTAGCGCAGGTAAATTCAAACATTATTATGCACCACCGCTCCAAGCTCATCTGCATAATTATAATACACAAGCAAAAGGCTTGATCTGGTGTTTTTATAACGGCATTAATAAGCTGCTACAAATGTTTGATTAGTACACTTGAGTCCACTGTCAAATATGCAATTGGGATTTGAAAGAGGATTAAACTCGGCTCGAAATTAAAGTTATACTTGTTCAACTTTGAGGTCAAACAGCTGCAACATTATTTTTAATGACACCTACAAAAAAAGAGGCAGAGGAGTCATGGATAATAAAAAAAACATACTTGGTGATTTTGAAACAGGGGAGTTAAGTTGTGGGACTTTGTTTGGAAAAGGAAGAACGTCTTTGCTAACTTTGCAAATCGGGCAGCGATTCTCAATCCTGGTCCATTAATCTAGTGATGGGCAGCAAAGTCTTCCATCAGTGAGCTCTGAGTATTTTTGTAAGGGATTTCTAACAGTAGCAGCATTTATATTTTAACCTTCTCCAGAGTGTTGGTGCATCATCCAGGATCGTAAGCTGAACATCTTTGATCTTTCAGTGCAATTGTAAGTTCATGGGACAGACTAACCAAAAGTTGTGAAGGATTGTGTGGTGGAATGACTCTGATGTACTTTCTTCTAAAAATATTCTGTGTTGTGCTGCAGTTACAGCTCTAAATATGTTGCCTTGTACTTATGCACATCCAGAGCCTGCATTTTTATTATTCTTTACAAAATAACTCAAAATAACTTCACCTACTCCACAGGATCTTGGTATTTTACAAAAAAAATAATCACATGAGAAATGTCGTCATTGATTATCGTCACCGGGTATGAAACATTCAACAAGTACCTCAAGTGTTCATGAGCAGCAAACTGAATTTCCCGCTTTCTTTACCGTCAAGATCTCACCTCCCTGCGGGCGAAGGAAGGGCTAAAAAAGGATTATCCTTTTGCTGTCAACACACATTGGCTGAAACACACTCTGCAAATGTGCTCAACAGAGGAGCACAGGGGAGAGTCCTGGGGGTATCAGTTTTTATCACAATCCACACACACAGGCACCAATTACAGCCCCATTCACTTCACTTTGGCACGTTGATGCCCGAGTTACGGTTTCGAGACCGAGCAGACGGATGACGAGAGTCAAACAAATCTTGCCGTGATCGCCCTTATCCGACGCCTATCTGTGTAAATGACATTCAAACGCAGCTGCAGATTTATTTTTAGTCGCGCGTCGTACAGTGATCTTATCTCCCCTCGTCCCCAACAAAGTCTGCTCAGAGAAATCTGCCGACGTACACCGTCTGCCTGGGGAATCGCTTTCTAGATTCAGTTTTGCCCTCACCTAATCTTCCCCTCTGCACTGTTGCACTATTTCCTCCCATCCCATCGTTCTCGCTCCATTTCTTTTCATCTCTCCATTTCTTGTCTGTCTGTCTGTCTGTCTGTCTGACTGTGAATCTCTCTCCTGTTTGGCGTTTGTTCCCCAGAAGCAGCCAGTGGAGTAGGAGGAGTAGAAGCAGGAGTGTATGATTATTCATCCGGGGAGAGGTACAGAGGTTTTTTTTTTTTTCTGCACACTTGCTCTGCCTACGGCCAGTTTGCTTTTCTGTGATTAAATTCATCAACACTCTCCCCTTATCGCATGCAGAGCCACATTATTCTCCTCAGAGAGTTGCCATCAGAGCGCTCCCCCCCACCCCCCGTTAGAAATAACTTCACACGTATGCACTTCCATTTCCATCAAGTTCACTGAAAGTCTTCTCGCTCTCTCCCTCCATTTAAGCACGAATCCCCTCAGTCCTCCAGTAAGAGCAGAAGTTGTTTGTTCACATAGCAAACAATCTCCGGAGTTGGGCGTTTCCATTTTCCTCTCATTTTATGCAAACTTGCAGCTTGTGTTCTACAGTAGGCCATTATGAACCAAATTGATATTATGCAAATAAGGAAGGAATGAGCGCAGGGGATGGGAGTTGCACAACTGGGATGGTCCACGGCTGCCAGCAGAATGAATTAATTTTGTCCTAGCATGTGGGGCCAGAAGAAGCAACAGCAGGAAGGGTAAGGGGGGGTGGGTCTTTATCCCTCTCGGTACGGCCTGGAGCTCTGCTGGAGTTTCAGATCTGGTGATTAGGCTGTGAGGTCGAGCTGCTCAGCAGAAATCTCCTCTGAATTCTGAGGAACCGCTGAAGGCACGTGCTTCACCACATCAGAGGAGGATGCAAAAGAGCTAATGTTTTTTCCTCTTTGCAGCCACAGATTCGACGGCCGAGTAGACATCAGACGAGGATCTCAATATTCTCTTCTTGGAATTGAGTATTTTTAGCTTCTGACGGAAGCGTTTTAGGCAGGACTGACTTTAGTTTACCAAAGAGATTCGTCACGACAGACCTCGTCATCGTTTGGCACTCGCTTTAGGCTTCCGTTAGCAGTCTTTTGCCACCAACAATGACGCCTAAAAAGTCAAACTATCTGGGTAGAGGTGTACAATGGTGTAATATTAACTGTTTAAAAAATTTGTCTTTTATTGTTGGCCTACATTCACTGACTCTGGTAATTAAATTAATGAGTAATGAGCAGTTTCATAGATTGGTCTGCTTCAACATAAACTTTAAAAGGTCTGTGTTAATTCCAGGTTTTGAAACTGCAGGTGCTTATTGAAGGTTTTAATGAGCTCCAATGAGGAGTTGCTTCTCAGTACAAGGCCAGTCAACGCTAAAAAAAAAAAAAAACTCGGAGCTGGAAGCTGCATTCGAGAGATCTGCAGCAAGACCTGTTGATTGTTTTCCATGATGAAAAACATCCGTCTCATGTCAAGAGGGCTCTGAAGGGGGTAGGCGTATTTTCAAAATCTGCAATCAAGCCTTTGTGAATGTAAAAGACACGTTATGGGTGCGCTTCGAGAGCCAGGCCACTTGTAACACTAAGACGACAAAAAGATGGAATAAATATCAGAGGTGGGAAGCAGAGAGGCTTCCAGGAGCTTTCTTCTTCTTTTTATAGCATGTGAACTTTTAAAAACAGAAGCATATACTGATGCTGTGAGTAGCACCCTCGGTCTGCCATTAGGCCACATTATGCAGAGCCAGCTGTTAATCAGCCTAATTTCAAGTGTATGACTTACAAAATGTTCTGATTGATTTAATGATTAACTTTTATTTTGGGCAAATTAGTTCCTAAAGGATAACAAGTTAAATATACCTAAACATTTATTTGCGGTGTAGTCCTTGTTCACAGCAATTATTTCAATATGGGTTTTCCCAAAAAACACCATTGAAGTGTCTTTTTTTTTCTTTTTTTTTTTACTTTTCATATTCATATTTCATAGTGATGTTGAGAGACAGTACTGGGTGCTGCAGTTTCCTGTCAGTCATATAATCTGTTGCAAACCTTCTAACTTTTCAAACATACACATAGCTTTGATTTTAAGGTATGAGGGTGAAAATCAGAGAAGGTGTCAGCGTTGTGGACAGTATGTTGTGATTGGTGTCAAATAAGCTCCAATTTGCAGGATTTTCCCTCAGGATTTTCCTTCCACTCAGTATCTGAATTGGCGCCCATGACATTTAGCTGCAGTCACCAGCCTTGACACACTTCCTTCCAACTAGGTTTTACCATTCACCAGCACACCTGATTCAAAGGGACACATTTGCTGAACATCTAGTTATCCGGTTCAGCAGAGGCCCCGTTATTTATCCGTTAGCTTTGCGCTGACACAGGGTAGCATCTAAAACCATTTGCCTTGAGGATCAGCGATCATAAAACCGCTTTAGAGCAAGAGTGTCAAACTCCTGTGAATAAAGGACTTTTATATCTGTCCTTGCATGGACACAGGTGAGCAAAGGGTTGAATGAAGTCCCCATAACATTATCACGTTCTATAAAACAATTATGCCTTTTTTTCCTTTTCTACTGAAGTGGCTTTAGAAACTTACAAGATAGTTTCCATCCAGGACTGGAATTTGAACCCTCAAAACATTATTGGATAATAAACTTGACAATTCAAACGATTGAAGGTTTTTAAAAGTGTTTATTGGAATCTGATATTAAATATACACTTTAAAAAGCACATGGTTTGACCATTTTTTGTCCCTGCTATTTGAAAAACTTCTTGGTTAAATTAAATTTACAATCTAAATCGGCCATCTGTATGAAGAATTTTGGTTTGAGCCAAGATTATCAGTAAAATGGACACAATTCTGGTATTAAAAGCATAAACTGTAAAGGTAATGAAGTTATTGTGATGTAACCAGTAGAGGTAGCTTTGTGACACTGAAAGCCCCGTTTTAAACTCAGTTTGGATAATTACACCATTAATCTCACTTTATAGCACATCCCCTAAGGGCTGGTTGCTAAAATATAGACAAAGGAAGAAGGGAGACTTCACCAAAAATAAACTTGGCGCAGGTGAATTAAATTAGATTAAAAGAAAAGCTGTAAAAATGCAGATGATTCATAAAGAGGTAATTCATCGAAAACAAAATTTGAAAAACTAACAAGGGCTCAAAGCACAGTAAAGTCAAGCTGCATGAGAAATCTGTCAGTTATCTGACCCACAGTCTGCGTTAGTATGCCGTTCACACACTGAAGACAAAACTGAGGACAGAAGAAAGAAATACAAACAGCGACTGAAGGCTGTGGTGAAAGCATCTCCAGGGACACATTTCTGCATTTCTTAGCACACAGTGGGATCTGCAACCACCTATTAAACACAGTCAAATCTACCGTTACCTCAACAAAAGGGTCTTAAAGTCTGAAAACAAATGAATTGCACAAAAATGGAAAACATTTCTGCATAGCGTTTTAAAACGTATTCCTGATGCAGTGTACAAAGAAAACTATCCATCCATCTGTTTTCTAATCTGAATTAATTCTGCTCAGGGCCACAGAGGCACACAGAAAAAAATAAATTTTTGAACTATTTATGGATTGAAATGCATTAAAAAATTCAATCTCATAATAGAACACTTGACTAAAAAAAAATGTTAAAGACTCTAATTTATAGTTTTCCCACATTTCGCTTGAAAACACCTGGATGATATGCAAATTCCCCTGATATACATAGAGCAAGAGAAAAACGCCCGAGGCTGTATTTCTACCTTAGGCACTGCATAATTCAAGAAACAGTCTGCAGTGAATTTTGGTGAACAGCATGAAAATAACCCCATCTCTTACAGACAAGGCATAAATCTGACATGATACATCTATCCTTCAGCTAAGGCTGTCTTTTCTACAAGGAAAAAGAAGCTTCATTATTTTCCCAGGCAAGGATACATGTTTCAGAACAAGTCCCAGAAAAGTGTCCTCAGTCATACCAAGAAATTCAAATCAATGCCTGTTCTTTAGCATTCAACAGGAAACCTGTTGTGATGAGAAGTAGAACTCAATTTTTTTTTCCCACGACTTTTTCTTTTATCTAACTGTATATTCACTTTTTTATGTGTGCAACAAATGCAATTTTCTTTAGGGGTTTTTTTATGCATTTTGTTAGAAATTTGTAAAGCACATGAAAATAAACTTACCTTTGGTACCATTTTAAAATCTGGCTATGTTGTGTCATTGTAGATGCAAAAGTGGAGATTGGTAGAATCACAGCCGGGGGGGCAAATAGAAATGATTAGCAAAAGGATTTAATGAGAAACATGAAGCAGAAAGCAGAGCAAAGTAGAACAGGGAGCGGACTGAGAAGTGAGGAAGAGTGAAATATTTAAAGTCTTTATTTCTTGACAACTGTACCCAACCAAAAAAAAACTTTAAACATGATGGTATTGTCCTTGAGTTACCAGCAAACTGGCCTGCCTTGAACCACCTATCGGGTATTGTCAACAGAAAAGAGACATCAGGTCTGACAATGTAATGCTGAAAACTTGGGCTACCATTGCACCTCAGCAGCAGAGCCGCGGGCTGATCGCCTCCATGCCATGTTGCATTGATGCAACAGGAGCCCCAACCAAACACTGAGTGCATAGAAATAAACATGCTGTCCAGTCGCCTCCCATTTCTGGTTAAAATATCCCTTTTCACTGATGTGTACATTCAAAAAATGGCATAAACTTCAAAATATAACTAAGATTTGAAATATTTTACTCTGTCTTGCTCATTATCTGAATTAAATCAGACAAAGCTTCTCTTCTTTTAGGTTCGTTAAAAAGACAAAGATCATCATGTTGGGGATGATTGTCTTATAAACTCTCTCACACCTTTTCTGATCTACCCAGAAATTCTCCATAGGTCTGATGTCTTTAGATTTGGCTTCGATATTTCAACATAATGTTCTTAGCTCATGATGCCATTTCATTTTATGAAGTGCACCAGTTCGTTCTGCAGGAAAAACAGCCCCACATGTTGCTGTTAAACATACGTCACAGTTGGGATGGTGCAAGTGTTCCCGTCTGAAGTACTTTTTAGATTTGGGAGATTTCTTACATTTCAAGACAGTACTTTTTGAAGTGACCCACTATTAATGGGAAATGTCCTGTACTTGTAAGCACGTCATCACGTCCAGAGGACCCTGAAGCACCTTGCACTACACTCAGCCATTCATGCACTGATGGCGGTAAGCTATCACATTGTAGCCAAAGCTCACCTGGGGTACACACATGTACCGGACCTACCAGGCCATCTGACCACCACCAGCAGTCAAAGCAGGTGAAGTGTCTTGCCAATGGACACAACGACTGAGACAGACGAAGTGGGGGCTGAAACTGGCAACCCATCGATTATGAGATGAACTTCTACTGCCGTCGCCACAGTCGCCAATGGTGATGTGTATTAGTGGAAAGCCTGCTGGCTGCACTTTGCTGCTCAGAATCATCTTCTTCACAGATAGTCATCCATGTTCCGTCAGCTGTGTGCTTTGTACTAATGTTGTGAGTTGGGGGTTATTCTGTCAAATAGCCAAGGAGAGGCTCCAGAGTTTCATCCACCCCATCACTCAGTGCTGTGACGCATTAACTTAATTATTTTAACAGCTTTCAAACTAGGATTTTAACATGTAAGCAGTCTCTTGGAGAGCCAACACGGTTAATAACATCAGCTTTTACATCTCTAGCAGAATATCATCATACTAAACGCTTCATTTTTCAAAGTTTGGAGACGACTTGAAGAAATGGACTCTGATTTACCAGCAACTCGCCAACCCCAGCGCTTCAGATGAGGATGCATGTTCCTTCGGCATTGATCATCCTTTTTTTTTTTTTATTGTTTTAAACTAATGAGCACATTAGTTGTACATTTGGCCTTTTTAAAGTGCTTATTCGCTGTTGCAGGTTGTAAATGAGGTCATGAGTGGAAAGACCAGGATGATATGCACTAATTATTACTAATTATTTAAGGATGCACCTACAGTACTCATTATAAACATAAAGTCATACTTTATCTGCTCTCAGCATCACTTTTAATCCTTTTCAGAAGCTGGCATTTCTGCTCCAGTGGTCAGTCGTTGCCCAGCCACAAGTAATAGGTCAGAATTTTCTTTTTGTGGGGATTTTAGTTAAAAGGTGAGAAGAGCACACCAACAGGTCTTTCAGTGGTCGCTTTAAATTTAGGCTTTTCAGGTACATTTGAATTGACACGGTGTTTGTTAGCAACGAATGAAAAACAGTCAACAGATTGCAGGTGTAAACCAATCTCCCTGTGAGTGTAGGCGGTGTAAACACACCAGGTGAAGCCACAGGTTAAGCTCTGCATGATTAAAGGTACAATAAAAGATGGCATGTTTGGACTTACGTGGGTTTGTCGACATCACAACAGACAAAAATAAAATAAATAAAATAATTAGCTGAAGGTCAAGCAACAATGCAGCACACAACAAACCAAAACGGTCATTTGGTGAAGCTGCCTCATTATCCCCAATCCTCTGTTTGCAGAACCAGGAATATATTGACTGGATAAGCAACATGGAGCTTCAGCATCAAAAGGAAGAGTAGGTGGTTTACCAAAATCGAGCATGAAGGATTCGTAAAATCGCTTCGGTAGCTTTGTACAACTAGAGAACTCTCTTACTCGTGATGCCTGCTTGACCTCTCCATGACCCTGAACTGACTGCCTGTGGTTTGGAAGAATTTTTATTGTTGTGGTGACGGTGTGAAGGGGAAGTAAGCAAGCGATGGATCTCCATGTTTGTCTGATCCTTCCCTAAGCCCATCTAAGTATGCTTTTCTAATAAGTCTGCCAAACAGAACCTCTCTTGTTGACAACATCTTAAAGAGCCGAGTCTGATTTCGGAGATGTCTCACTACAAAACAAAACACGCGAGAAATAAATAGGAGCCGATTCTAATCCGCCATTTCACTGGAGGTTATTACTGAAACTGATCTTGTGAAGAACCTCCAGCAAAGCAGTTAAACCCTTCGCTGGGAATCCTTTAATTGCATCACTCCACGTTCGCGGCACACTCCCGTCCCCTCGGGAAGACGAGCGCCACTTTGTGTCAATCAAATTTGCAGTGTTTAACCCCCGTCACCTGTCATTCATCTGATTAAGCACTGCAAGTAATGAGGATGCAGTCACAGGAAATGATGATGCAGTTTACATTAAACAGCGAGTCGTAAGCCTGCCATGTTTTACTGTTATATGATGCTGTGATGAGTTAAAGTGCATCTCTGATTAGTTAGGATGTGCATTAGTGCATAATTAAGGTGGGGCATTTTTTGAGCTGAAAACAAATCAGCTAAACTGATTGTGACCTTGGCTACAGCTCTAGATCCTCTTTTTACCAGATCACACAGATACGTTTGTAAAAAAATGGACAGAGGCACTGCTGCAGATTACAAACAGTTTATTGAATTCACAAATGTCTTATGAGCAAAAATAGTCACGATTTATTTTATTATACCAAGTGACCACTCAAAAATGGGAGTCTATGCTGGCCCTGGGATCCTTAAAGCCGAAAAATAATTAAAACCCAATTAGATAAAATTAGACCGTTTGGGGGAGGAATAATAATAAAGAAAACACAAATACAACTAAATGCACCTGAGTGTTCCCCAACAAAAGCACACTCACAAAAATTCCTGGTGAATACAAAGAAAAGAAAAACTCCCCTTCCACTGGTCTCAATTTAAGTAAAACAGCCTCGGACCCAGGGACAGCATAGGTCCCAGTTTAAAACAAGCCAGAGGGCTACAATAGAAACTCCCTTTCCCTAAACAAAACCAAAACAAGAAAAGTTCTTTTAATCAACAATAACCATCTAAAAGTAAGTAAACCAAAACAAAAAAAAATGAAATTGAAACAAATCAAAAACTGAAACAGTAGCAGGCCAACCTACACACAAAAAAAATCAAGTTAGACAAGAACATTAAGCAGCCAGATAATCATAATCACCAGTAAACGGCGCTCTTGACGTCACTCTCTAAAGTTTGTTTCCTATAACAATCAGTGGAGGAATCAGACATAAATTCCAAACTCACTTCACGATCAATGTTAAACATACCTCTGCACGAGTCATCAGCCTGCATCTGATCTCCTCAGCGATCTACCCGCTTTTAAATGTAAATGCCGATGACCTGTCTCCCTAACAAGCCAGCTGCGCTCTGTCACAGCGTCTTCTATATATGGACAAGAGGAAGAGGGCGCAGCACCACACATTCGGGGGAACAATATGCCCCGGCTACATAAATAACAGGGTTTTTTTTACTAATGTAATTGCAATATTTAATTTCTCTATAGGCTAAAAATGCTGTTTATCCAGTTATAATTATGAAAAACTATGAATCTACACGAACTGGTAGAAAGAAAACAAATTTTGGGTAACAATTTGAAGGGGGGTGAATAAGACTGACATGACACTGTCATAAACATGACATAACATGTCATGAACATGAATACGCCTTCATGAATATTTATGACTGTCATAAAGTGTCATTTGGTAAATTATGACACTTTTAATACAAAGTTGACATTATTCAAAATGTCTTTGTTATGACAACTTGACATTAACCAAGAAATCATTACTGATATAAATTTGTTATAAAAGTATTACTGATTGCACTTTAGAAATTAGGTATCTTTATGTTATTAAAGGTGAAGTTTAAACAGTTTCTAAAGACAATTTTTCACACTATCCGCACTGAACGAGTACAGCGACAAAAAAAAAAAAAAAACTTGACTTCTGGAAATAAACATTTTGCAAAGCATGTGAAAGGACAGAGTGATTGGCAGAAACGCATCACCTAGAGAAACATAAGGAAGCTGGCTGGATCGCTACAGAGGTGAGTTTGCTTCAGAGGGATTTGCTGTCATGACGATATTATTAGAGAAGTGTCTGCGAGCTACCAGCAGTTGCTCTGTGTGCAGAGCTGCATGAGTCTGTAGTGGGTGTAAATCCAAACTGTTTAAAAGCCCAAGCTTCCCTGGAGAACAGAACCTTTTTTCCATTTCTCTTCTGTCATCTTCATGCACCTCACCCGAGAGCCAAGCTGCTGGTCGTTACCAGCTCTGGGGAGCATTTTCAAGAGGTAGAGGCAATGTTCCACTTTCCAGGCACATGGAGTCATTTTATAGCCCAACAATTAACTATGTTATAAAAATGCTGTATGTATCAAACATGACTAATTAAAACTGACTTTGCAATTTTGAAATTGGGCTTCTGTCTCTTTAAGAAGCTCCTGCTCTTTCTGACACTCCTCCAACATGAACATTCGTTCTGATGATACGATGCGCATGTTCACCATGTTTGCCAATTGCTGCTGCTGTTAGTTTGAAGGAGCCGAGTGGGGAAATCGTGGAAGAGGAGCGCTCTGAGAGACAGAAGCTCTGCTCGGATACTATGCTGCGTTCAGACTGAACATATTTCACACGTCTAAAACGTATCCAACGCCTCGACTTGGACGCCTGTGCATTTTGATATCCAGAGTCAAAATCACCAGTCTCTTTGTGCAATGGCACATTAAATATTGAGAGAGTCTTGACTTTTTTTTTACTGAAAGCAAGAGAATGTCATCATCAGGCATCTCTGTTATTATTGTCATGCTTGACGCACATCGAACACTCCGAATGCTTCAAACGCACAGTGATAGACATGCAAGACGCGGCACGAGACGTCTCAACATGCCCTTGACGGGAGTCCAGGATCCACGTAGACACTGAATGTAAGCCAGACTCACCTGACGCTCCAAACGCGTTCCGTCTGAACGCAGCGTGAAGCTCAGAGGACGAGCTGTGAGGAAAAAGCGGCACTTGGTGAGAGCAAGTGTTAATGAACCCCAAACTGTTGCCACGGGAGAAAAAAGGATTTCTGAAACACGTATGAAAGAATCAAAGCAGCACTCCAGGTATGCTTTTGATGAGGAAATAGCATTATAACATGATGTAAAGCTTCCAAAAAGTAAATTTCACATAACACCCCCTCTTGAAGACCTTCTGCCCTGCCAGATGTTTTCTCACACAATCCAAGTTAAAGACAAAAGATAGATGAAAATATTTTGATAACTTATGTGGCAATATTTTCTCTCCCTTGATCATGTCCGTTCAGAAGACCTCCGTTAACATCTGAGTAAGAGAAAGCAGGAAATCTCAGACTTTTTCCAACCAATCTTCTTTTAACTGATGCAAAGTACAAAAGTAACTAAATAGCTGCAAACCAAAAAAGATTTTGCTGTGGAGTGAACTGATTATTTGGTGTTTATAATATAAATGATATAAAACAGTCAAATGAAAATATTTAAATTAAATCTGAAATCCCTAAGTTCAGATTGACTGCTTTATTTCAGGCTTTTATTCGTTACATTTATGTTTTGGGGGGTTTATTGCACTACAATGTTGGCACGTCCTGTTGCCTAAAAGCTTAGAAGAAGTGCTTGTTCTGTGGGTTAGTTCTGAGGTGTAAACTGATGTTATGTTAGGATTAGGGGTAGGTATATTGTTTCGGGTGAAAGTCCAGGTTAGGCTATAGAAATAAATGAAAATTGAATGAAAGACAGATGTGTGTGTAGGCAAACACTGGCTGTTGTTCACATAAACCTTTAAATCGCTACATGTTTATGTAAACCTACAGAACAGGAGTGAGTCCAGGCATAAGTACAGCGAAGGTGAGGAGAAAAACTCAGCTGCAGCTCAATACTTTCAGTTCCTTTTATCGTTTTTTCCCCCCTCAGACAGGTGAGTGCAAGTAAAATAAAAGCACTGATGTCGTTTTTACTTCACCATTTTAAAGGTTGTGTTTAAACACTTTGCCTGACATTCAGGATTTATGAAACATGAACACTGGCCTCCATGTGCTTTTAAATTAAAGTGGGAGAAACTGTAACATGGCCTTAATAGGCCACTTTTCAACTTACTAAAATTCATTATCAGTTTTGTGAACCTTCAGTCTCTTTTGCCCATTTTCTAAATCCCCAAACTACAGCAATTATCTCTACAGCAGCCTTTTACCTTCACTTGCCACTGTTGCCTGGTAACAGTTTCCTCCTGCATGTACGTTTTAAGTCTTCTAAAAAATAAAAGAAAACATGTGTGTTTTAAATGTTCAGTTAATAAAACCTTGATTAAACATGAATATACATTATCTTAAAGTGGCCATAATAGTTCTAACTTAACTGATAAGTTGACTTTTCCAGTTCGGTACTTAGTGACTTAAAAAGAACAACAACAAAAAACAAGTGTAATACATTACACTCCATTTGTAAGACGACTAATTTAATCACACTATGTTATTTAGTCATAAATTAGTCATGCTAATCTTTAAGCTGATCGTGCTCATTTTTCCCCACTCATGACCAAGAAACCCACAGCTGAACCGCTCGCAGTAAATGTGCTGCTTTGCATGCAAAAGCTAGAGGGGATTTCTAATTAGGTAAGAAAACAGCACAACACGGTGAAGAGGGGACCAAAGCAAAGGACGGATATTAGTAGAAGCCCAGAAAATGAGGCAGATGGGGGAAAGATGAGAGGAAACAAAGAGAGAAGGGGAAAGAGAGAAGACAAGAGCAAAAACAAAAAAACAAGTGTGAAAGATGACAGGAAGCGTGGGACTTATCAATAAATCATATCACAACAGCAGCTAGAGATGGCTGAGGAAATATCAGCCTGTGATATTGAAAAGATGTACAGTGGGACAGATGCTCAGAAAGAAGTCTGAGGACTGCAGAGATTTGCGCACAGAATGAGATTTACACAAAGAGATTAGCGCAGGGAGCTCAGGAGAAGTTCCCCGAAATGAAATTAAAAAGATTGCGGGGAGTGAAAACTCCTCACCTTCTCGCTGCTATAGATCATCAGAGATGCCAGAGAGGCCACGTTGGAGCGACCTCGGCCACCTGACTGTCGAGTCGTCCACAGACGACGCTCCGGAGGGGCCGGGTTAGGGTCCGTGCCGACACATTCCAACACACGAGCCCCCTTTTAAAGCCTGCATGAGATGGCCGTGATGTGGCCAGGGACCGGTCTGGGTCAGCCAACACCGGAGAACTGGTACGTGCCCAGACTTTGCTGAGAAGCCCGTCGGGCTGAGAGTCAATGAGCCAGCAGGTTACCGTGTTTTTTTCTAAGCTGTAAGAGCTTCGGGACTAAATGTGCATGAAAGGGGAGGGGGAAAAAAAACAGCCACACACACCAGAAGTGAAGCAAACAATCATGTAAACAAAGCATTGAGCTAGATACTTGCCCCACTTGTGCACTGCAAGCACAAGCTGCGTCACAACACCACCTGGATGCCGGCATACATCCTCCTCCCTCTCATCCTCAGCTTAAAATTACATTTAAATAAGAAGCAAAGATCAATTTAAGTTACGTTTCTCCGTTTTTCTTATTTTTTTCCCCCCATTTGCAATTCACACGGGTACTCAAGGACTTCCACTCATACTTGCAAATGATGCGTGGGAGAACCGGTAAGTGGGTTCACGGGGATGCTGGGAGGTACACTGAAGACCACAGAGCTCGGCAAATCAAAACAAATGTTTAAGATGCAGCCCATTAGGAATGATTGCCTCGAATGATTGAGTTTAGTCGAGGCGGTGCGGCAGAGGTGACGGAGGGAGACGTGCAGCATTTCAGAGAGCGGTTTCTCCGTCGTCTCAAACTGGTTCAGAGTAAAGTTGTGCTTGCCGTTTTAGAAATACATGGAAGAAAATAAATGCAGAAAAACAGTTTTCATAATCCTCAACCTTTTTAGCACTTGATCAGATTACAAACACAAACATTATGCAGTAGAATGTTGTATACTACTACTATAGTTTTTTCATTTTAATTAATTTGTGAATATTTTAGTAATGAGTATATCATTTCATTAAATACTGAAAAGTGTGATGCACAAAGACCCCATAGAGCAAAAGATTTGTCTCTTCCACCTCTACAAATAAAGATAATGAATGCTTTTGTCAATTCTTCTGATAATAATGGCTCAAGTTCAGTCACCCACCCGAGTGCTGAATCTATGCAGCTCCTCCAGAATAAACATGGGACTTTTGGCTGCTTTTCTGCTCCATACTCTACATGCTTGGCATGTTAGTTTAGGTGGACATCCAAGTCTGTTTGCAGTTGTGCCATACTCCCCCCTCCCCCATTTTCTTATGGTGAATTTAACAAAGCTTGTTGAGATGTTCAACGCTTCAGATACAGATTAAAATTTATCGCAGCTTTAAAATTCTTCACAGCTTTATCCCTGATCCACCTGCTGCGTTATTTGGTTTTTATGATGCCGTTTGTCTAAATTCAGGCAAAGAAGTTCTTGGCTAATTGAAGGGTATGAGATCATTTAAAACAGAAATTAAGCCTACTGCATACTTGGTAAACTCATGACAAAAAAAAGAAACAGATTTTTAGAAAGCCAGATGCATATCTTAGATTTGCAAATACTGAGGATGTGTCTTTGTGTAGGTGCCCATGCTAAGAGAGCGCAGTGGTTCAGGTCAGGTACACGGTGAAACTGTAATACGGTGAGCCAAATTTAAATCCGAGCCTGCTGGGAAATGGTGAAGGAAAAAGCAAAGACCAAAAAGAAGCAGCGTCTGGCTGCGTGTCAGTGAAACCAGGGACTGCAAAGCTGAGGGCAGAATTTATAAAATGAAAATATCCATCAGACTACAGTCAACATGAGAAGATGCACCGGTATCTATGAGCTTTTATTTATTTATTAAACCCATCCCTTTAAATCTTATTCCTAAGACACCTTAAGTCGGATAAAAGAACATCCAAACAAAAAACAGAATATTGTGAAGAAGTTTTATACTTTTTTCACTCATTTCAGACAGTAAACCTCATTATGAACGTCACAACTAGTTTAATTGACATATGCGAAAGTTATTGGTCTGCACACACAACCTTATAAAAACTGATGTAAGGAGCGATAGCTTCAACGAGCTAATTTGTCTGAAGCTCCAAAACACCCTAATCTGTGCAGTCAAAGCCCGACGTTGACATCAGCTTTAAACGCTCCATTCAGTTTCTCACGTCCTAAACCACAGGCTCATTTCAGTCTACACGTTACAAGATGATGCGGACGGATCCGAATCCCAGACACCAACTTTGGCCGCCCAGTGCAGCTGTATTTCCTCACAGTGCTTTCACTGAGCACAAGAGAAGCCTTCTCTCCACTGACTGGAGACACACAAAATATAAGAAATTTTTCAGCCTGCAATGGACAAAAAAATAAAAAAATATAAAAAAAACTGTTTGAGAGCTCAGGGCGACCCTCTGGCCATGACGCCCAAGGCGGTGAACCATATTGCACATAGCAAAAACTGTCACTGTGAATAAGTATAAGAAACTACATTTAGCAAATATGTCAAGAGTTTCACTCATTCATCAAGAAAGATGCATCAAGGACAAACAGCGTACACTAGATCAGATTGTTTCTGTTGTTTAAATCACTGAGATTCTAACAAAGTTTCTACAGATCCATTCATTGGCAGAAATTGTGAAGGCCCTATTGCTGTTTGAAAGAAGGCATCGATTTTCTTGTCCCGATTTTTCTTACTTTTTTCTCCACAGAGATTGCAGTTTCTCTTGAAGAAAATCAAATGTGAATCCACACACACAGTTTTGGTCCCACCCAAAAAAAAACAATATGATTAGAAAAAGCATTTTGCCTTGGCTTTCAGAATACAAAACAATTCCAGTTAAAATTTGCTAAATTCAACACATTAGAAATTGTTTATTTTCTTCCACTCTGCATTATCAGGAGTCTAATCAAAGACAAGATAATTAGAATACATTTATACGCCTGGATTTTGATACAAACTTATTTTGCACAATCCAAATACGTCTCAGATGAGAAAGCTTTTCGAATGCGGGTTAATTTACGCCATTGTGTTTTTGCTGTTTATAATTTACTTCATTTATGTATTTTATATGTGCCATCAAACGAAAAGTTGGTCTTCAAACAGCACCAGATTGGACCCCAGCTTTGTTGCATGCCGATTCGCTGCCATCAAAGGATCAAAGCCTCCCCTGTATTCAGGTTAATGTCATGATTGATTGATCAGAGCTAAAAATCCATGTTTGTTTGAACATCCCAAGGCCTCTTGGTCACTACACGAAGTGAATATAAAGTGTTTTTCATTCTTCAATCAACTGTCTCCAAGCTGGAAAGTGGATATTAATGGATCTGAAACGTCAACATAAAAGCTTTTTTTATTTGCTTTTTTTTTTGGTTGTTATCCTCGATTAACATTTAATTTTTATTTTGGTCTTACATGTGCACAATTTATTTCAAAGACTCCCAGTGAGGTAGAACATTAAATATGCCATAATACTGGACTGATCCAGGTGAAGCCCACTCTCCCCGAGTGCCGCTGTGACCGGCATACTGAGCGCCGCAGCACCAATAAGCTAAAGGGACATTGCGCAAGGCAAAAAGAAAAGAAAATTAATGAGCGCTTTAAAATTTAATTTTGAACGTGGAAGAGGGGAGAAAAAAAAAGCCACGCAACTAGGAATAACAATGACTCATCCGACAAAATGTCTAGATTATGGGCCTGTTAGCTCTATAAGAGGCAGGAACATCATAAATATAACATGTACAAAACCACGGATGGGCTGAAGCCAGAAGAAACCATCAGGATTGTCCATGTGGTAAGACGCCGCACGGAGACACGGAAATGCTTAGCGACAACGAGGCGGCCTCCAAGAACTAAGGATTGTCTCAAAAACTCTGCCTGCTGGAGCATTTTATTAAAGGAGGTATAAAATTAGAAATGATATATGGGTAACAAGGATGACATGATTGATTATTTATTATGAGCCATTTAGCAGCTGACTCAGAGCTAATTATGAATGATTAATAAGCCAAGTGGTCAGTGAGCTGATCTATTGAAAGTGGCTCATTAACATCATTTTTTAATAGCATCTACTGGGCAGTCTGGTTCCCTCATTACAAACCTTCGCTATACGATAACATACATCCCGGCATCACTTTGGTTCAGGCTGCGCAGCTCCGTTTTTTTTTAGAGGTTGACCTTGTGTCAGCGAAAAACATGTCAATGTTTTTGAGTAAATCCGTTAAACCTTCATAAAACTATGTGTAAAGGTTGAGAGTTTGGAGTGGCCATTTAACAGAGGCATCATCAACTGCAGCTTCTGCCGTTTCCATGATGCACAGCCTGCTACATGCTATGCTCATTTATAGCCTGCTAGTTTTGCCAAAGATACTTTGACCGTTTTGAACATCTCTAAATATGCATACACTTCATGTTAGCTGCAGTATTTAGCTGCTCTTACAAAAAAAAAAACACTTTTTTTAAACTAAGAAACTCTATTGCTTGTTTACAAGAACTGTAAAAGTGCAGTCTCGTCAACCTGAAGCTTTTTTTTTTTTTTGCGAAGCCCTGTCTGGTTGCTAGTTTCACACCCATGTGTGAAGCAACATCCACTTTGCTGCACAAATGGGAAATTCAACAGCCAGGATTTCAGTCTTCAACATTTAAAGGCAAAACAAGCATGCACTCGTTTAAAAGCTGTAGTTTCATCAAATTAAATTTTCACACAGACCGCAGCCGAAAAAGAATACTCTGATTTGTGTTACAGGGTAATTTACACAGTAGATTTTCTTTTTCTACGCAAGTAAAAAAAAAAAGAAAGAAAAGAAAACCCTGCAGAGATGCAACAAAAACATTTAAATGTTACAATGTAGCTATCAATGTGACTGAAGCAGATGTAAAATTATGTCCGTCTATGAAAATGTTCCTTTTAATGAATGCAATTTGGGTCTTGTGATCACAAGTGGCCACTCCAAAGTGTTTTATTACCTGGTGTAAAACGTCTGATTGAGTCTGCCTGGAAAGCCTTTGTCTGTGAGAGACCATCACTGAGCTCTTTCAGAAAGATGAGTTTGTATGCTACGAGAATATTTAAAGCTACAACACAAGAAAAAAAAAAGAAATTGGAGATAGTATGTGCAAAATAAACTGAACAATCTCAGGCTATTTTTGTGATATCTTGGAATATCTGAAAAAGAAAATTAGGTGGGTCTAAACATGGGGAAAAAAATTAAGCTCATTTGGAAAAGCATTGAGATGAAGAGTGGTCCACTGTGTTTAGAGAAGGTCCCATGAAAAAATATTTTTTAAACCTTTTAGATTTGACTCTTTTATCCAGTGACTGGTATCCTGAGTCTTCAAAATATTAATATGTTTAAGATCCGGAGGCGTTATATTTAAAATAACTAGTCACAACTTCCAAAAGGGGTTAAAGTCCGTAAAGCTCTGACCTAAACTCTTTTTATTCAAAAGAGTAATTAGTTTTGAAACCTTGAATGTGAAGAAGCTTCATCAGGTGATATGGTATGCATTTTATTTTTCTGAGCCTAACAAAGTATAAAAGAAAAAAAGTCTATTCCTGAAATACAGGAATCTTTAAATGCATAGTGAAAGCCGTTCATAGGGAATGCAATTTATCCCTGAATGTTTTATAGGTAAATATTTAATCTTGTTTGAGAGTGAACTTTCTCATTTAAAAAAGTAAACTTACAATTTTTCAGAGTTTCAGTGCACACAAATCGAGTATTTTGGACTGAAATAACTGGTAAAAAAACAAAATGTAGAAAACTTTTCTGACTGCCAGAAGCAACCGATAAAAGCTGCAGTATATCTGACATTAAAAACATCAAAATTAAGAATAAGAAAATATATATACATATTGTCTGTTACTACCAATAGTAAGTCCCGCCCACTCCTCACACTCTTAGGACTCACTACTGCCCAGTTCTCTGTCTAACAGTCCGAAAACCCCCAGAAACTCGGTCTTACCTTAGCGATAGTTTGTGGAGAATTATCTGTTTAAACTGGGGTCGGAAAGGACTCGTCTAGCTCTGACTACCTCAATCCAGAAGTATGACCTTTTACAGTTGAGGGCAATCCGCTGAGTAGCCCTCACAACGACATAACCCCTACAACCACTCCTGTTAACGGTAGCTCCTTTCCTAAAATAACGGCAACTTGTTTAACGCTAGATTAAATTTAGTGACTTAGAGTTAAGTCCCAAGTCATTATTTAACACTCACCAGAGGAAAACACAAGCCACCCTGCTCTAGCATCATGTAATTGTTTTACTATATTTAGGAGAACCAACAATAATCGAGACTGACACAATTAAACTCACTGTTCACAATCTCATTAGAATCTTTAGAATTATAATTTTATTAAGCAAGCTTAGCAGGGGCATATAACAACAAATTAATTTCCAAGAGTTATAAAAGAAGCAAAAATATAATGAAATCAACTAGGATTAATCACCTCCTTTCCTTATTCCATTCCTAACCTGTTCACTAAATTCACTGAGCGAGGCTTTGGGAGAAGCTGATCACCTCATACCCGATGGTCTTTGATCTCGGCAGCTGTAATCTTTTGCGGTCCTTGGTCAGAGTCGTTGTCCAGCCGAGCAAATCCTCTTACTGAAAGAAGCGGAGAGAAGGCTCACGCTTTCCATTGAACGTGCAGACACTTTGTCTTTGAAAGACCTCCGTCTCTTTTCCAAGTCAGCTGCACCGGAGTTGAGAGCGTTGAGTAGAGGCGGAGGATTCGGTCGGATCTGGAACCAGGGGTGTTGGCGTGTGGAACTCGTCCCTTTAGGCAGCGTGAAATCATGGAGTAGTTACCCTCCGGTCCCTCGGTGTGATCCTCCGCAGATCTTTAGGCAGCTTCCTCTGCTGACTCCCTTTCTGCGCTGCGACGAAGTACGCTCGTTCTGACTCGTGCATCGGTATTTATGCACTTGTGTTTCCATGGAACCTGCCCATCGCATTATGTCATTACCTGATGTCATGAAGGCAGGGCTGCCTGTGGAAAGTACCGGCTCTTTCTCAAGTTTTCCAATGACTCATCCCTGCCTCTCGCTTAGTCGGGGCAGTTCCCTTTTCCATCAGGGCAGTTCCTGTTTTTTCCGTTGACCATCTGTTTCCAATTCTGCCGCACCTTGTTTTCCTTCCCCATTTAGATGACTCACCCTTCTGTCCTAGCCTTCTGCTTAGTGAAAGTACTCTTATGATCTTTAATAATACATGTTATTTGTTGGTTAACTCAAAAGTACAACCTTTAGCCTTTCATAATGTAGTAGAATCAATGGATTTAAGAATACAGAGCATACATCATTATAATATTCACTGATTAAAGGTACAGAATACATGTTTTGATCATTCATTACAAACATTTCTTCACTGGCCTGTATATTATCACACATTGCTTCATTGGCATGAGTATCATCATTATAATCACTTAACATTTATAATCATCTTTAATCATTAATCAGGGTTATACTGTTATTTCCCAGCCTTTATTCCATTTTTCTGCGTATACCTGGACAGATCTCACATACCCATACCAGATTCCTCGACACCCCTCCGTGAGATCGGACGGGGCTTCGCAGAAAACATAAGTTCCAACTACCAAAAGTCCAGTTCATCACCACCATGGAGAGTTAAAATGTCTCTTTCGTAGCAGGTCACCGGAGAAGACGAAGGCGTCCATGTGTCCACGATCTCGTATTCCGTCAGGTGGAAGGTGGAGAAGACCAGATGTCGGGGTCTAGTCCCATGTCCACAGTAGACCCAGACGGCCCAAAGGGTCCTGACGCTCCAACTGAGGTGGTGAGGTTGGAGAAAGCACTTCGGCCGCCAAATCCTGTGGCGGAGCCGCTGGAAAACTGCAACTTTCCTCGAGTTCCTTCAGCAGGTTCTCGAAGTCAACAGCAAACGAAGGAGACTGTGCCTGGCAGATGCAGGCGACAGAGGAGCTGACGTTGCTACTTTGGCCTT
Organism: Poecilia reticulata; assembly: GCF_904066995.2. NCBI lineage: Eukaryota > Metazoa > Chordata > Actinopteri > Cyprinodontiformes > Poeciliidae > Poecilia > Poecilia reticulata. Next base: position 11,128,587 of record NC_088844.1, on the reverse strand, counting down.
GGGGTATGGGACAGGTATATCATCGTCTGGCATGCTTGCTGAGATGAACTGAGAGGCTCAGTTTGGGTACTCTGTACGTGAGTTGCAATGCGGTTTGGCACCCGACGTCGATGTACGTGTCAGAGACGCCGGACAAACAGATGGACGGGGTTACCCACCGCCAACACTCGGCCATCCAAAAGGTGCAGCGTGGGTAGGCACTGACGAGTGATCTGATTCTCCCATAGCTTTTGGACTATGGTAGTATCCGGTCGTTCCCCAAGTACGATGTGCGGAGAGTATCGTCGTCTTGGTTCAACGCAGAGGTCCACACGACTTTGTGTACTTGTTCCAGGGATCGAGATGCAGAGGCCGAGACGTACGGCAGGTCCCGTTGCTCGTTGAGGCAGAGGATCGCCGTAACGTATCAAGGTGCACGCAAGCGTTACACATCGGGTAGACGATGCTACCCACATGAATCCCAAGGATCTACGGATGCCCGCATCCCACACAGCAAGTTGGAGCCTAGGAGAACAGCAACTCAGGTAATTTTCATGATAGTAGGTATCGATCGATCAACAAACATAAATGGATAAAAAGAAGCTAAGTGCGCATAAGCAGGAGCAGGGATCAAGGCTGGTACTACACTGATGTCCTCGTTGAGCCGCGAGCCAAGGGGAATAATGATAGGGGGAGGATCTTCATATTCCGGGGACCAGGAGTAGCCATCGGGTTGATCGTGGAATATGGCTCCGTGGGTCATGAGCCATACGGCAATGGGCAGTGGGGACGACTTCCCTAACCAATACAAAAGCACAAAACTCCCCATCCTGTTGCCCAGAGGGTTAGGGCGGCCCACTTACGAAGCCAGCGCGTTTACCTTGCCTTTGATGGATAGGGCTTGGTAGGCTAGGTAAATGAGGATGGATACGGCCAGAATGCCCTCGACGATAGCGGCCAGGATCTTGAGTGGTGCCGCTCGGGTAGCATGGTTCCCCGAGGATAATTCCATCAGAAAGGCCGCGGTGTCAATGGAAAGCCAAAAGCATGCCACCGCGCCTCGTCGCCAGTTGATGCGGGTCCTACCCATTAGGTAGCAGGCGAAGAGGGAAGGTGCGAGATCCCATCGCCCCAAAAAGATTGGGCGTAGGATATCTTGATGAGCCCTGAACCGAGACAAGCACCCTCAGGAGCTGTCCGGTGGACCAGGACCCAGTGTGGCAGTAGACAACCCAGGCCAGGATAAATCCGAGTTGCTCAGTGGTACTCACTGGATGGGTGCGAAAAGTGTAGAGGGAGAGAGAAGTGGTTGAAGAATTGAATTCCATGTCGTCCCTTCTTGTCCCTTGGTTAGGTCCATCTTGATTGCAGTGGTGAAGATCGGCGAATGGCTCGCTGGCTCCCGGCAGCCTCCTCTTATGCTGAAACAGGCTCCTCCTCTGGGGGAGGGGCCGGTAGTCCTTCCTCTCGCGTTTGCAAAGCATTTTTAGCCACTCCTTCACGACAACCACTCCCAGGATAGGGCAATGGCTCCGCCCAGAAGCCCAGCAAATATGGCCATAACATGCTCAAGCATTTAGCAACCAATGCTCGATAATACTGAGCCTCCTCCAACCACATTTCCAACCTCCTCAACTACATCCATAACAGTAGAAGTCAGGGTAGAGCCCAAAGTCTCGTACCAGTAACACGCATGTTGTTGGCCACCCGTTCCACATTTCGCCACACTTCCTTGGAACTGTTACAGGTGAGATTAGAATAGAGAAGGTTAGGGCCTACCCAGTCAAAACATGGTCCATTCCCGTCGCATAGACTTTTCCGGAATGCATGGCCTTCTGCAATGGCTAGGAGGGTTCGGGGATGCAGGGACAGGTAGATCTACAATCTTCTTGCGCTTTTGTAGCTGTATCCAAAATGCATCAGTGCAGGTTTTTGCCCTCACAATCGCTCTTCGCCATGTCCCTGCAATCTTCGCCAAACCACTTCAGATGCATGGGTGTCATACTCCTCCGCATAATGTCCTTGCAGTAATCTTCCCAACCTGGGAGTGTCTGACACGGTTTTCTTGCTAGTCCAATGGTACATTGGGTCTTGTTCTTATTACAAGTCATGCGCCAGGGCCTTGGTAGAACGTAGTTGTCAGGCCTCAAAAAATACCTGGCCAAATCATCCGATCTTTTGGAGTAGACAGTGGCAATATATTGGTATTTAATCCAATAATTGTGGGACGCATTGAGGCAAGGCAGAACCCAAGCCTGCAGTTCTTCCTGTTGGAGTCCCCACCACTCCCAATCCCAGGCACGATGGTAGTCCTCGTACCAGGCACGGAGGACGAGTTTCGCTGTTTTGAAGGTGTCAGGACTCGGGCAGTGGTATTTCCATGCAGCGTGGAAGGTGTTGCTAGTTTGCCAAAGGTCACATCGCGGGGAGGACATCGTCTTCACCCATTCTGTGTCGTTAAGGCTATCAAAAATGCGTTGGGCTACACACTCATCAATTTGTGCAAACTGGTCCTTAGGGGCATTCAGGAGGTCATCTGGAGTTGGAAGCGGTTGCGTGCGCATGTCAGCAAAGTGCGGTCCTTTTAGCCCGGCAGGGGAGCGAACTGCCCCTCCGGGAAATCTCCTATGAAGAATACTTGATCTGTGGCTATAACCAGTCCAGGGAAATGAGTCATTCAACCAAGGTTCTATTCTGTTTGCACGGTTCTGGCTCGGGTCCACGAAATGACCAATCTGCTTTCAGAGCCAAAACTATGTGATTTGCCCAGTGCAACTAACATATTTGTTCCACAGGCATGCGTTTAGGATACCAAATTTATTCTTATAACATTCTTGCTGGTCGCTCTGATACATGAACTGTCTGGATCCTTGTCTAATTAGGAAGGCTGTGAAGTTTGCCAGACGAACTGTTGTGGTTGCCCTGTCGGTTGTATCCGAGTGCTGTTACTGGCAGTTCGGTTCTGATACAGGGTCTCGGTGTCGATTTCATCTTCATCACAATTCAGGTGATAATCTCCCCAGAACTCTTTTCGTGGAGCCAAGTCCTACAGCCTGAGGACCTATGTGGGGCCGAATAAATCACTCAGTGTCCCAGTATCCTTGGGAAGGTGCCAACGCCAGGGGTCGGCAAGCTTTGTTGCAATGCCATTCTGGCACGCCGTTGTCTGGATGGATCCAGTTGCATCGGGCCGTCTGTCGCTCTTTCTGATGCACGATCCTTACCCACAAATCACTCCATCTTTGAGGAGGCTGTAGCTGTAGATCTCCCAGGTGCGGTTTAGGAGGTCATCAATCATGGAGTCATTTAGATTGTAAGCTCTGCTTTCCACATATTTCTTTCCATTCTCTTTCTTGAATAATTGACTTTGGTTATGAACAGAAACTCATTATCCCATGGCACAAAAATAGAGGTGGTACTGGTATTCCACAATTGAAAGTGAAGTATTGGAGCGACCATAGGTACCTTTGTATGCGTAAGATGCCATGGCCCAACTCCTATGAAATATAGGATTGCGATCAGAAAGTAGCGGTAACTAGTAGCGCCAAAAGCGTAAGCAAAGCTTTAATACAAAGTGGTATGTTCTTTCTCGTAGTCGTTTTCGTAGCAAGGTCGTTCAGGGTGTCTGGTTCGTCGTCTGTGGTGTAATCCGAATCGGTGAAGGCATCCAGCGAACTGGCTCTTTCCCCATCGTCTTAAGCGGGGTGTCTTCCATTTTGGGTCCTTTAGGGCGTAGGTCATGGTAGTCGGGGATCTGTGTACTATGTGCGGTGCCGATCTTTGCTAAGGCTCTAGGGCGTCGCCGACGTCCTGCGGTTGTAGCTGCCCGTCTGGTGGCTCGTCCTTGTAGTAGCGAGGTAATTACTGGAGAGGGGTAGGGCAACGAGGTTCCAACCCTCCACACCCACCTCCACAGAATACTTCCAACTATCTGGCCGAGGAAATGGGCCTTGGATCGTGCCTTCTCTTAGTGCTGATCCTGCAGGCCTCATGCTTGTAGCCTAGCGGGACTGGCAGTGTACATATGTACACAACGATTGCCAGTAATGTCAGTCGTGTGCGGTATCCCACGGTGGTGGAGTATAAATCTTCAGGGTGGCGGGTTGGGATAAACTCGGTCTAGTTCCAATTTAGTGGGAGTCTGGTATTATTGAAAATGAAATCTTCTGGGTCCGCTTCCATTTTCACCACAGTTCTGGCATACCTGGTGACGTAGTCCAGATGATCAGCCATTCACTGATATCTCGCAGTACAGCCTTGCAGTGGTTCCAGATAATGGGTCCCATCGCACCTGTACTTCTTTTCCCCCAATGGATTACTGTATTAAAATCCACGGGAGTCGTGTTGGTAGGTGGCGTACTCCCTGTGTGATGATGGCCTCTGGAGACATTTTCCTTTCCAAATCGGGAATCCGCAGGGAGGAAGAATATGAGTCATGCACGGCCGTGGCGTCGCCTCTTCACTCCCCGTACTCTTTACCTCTTGTAGATTGTGGGTCGAAATACGAGGTGGTTAAGAAATAGCCTCCGAGAGCGGTAGACTCGGTAAAGTCCTCTCGAGGTGTGTCCAACAAGATGGAACCATTCGGGAGTTTCAAAAAGGGTCTTGTCCGAGAGTCCGGACCAGACTTCTGTCCCCTTTAAATAATTGCTTATAAATACTTTTCCCTTTGATATTTATTTTCCGCTGATTGTAGACTTGACGACCTGACCCCTTCTGCCGGTGTATCCATCAGTTTTAATTTTTCTCCTTCGTGCAAAAGTGGAGGAGCGACCGCCAAGCGCCCCTCCGAGTCTTCTTCTTGGCTTCTCTGGCTCAGCACAGGACACAGTGGGGAGACTTGGTCTTCTGAAACCACGGTGATTGTTGCTCCACCGAATAGACTCCTTTATATGGGATTGTGAGATCTGCACTGACAGTTGAACCGAACGGGTAGTGTCAGGATCAGAGGGCGTCTTCACTCTATGGGCCACGCTCCTGGGACCTGCAGGACTCCGTCCGAAAGTTGTATTCTGCTGTTACACGGAACGGGTCGACTTCTCCTTGGGTCTTGCTGCGTTGCTGCCCACCATCCAGCTCGTGGTGCATAGTAAGATGACGTGCGTATCTCACCTCTCTTGGTACGTCCGGCAAATCACTATCGGGATAGTGCAGTCATTGATGGTTTCCAAAATCAGATGCGCCCAGGTAGTCAGTTCCAGGGCCCGTCCAGCCTCCGTTCACTGCTTGTGCTAAGGTGTCATCCGGGAGCCAGCTTAATTCTTCTACGAATGGGGCCTGTCTGAGGCCGCAGCACGCGGAAAATGACTGGGGAATACGAGGTATTCACTGGGGGAAGGACAGGCCTGCTCGCGCAGGATCATAGGGCCATGCGGCGTGGACAGACTCCCAAAGAAAGTCATGCGGCCCTTCTGCTTTTCTCCAGATCCAGTCTTCTCTGACCGAGGGTCCCTCTGGGGTGTTAGGGGGAGCTGAAGGTCCCGGGCCAAATACTGAGGGTATGGGGCTCCCATAAGTGGGTTGGGCCCCCACGCAAGGTTGGAAGAATCTTAGGGAGCTGTAGTATCTTCTCACCTGCCAGCCATCAGCCTGTCCCGCTGCTGTCACCTCGTCCCTGCGAATTGTTCCTCGCAGGTCGCACAGTAGATCAGTTTTCTCCGTCCCACTGGCAGAGGCATCTTTTTGGTTCTTCCTCTCGCCACCCCATTGATTTATCACCAGGGTCGTGGCAGGTATCCTATTCGGCAATTTCCACAAAAAGTAATGCTTATAACCGAAACCGGGGAGACGGGGAGGCTTCGCAGCCCGTCCGCCGTCGACTCCTGCCGCCAGGGTTTTCGCGGCCTGGTCCTTCCCAGGTGAGGGGGAGCTGGAGGACTGTTAGACATACTGGGCAACGGTCTTTGGTGCTACTCCACTTCAGCATTTCAGGTTAGTTTGACAGGACTCCATTTTTGGCCCAATCCAATTTCTTCAGGGCTCGTCCTGCCCAGATCCCTGAAGTTGTCTCCTAATTACAACCACCCCTTTCACGGTGGCCAGTCCGAGATAGGGTGGAACGATACATGATGCACTGGCCATTTCACCGGCTTCTATTTCTCTCTAGTCAGGAACTGGCTTGAGCTGCTCAACTCCTTGGATCCCCCGTTTCTCCAGCAGTACCGTATTCCGTCCAGTACTTGCTTGACGGTGTCTGTTGTTTCAAACTTAGGTTTACTGCTGCGTTCACAGTTGTTCTCTTGCTTTGATCCACCCGCTGTCCCATCTGAATGGCACTTTGGGCGTCAGCTTCCCTTTATTCGCTGGAGCCCCGCCCCGTTTCCTTCGTGGCGAACGGTCGTTGGTTGAGTTCCATGGATGGGGCGGGCCTGTCGACTCTGTTTCTGTCATTCAGGGCCCCCTATTTCCACAGCCCGGTGCTCCAGCTGCTGTCGTAGCATTCTTAGCTATCCAGCCTTGACTATCCAATGGTCGCTCCACCACCGTTGGCTTGAGGGTGTAGGGGGTGAATAAACTCTATCACGCCAAACTTCTGGCACCATTGGTCAACCTGCGCGTTACGGAATGATCCCATTGTCCGTACGTAGCTCCTTTGGGATTCCCAGGACCTCACACTTGTTCCAGATGCCGACACATGTTGCATTAGCCTCCTGGCGCTTTTACAGTACAAATCCGACATTGAGTCCACCAGCACTAAAGGTACTTCTCACCTTTTCTTCCCGTTATTCCCAGGGGCCTGCTACATCCATGCAGACTGAGCCCAGGGAATCGTGCCTCTTGATGGTCAATTTCCAACCGCTGCCCTCGCGGCCTGCGTGTTTGTCACATACTTCACAGCCCGTAGCACGCGTTGGACTGTTTCACTGGGATCCAAGCTCATCTCATCCAGCTCCTTACGGGTAGGCCGTACGCTCATGTCCAAGGGCTTCATGCACGCTCCGCAGACCTCATCCACGTATTCTCGGGACCTCCCGTCTCTGGGAGTAGTGTCCCATTCTCGGCTCCGACAAAGACAATTTTCTCTGTTGGACATAACAGTCCACTTCATCATTTCCCACGCCAATGAGCTCCCTCATGCGTGTGGGCTCGCTGGTGCTCCACCTGGAGCCTCAGTTGCATCTTAGTTCGCAATCTCTTCCCATAAGTCTCTATGGGCCACGGCTTGCCCTTAGCTGTTCAAAACCATTTTCTTCCCAAATGGCTAGGTCTCTCTCAGGGCCTGAGCACAGTAGTAACTGTCCGTCACACCTGGCGCTCTTGATTTTCTTTTGGCCAAACTCCAGTAATCCTTCCAACACTGCTGTGACTTCTCCGACTTGGGCGCTGCCGGGGGCTTTCCCTTTCTGTCTGTACCTCTCTGTACCGTCTTGTTTCAGGATGAACCCCAGTAGGCCACGTGGTCCGACCCTTTCTTTGATCCATCGTGTAGAGTGTCCACTCTGGGCTGCTCCGATGTCTCAGGCGCCTCTGCGGTCGTCTCTTGTTTGGGGGCTGTGCTGGCCCCGATTTCAAGCTCTGGGTCCAGCAAGATGTCTTCCCATCTTCCCCATCGGGTGTTGTTGCTTTAGTACTTCGACGGTGCCTTTGCGTAGGTACTTGTGGACCTGGCTCTGTTGATGACTTTGATCGGTTGCCCTTGTGCCAGGTCTTTAGCACACTCCAGTATCGGCAGTACCGCTAGTTCTTTCTCTTCTTGTGGGTACTTTTTCTCGACAGAAGTCAGGGTGTAACTCCACAGAGTAACCAGGCCTCCATTCTCGTTACTCCTACTTGATCATAGCGTCGTCGTTTCACAGCTGATTTCTGGCCACCATTCGTGCTGACAAACTCCTCGGTTCCAGTCTCACGGCAGCTTGGATTGCTTTTCTTAATTCCTCCAGATCTTGTTGGTTTGCTGCCGTCCAAACCCATTGCTTCTGCCCTGCGTCTTCGTCCTCCTCCTTCTTCCTCAGGCAGTTGTACAATGGTCTGGCATACTTCTGGTAGTTGGGTACGTGGTCCCTGACATAGTTACATAGTCCCAATATCTTCTGCAGATCGTTCTCTGACTGAGGGGGCCGAATGTCCATTAACTTGTCCCTGTACCCATCCGAGAGTCCCAAGTCCGACGTGACTTGGAACCCCAAGTAATTCACTTGGAATTGTCCGAACTGGCACTTCTTGAGGTTCAGTTTTAGGCCTGCCTTGGTGAGGTTCTCGATCACAGTCCGTAACCTCACCAAGTGTTCTTCTTCGGTGTCATCGGCAATAAAAACATCATCTATGTACACAGTTGCCCCCACGTCTCCCAGTACTTCCATCACGGCTGACTGAAAAACGTTCGGTGAATTTTTATAGCCTTGGGGTAATCTCTGCCAAACATAGCTCTTGCCTTTGTGGGTAAATGCTGTCTTACCCTGGGACTGTCTCGCGAGGCGGAGAGAGAAAAATCCATTAGCCAGATCGATGCAGGACTTGAATTTCTTGACTCGTAGCGTCTTAAGGGTGCCTTGTGGGTTGATCAGGCTGGCTCTATTTGCCACCGTTCTCCGATTCAGAGCCTTAAAGTTGATTACTGGCCTCCAACCCCCTCCTGCCGATTCGGGTTTCTTCACCGCCTGAATGGGGCTGTTTGTGATAGGGTTGAGTTCCTCTCTGATGATTCCCAGGGAACTCAGCTCCTTCACTATTTTGTCCATTTCTTCGACTGCTCCTGGATTCAGGGGGTATTGCCGCACAGGGGGTGCACCCCTTCAATCTGGTGCACGAACCTTGGCCCAAATCTCCGCAGTCGTTCTTGAATCTGGCCACCTCCGCCGAGGCGATGATCTTAAGCAACTTCTCTTTCCCGCCGGGGAGAAGTCACTCTCTTCGATTTTCTGCCCTGTCACTGCTGGTATATCCACTGGTTTGTACCAGCCTTGCGCTTCTGGTCCTGTCTGTGTCGGGCCGACTTTCACCAGTCTGGCTTTTAGACTTGTCAACCTTCGTTCGAGAGCACGATGATTACACTTTTTCTTACTTATTTCGTCCAAGTCTCTGACGGTGAGGAGGTTGTATGGACCTTTGATCCATACCACTCCTTTCCAGGTTCCATATGGCATTTTCTCTATTTTTCCGTTGGCAAATTGAACTTTTAGGTGTCCTGTTGTTTTTAGGTCTTTGCGGGTCATCGACACCTCTGCTCCAGTGTCCACTAGGTAGGGTACTCCTTCCACTCTCGCGTAGATCTCGTCCCCCTCCCAGTAGGCATTCTCTAGCGTGACCCGCGACCTGGACGTCATTACTGTGGCGGCCCTCCGGTCCCATTCTCACGGGCAACGCGGAGAGCCGTTTTCTGCTCAGGGCTTAATTTTCTGTACTCCTCCTCCGAGAGGTAGGGGCCTCCCCTCGGCTGGCGCGGGGGTGCTGGCTGGCCGCTTGGTCTCCCTTGCGGTCCTTGTGGTCTTGGCTGAAACGTTCTGTTCTGGAAGTTGGGCGGTGGCCTGCCCTGGTAGCTGGGTGACGGTCCTCCTTGGAAGTTGGGTGAGGTCTTCCTTGGGAGTTGGTGGTTTTTTTGTTGGTCGGTTTCACCGTCTGACTCGCCTCCTTTTTCCTCTTCTCCTCGTAGTACTGCTGCTCCAGGTCGAATCCTTTCACGGCCACATCCATCTGGGCGACTGTGGTGCCTCTAATTGGCATCTTTACAAACACTATTTCTCCCCTCCGGCCTCTCGTCACGTCACGCAGCACTTTCACATACTTTGCCGGGGGATGGTGTGCTTGAGGGTGTGCCAGAGGGGTTCCAACCGACTCCCTTTGTCGAGCCGCCCCCTGTCTCTTTTCGCTTTAGATTCTTCGTCATCCGCGTCTTCCAGCACCAACCGCTCGTAGTTACTCTGGGCGGATTCTGATCCAACCATCGGGTCCGCAGTCACACTAGTCAGCCATAGCTTCTTAGCCCCTTCATGGGTGGTGGTAGACAATACTGTTGGCCAGACATCCTTCAAATATTCCTCATTGCTTTCGTTCCCATTTTTTTCTGATCACCAGTCTGAGGTTCTTGAGCTCAGCATAGGCATCCTGGCCGGCACCGGTGGCAACCGGCGGAGTCGGCTCCGTCCCAGGAGCCACAGGGCTCCGTAGCGATGGCCCTACTGAGGTTTGGTGGCTCTTCCTCGTCGGCGGACACCTCATCCAGCCTTTGCCGGGTCTCTCGGGAGTGCTTGAAGGCGGCTTTCTTTAGACGCCTCAGCATCACGTCGTGCATGATCCCAATGTAGTTCATCCTGAAGTTGGAAGTCAGGGAATTGTACACCGCCAGCGTGGAGCGGGAGGGCGCCATCAGAATATTGGCCCACTCTCCCACGGTCGCCTCGACCCGAGGGTAACTCGGTCCTCCAGGCGGCCGGACCATTCTGGTGGTACCTGATAGTCGGTCTGGTCGACCTCCGGCACATACGCCCGTCTCCCATCTTTGGCTTGAACCGGGCCCCAGGTTATGTCTCTCGCCAGTCTTTCGGAGGTTCTCTCGATGTCATACACCTCCACTTCATTCTTCGTTCCTCGATGTTGGCCCGTTCGGAGTGGCTTGTAGTTGACCAGGGGGAGTTTTGGGTCAGAGAAAGCGCTCTCGTGCTCGCTCTCTTCCTCTGGGTCGCTGATGTCGCTGAACTGCGACTGTCGAAGGGGTGTACCCCAGGGGGCATTCAACGGCTGAATCTTTGCTGGTTTTGTAACTCCGTCCTCCGCGTTCGCCTGCGGTTCCTTTGGCCGGTCCACATCATAGTTTTGTTGTCCTTCGTCTTCTGGTTCAATTGAGAGCTTCCGGATGTATTCTGCTGCCTGTCTGCCGGTTCGACTGGATATGCTCTCAGTCTTACTTTCGCCGCCTTGATGACTTTAGCTGGTCCAACCGGAGTATCGTCCGGGGGGTCCTCGGGATCTCCTGGGGATGGTCGTTGGTTTCCGCAGGTTGACGTTCGGCGGGTACTGCCTCTCCGTTTCGCCGCTTTCCGCACGCCCTGCTCGGGTCTGAAGTTGGTGTAGGTAGGGGTCAACCACTACCACCACCTCATGGATAGAGAAGAAGTGACTGTTAGTTGTGACTATGGACACCACCCCTCTCTCCGCGACCGACTGAGCGGTGTCTCCCCGCAGATCCGGTGACCTTAGTCCTTGCACGCTCACTACGACCCTTCTCATCCGTCGGTTGTGGGCGGTTATGAGGCCTCGCTCCAGGCCGTGCCACATCTTTTTCCGATAATCTTCGAGGTTATTTCCCTTCTTGTAAGCGTCGATAGGGACCAGGATAATCTCCCCATAGGTCAGGTTGTAGCCATTCAATGTGACCACTTCCCCATCCGTCATTTTGCTGCCCGTAGTTCTCAGCCGGTGTAGATCCTTCTGGTAATCGTCCCCAGCCTGGAGTTTAAGTTCTGACCTGAGCTTTCGGTTGTGGACCTTGTATCTCTCATCTGTGAATACGATCAGCCCATCACCTTCGATTTCCCAAGGTTCTCCGACGAGTTGATACACCTTGAGCCCAGTCTGCATTCTGATGTTGAGTGCTTTCTTTGGCAGCGGGGGCAGTTCTCGGGACCTTTTCCGGGTGTTTGATTTCTGAGTCTTTTTCTTGGGGCTATAAGTCCCTCTTTTGCCCTTGTCCGCGTCGCTCTCCTCGTCGTCCGAGCTGTCTCCTGATGGTGGCGGCGGTGAAGCTGGTGCCTTTCTCTCCGTGCTGTGGGCCTGCGGCAGGGGCTTGTTTTTTGGTTCACTCCAGAGGGACCATTCCTTTATCATTTTATCCCACTGCTCTACCTCGTGCTCCCAAACCGGTGTTCCGCTCGGCTCTCCCTTACCCGACGGCCCAGGGAGTTCACCCTGGATCTCTCCATCACCGTCCCCTGTCAGATCTACTAGGGGGAGTCCCGGCTGAGGGGACGGGTTTCGGCTATCCTGCCGTGACGGAGGTTCAGCCACCTCCGAGTCCACACGGTCCCGTGCTTGGTACTCCTCTCTCTTTTTCTTGTATAGTCCGATCTTTTGCAGGACGTCCGTGTACTCGGGGTGGCGGGACGTTTGTCGGGCCAAATGATTCACCAGGATCCCATCCACACCGGCAGCCAATGCCACCAGCTTTACTATGCCGTCGTACCTCTCAGACGGGCTATCCATCATCCGTAGTTGGCCGTCAGGCCACTCTTCCAGGAGGCCGGCGAACCACTCCAGCCATTCTTGAACTTCCGTCCTCTTGGCGATTTTCACCGGGCACCGGGCGATCATCAGCCGGTGGTTGTGTTTGAGCTTGGGGCATAAGTAGATCTGTTGATTCTCCAATGTCACTTCCATCAGGATTCGTGATCCATTTGGGTTTCCAGCAAGATGGGCCTCGCAGAGCATCTGCTGATTTGGTGTCGTCCAGGTGTTGTACCCGTCGCCCAGCAGTATCAGCCTCACTGGAAGTTGCCGTAACCCACTTTGGGAGAGGCGAAGTCGTTCTTCCCTCTCGGTTCTGTCGGGGCTGGTATCCAGCTCCATGTTCGACGTTGGTGTGAGCCCTGCTGCTTCAGTTGCAGCATCCATGGTTGTCTTTGTCTCCGAGTCGCCTATCCCCAAAGCCTCTCAGGGTACCTTAGAGCAGGGATGGGTCTAGGCTAGGTTGGCTACTGGCTTCCCTTCTGGATGCGAATCGTTCATCCTCAGCTGAAGCTTTTCCCTCGCCTGCACGCTGTACAGTTACTGCAAGGGTCGCGACTGATAAGCCTCATCAGTCGCTCCCAACTCTATTCCCTAAGAGCTGGTCTCCCAAGTGAGCTATTCAGACCCTCTCGTCTGTTTTTACTGACTTGGTTAAAGTAAGGCCCTCCTACTCATTAGGGTGGGGCCCACCCAGGGACGCCATGTCTGTTACTACCAATAGTAAGTCCCGCCCACTCCTCACAACTCTTAGGACTCACTACTGCCCAGTTCTCTGTCTAACAGGTCCGGAAAACCCCCAGAAACTCGGGTCTTACCTTAGCGATAGTTTGTGGAGAATTATCTGTTTAAACTGGGGTCGGAAAGGACTCGTCTAGCTCTGACTACCTTCAATCCAGAAGTTATGACCTTTTACAGTTGAGGGGCAATCCGCTGAGTAGCCCTCACAACGACATAACCCCTACAACCACTCCTGTTTTACACGCTTAGACTTCTATGACGTTGGGCTCCACCTTGTTGTGGTTACGCAACGCCCCACGTTGGGCGCCACTTGTTGTTGCGCAACACCTCCCTCCCCTTCTCTCTCTCTGTACTTCCCCTTCTCAGAGGAGGGAGATGTGCAGCCAGCTCTCCATCTAACGGGTAATTTGAGTTTTCTAAATCTGATGGGATTTTACCCTGTTCAGAACTGAGTAAACTCTGTTTAAGCTGGCGTCGAGAAAGACTAGCCTGGTTTCTAACGACCTCCATCCAGATGTCCCACCCTTTTTCACCCTGTGAATTAGCCAGATTGAGTAGCTTGCAACCAACTAGCTTCACAGAGCACACCTGTTAACGGTCGCTCTTTCTCTTTATTACAACTTGCACTTGTTACTGAACCAGGTTGGTTTTAGTGACTCGGGCGAGTCCCAAGGGTGTTGTTTTAGTTTTGGCCAAAAGCAACCTATAAAACATTTCTACTTTTTCCTCCCAGAATCAAACCTCATAGCTATTTTACAACCATCAAAGAACTTTAAGGTGACTCATTAATTGAATGTCCACAACATCTTTTAGATTTTCTTAATGCTAATTATTTTATTAGTAAGGCAATTTTGCAAGGGTCAGTACAGCTTAATTCAGTAGCAGAAATAATCAAATAAGTAAAATCAATAATCTAGCCTATCTTTCCCTAATGCTGACACTGAGAACTAAAAAAGGGAAACTTTGAGAGAGACGGACAGAGTTTGGCATTTTGAACCCCAGAACTGGCCTGATGATGAAGGTGTTGCAGCAGCAGGAGGTTCCCAGTACAGGAAGAGTACTGACTTAGAGCGGCAGGTCTCGGGCCTCAGGGTGACTTCCTCATGTGCGTAGCGGTCCTCAGCTTCTTGTCTTGCAGCTCTGTAGCTCCCTTCTCCTCGTCTCACGATCTTTCTGGTCCCACGGAAGGAACACACCAGTTCTTCCTCTTTGCCTTTGTTCTTTGCCTTTGTCTTTATCTTCATCTTTGCCTTGGTCTTTGTCTTTGGGGTCCTAAACCCAGCTGATGAGAGAAGTGCGATTTGAAGCCACATGTTGCGGGGCTAACGGGTTGGTCCCCATGTGCAGAACAGTCTTCGGTTCTGTGGCCCCGGCTCTTCTTCAGCTGCAGAGTTCTTTGTCCATCTCCGTCTTGGCTCGAAGCTGCCTGAAGGATCCAACCAAAGATTCCTCTGTTGCACCCACCTTATAAAGGGTTTATCCACCTTTTGGTGCGTTTGCATTGGCTAGCTTTGTTGCTGTGCCTGTCTCATTGGCTGACTGCTTGGACAGATGATCTCATATCCATCACCCTGGAGACCTTATGACCGGATCTCTGTTCTAATGTCCCCAAGTTGCTCAACAGTTCCTCCTACCTCTGTTTCCTGCCCAACCTTTTCTTAGGCAAGTTGAAGTTTAGCAATAAGGCTTTATCTTCTCCGTTCTCCTATCAGTTCCTATTTTTGCCCTGTCCTTCCACCTACCATCTACCTCCTACACAACATCAGTGACCTTTAATTACAGTTACAACATTTTACACCTTTTCAAGTTCAATGTCAAAATCACATTTATAACCTTTTAGTTTATCTGATTCAACATTCATTTATAATGTTATAATAACCATAACTTATTAGTTACTCTTATTATAATCATAATGTGAGTTATTACAGACACTTCTGACAAGAAACCAATAATAATCCATTATTCTAATTATCTGATATCATGTTACAGTTACTTGTTTCACCTTTAAGTACTTCCACAAGTGTAAGAGTAAGTGTAAATATTCTTATAATCAAATCAACATCAACCACTGGTTAAACCAATATTAATTATTGCCATAATTATAAGTCATTATTTTAAGTATTTTACTGTGGGTTTTATCCAATTTCTCAAAATGTTTAGATTTTATTCTTTAAAAACCTTTAATGCTTTAAAATAAGGAATGGTCTGAATTATTTTTAGACTGATGCAAGAAATAAACTTCCGCTTTTCTTCAGGAAACCAGCTTCCTGTTTCATGACTCTCTTTCTGCCTGACTTTGATTTTTTATGATTAAATATAAAAAAGTAGAATTAAAGCAAAGTTTGCAGGACACAATAACAACACACACAACCAGATTCATTTTATTACCGTCTGACTCTACTGTTGGGTCTTGATGTCACCTATGTCATTAATTTTAAGGTAATTTTATTTATTATTACTATTAAACTAAAATCTCCAGCATGGGGAAGTGGGATGAGCTCGACTTTTCTCGACAATATATATATTGAAGCTAAAATCAAACAGAGAGAAGAAAGAAAAGCATGTCAATACGTCCAGGAGCACTTCGAACAGATTAGCTGAAAGTTCGCAGAGTTAATTTCTTCTCCTCCAATCCGTTTATCCATCTATGATGTATTGCCGTTTATCCTAACAGGTTCATGGAGTTGTTCCAGCAAATTGTATGAATGAAGGATTACTTTTACCTTGAACCATTTCCTAGTCCGCAGTCAATCTAATACGTTCACACCCACAGAGACAGTAAACCTCACAGTCAAAAAACCCAGGGAAATGCTACCCTTGTGTTTTATAATATATTTTGATCTTAGGATATTTTCATAATGCCGAGTGAGGATGCACAATACTACTCAGCATTTTGAAAGATTCATAGCACGCATAGTAAGCGGGTGTGTTGGATTCAATCTACAAATAGGACATTCGATTGCACGTGCAAAAGTGGTGCAGAGCATCTTATTTAATGAGGATTTTGAGTGTCTGAGAGCAGAGTGGCCATAAAAGAAGTCGAAAGTCATTATTCTTGTGTATTAATATTAATAATACGTTGTAAGTATACAACGTGGTGCAGCGCAACAGTAGAAACATTGCGAGATAAATCAAAATAAATATTTAAACAGTATTTAAATCTGCAGCTCCTCACCGGGACGTTCTCTCCAACTCCGTTGCCCTAATCTTACCTCCAGTCTTTCTGTAACAAGTGGAAATGAGGGACATAATTTGTTTGACCCAAACATTGCAAAAACAGAGCAAGCCCATAATTTACCACATATGCTTCATACTAGCCGGTAATCCCACCACCGCATCCCCTTCAGGAAGCTTGAAGGAGGAATCTCCACAAAAATCCAGTTACACCTGCTTTTCAAACGCAAAAGCAGCATCTAGTAATCTGGTTCAGGTTTGATAAATCTCACTGCAGTTGGTAAGTTTGTGATTTCTGATGATCAGTACATGTTCTGCATATTCATAAAGGCAGACGCACTAAATTTATTGCCAATTACTCCTAATTTTGCCGACTCAATCCTCTTTGAATTTGCAGATCAGGTTTGTGCGTACTATAAAGTTTGCACTTGTCTTAGTACGTGCAAACCATTTGAAGACCACGTCTAGGGTGTTCACTCGGTGTTGAAGTGGAAGTGAGCACGGAAACCAGAAGAGCAGAGCCGTCTAAGATCTTGCGAAAGAAGACCGAAGCACCTCGTTAGTCTGATAAGGGATTTAAAGAGGTCTTAAAAGAATCTAACATTCAAAGCTACTTCCAACATGTCCTGGTCCGAGAACAGACAGCAAGACGCTTAAGGAAGTCTCCCAAAAACAAAAGTTTCCGATCTATTTTGATTCTGCGGACACAAAAGTGCAAGCCTGTGGATTCAGAAAGAAACGATAAAAGTTTAACTTCCACAGGAAATGTGCAAGGAGACGTTTTTATTTATATATTATGTTTTTCTTTCTTACCGTGTGCCTTTTTTTTTTTAGCCAGCCTGCACACCTGCTGTTTTTCCAATAAATACATCTGCCCATAAACAAGACTCATTGTGCGAGTCTATGCCACCAGACTCACTGATAAAGCTTCTGTTTACTCATTTTTTTTGCGACCACCTGTCTCTGCTTTGAATAATAATGAAATAAACGGATTTCCGCCGGCTCTCTTACCGCATGTTATGATCACACGTAAGTGTGCGCAAATCTGCTAAAATGCCAGGTTTTCATTTACAAAAAAATGGAGACAATGATAAATCACTTCAAAAGTTTGCTAAAAATGGAAAATAATTTTTCATAGGGTCAAAAGTCAACATGCCGCTACTTTGAGAACTCCATCTTCCAGTTCTCGGCCTCTGAAATGTTCCTATTGTGAGGGAATCCTTCGTCAACAGATTTTCTCTCTGTTTTAGCTCCAGGCTGACTGATTTGCTTCAAAACTGATTTTCCGCTGGTTCAGCCGTCCTTCTGTTCACCAGGATGTGGTGACACACTGTGATGTTGAAAAATTAATAACACTTTTATCTTCAATTTTCAAACAGACACCCTGCGATTTTGATTCAGAAACCACCTGGTCCTTTGTATCTGCTCATGACTTCATCCACCTTGGAAAAGTCCCCAGGCTCCATCTGAAGAAATGCAGCTCAGCATAATGCTGCCAGCTCCCTCTTCCTGTGGGCATCGTGTTCGTTTTGTGACGTTCAGTGTTGCGTTTTGACACAAACGTCACTCTGAGCCTTCGAACTTAAAGTTCAGGTTTTGCTTCATCAGAACTCAGTGCATTTCCTCACAAAGTTAGGAGATTTTAGTCAGGCATGGATGTTTTCTTTGGAATGAAGGACTTTTTCCTTGGAGCCGCTCTCCTGATTTCAGACGTCTGAAATATACACAAAATGGTCGACACAATTAGCGTAACTACTAATTGTAAGGAATTCCTTCCTTCATGTTGCAGTTGACCTTTTGGCAGCTTTCATGTCCAGTTTATTTACTTTCTCGTTACCTTTGCACTAACATTCCAAGGTGTCTTTTTATTATTATTTTAATAGTGACACATTTCTTTCCTTCCAATTATTGACCATCTTTGCTGCACCATGGCAACTCACCACATACATGGTTATTCCACCAAATAATATCTGAATTCTTACCGAGTTAAAACATTAGTATTGTTGTTTCTAAATGTGCATAAACTTGTTTTCTTTGTTTTATTTTAGCTCTAAAAGTACCGCTTTGTTTGTGTTATTTTGACCATTTCTCATTTTCTGCAAATACTAAATTTTTGCTTGGAATTTCAGAGACATGTCAGTAGTTTGTAGAATAAAACAATGTTCATTTTACTCAAACATATACCTATAAAGATGAAACTAGAGAAACTGATCAGTTGTTTGTTTAGCATTCTTTTTATTATACCTTCGTATGACATATTTGGCATTTTTTGTATCCCCTCTGCGCTAGAGTGGCTGAACTTTGTCAAGTTAATCCAATTTACCAGAATTAGTTGCAGCTGTAAAATCAATAAGACTGAATTTTGAAATCAACTCAAAAGAACCCAGACAGGAAATTATACTTAATTTTCTTCCAGACTGAATTATTTTTCAGTTGAACTGTATGTATATGTCTCACTCTCTAACTGAGGAAAGGGATTTTTGATTTGAGACGATTTATTAGAGTGCGTACAGTTTTAGGAGGCGCTGCACCTTTAACAACCTTCATAGCTTAATTCTGGAAAGAGCACCATGGAGATTACCAGGCTAGCCCATTGCCAGCACATCAAATCCATCCAATATTAATTATTAACCTGTCCTGTACTTTGTGAAAAACTGAATGTTTGAGGTGAAGCAAAAACACTTTTTTAGAGAAAAGGTTGTCCTGTGAGGTGATGTTGATGCAGTAAATTAGAATGCGCGGCCGATATCGATTAGCCTCGGCCAGTTTTGAATTTAAAAAAAAAAAAAATGAAACCTGCCAAGCGTTCAGAGCACCTTGTGAATAATGCAAATCCGTGCATGTTGACTGTTCACCTCGACCCACCAAGTTCCCACAGTGGAATTGAGTAAATCTGATTTAATTAACTTCCAAGCTCACATGGATGATTATGATATTCCTGAGGCAACCTTAATGAAAACTGTTTGATTTGTGATTTCATGCAGTGCGGCGCGCTCTCTGTTAGTTTCTTGTTAAACAGCAAATGAACCAACAGCAGCACTGAAATAGAAGATTGCCGATGCAGCTTCTCTACAGGAAACAGGATGGGGAGGAGGTGTTTTTAGGATACACCCTGAAGTACAGGTGTGTATTTGTAGTGATACGGTGCCTTGTTTTTTTTTTTAACACACTGACAAAATCAGCATTTTTTTTTAATTTGTTTTCCCTTTCCAATTCCTCCACACCTCACATTTTCTGCTTTAATTTTTAGAGCAAGAGGGTTTGGTCATTTTGTTTGCAAATACAAGATTTAAACTCAGTTATTGTATATCAGAGGGTTGTTGATTACATTACATAAATTGAAATGCATAGATGACCCACCTATCCATTCATCGTTTATATCTTGCTCGTCTTTGCGGAGATGTAGAGAAATATAGCTCACTTTGATGCAAATAATTACATTATGTGCTTTCAGTGTTTTATTTCATTGTAGAAGAGCTGTATGTCGAATAAAATCGAATCACAAAAATCATTACTGCAGTTGCAAAGGCCAGTTGGAACCAATATTTGGTATTTTATGTGCCATGTATACATATTGTACGCCAATGTTTTCAAGCTCTTGAACAGAATTTCACTTAACTTAATGGGCATACCTAATTTTTTTTTTTGGCTGAGGTTCTAAAGCTCACAAATATTGTTGGGGACAGTTGGATAAAAAAAAAAAGAAAGGGTAAATAAAATAAGCTAATCATATTCAGAAATAGTATCAGTATATTTTTTTCTGATACGCATACAGTCCTACTTTCTTGATAGTAATGCTGTCACTAAACCCTGGCTGTGGACGTGTCAGTGGATCCATCATGGATGCAACAACTGAGCATCTCGCAGGCTCAAAATTAGATTTGGTTTCCCAGCAGGGGGGCTGGCAGGGTGGTCCCCTGAGAATCACGGCCCTGTGGCTGATTGCTGAGCTGCGGCTCTGATGGAGAGGATAATTAAAAGAAATGAACATTAATAGCGCAGGAAACATTGTGCATTCACGTGGAAGAGAGACACGCGGGTGAGGAAAACATCCGCGCATTTGTGGAGACTGCATGTCCTAGACAAGGTGTTCTCAACTAAAGAAAGGGTTCAGCTTTTTTTGTTTTGTTTTGTTTTTTTTATTATTATTCTGAAGTGCTCTCATGCATTCCCAGACCACAACGCGAGCGTTTGACAGGGGTCGGTCACTGTTCATCTGGTACAAGCTTTCTGCCGCCGCTGCTGCCATGGCGACCACAAACAACAAATGAGAGCCACTCGGGCGGACTCGCTGAGGGACATTCGCATGAAAAACAGATTACATAAATCATGAAAAAGAAGCCACTCGAACACCAAGGAGGACCGGCTGGGGGGGGGAGAAACCACACGATAACCGACTGGCAGGTCGATCTGCAGCTACTGCCAGAAAAATGAGATAAAGGTTTAGAAGCAGGCAGATGCGGGAATACTGCACTGGTGGTTGGGTAGCAAGGAGGAGGGTCTGGAGATAAAACATCCCACAGCCTGATTGTAGGCAGCGTTTACGGTAACAGGTGTCTGAGTGGGCGGGAAAGAGCGCGAGATTAGAGGTTTCTGAACATCAGGTGAACTTAACGGCTCATAAACGCAAGGAAAATTAATTTGGAACGGGTCACGCCCCAAACGACAGTGAGGCAGAAATGGAAGCTATCAGACGATGAGAAGAGTTGCAAATGTGAAATATTAGTTCTGTCTTAAAAACTTGGGAGTGGATAAACTCCCACGTTACCAGTGGCACAAGGGATGGCTGGGAGCTTTCATGAGGGGCCAATGGGAAACTAAGCACAGGGTTCTGTTATCAAGTCTGGACACAAAGAAATTCTCCTGCTGCTGCCATTAAGCTCGTCTAGAAATTACATTTCCATGAGGCTCAAGTTGCAGTGAGCGGTATGTGTACGGGCAAAAAGCAGGCCCAGGAATCACTACTTTTTTTTTTTCTTTTTTTTTTTGACCAATGTGATACTTGGATTTGTGTTTCGATCGCCTACGGCTAGACTTTCTCTGTCTTTGAGCTGTCAGAACCTGATTCAGAGAAGAATATGAGAAACGATATTGGAGGCAGGGGAGACGGTGTGATTTTGAGGGTAAGTCAGAACGGCCGAGGGAGAGGGACGCAGAGAGGAGATACGGGAGAGTTTCGAAGCTGAAAATGGATTATTTGCTTGAGTGCTTAATTTGTCCTCTAGATATACATTTGATTATTTTTTTAATGGGTTCAGGTGTAACCACCAGGGCTGGAGGGGATAAAAAAAAGCAAAAATGCAAATACTCTAAGTGAACTCTGTAAAATCCACCGTGCAATTTTTATCCAAGCAGGAGCTTAGAGGGAGCAAGAGAGAATTGTTGTTCTGAATTAACCATCATAATGCGTTTAGCTATGCATGGATTAAGAACAATAGACAAACACAGGAGACCTGTGAGCTTAAAATGCTTTATTACTGGCAAACAGACCCTAATTTATAGAAACACACAGAAAAATAAGGTTATAATTATGTTGCCTTAGGTAGATTACCAGTAGAATAAATTAAGGACATCAGTAGGTCAGTCTACATTGCTTTGCACTGGTTTATATTTTATTATATTATGCTTAGTTGGGGTAGGAATCTTTAGGCACTTAGTAAATCAATTTGATTACAATTCAGAAGCAAAATCTAAATTGATTGATGACGAAAACATCGACACCGACTTCAGTACATAAACTGATCTGTAATTAAATCCAAGTCCTTAACGATCCACCGTTTCTCTGATAGACATGACTCTACTGCGCTGCTTTTGTTTGGAGCACGTAACATGCTAGCTATCATGCAGATTTGGAATATTATATATAAATGCTGCTCCTGATTCTCTCCCTCTCATTGGTCAGAGAACCTTTGTGGTAATCTGTAGCATTACTGACTTGATGGGCTTTCAGTATAAAGTGCTGTTTTACTTCAACCTCCAAGTTAAAATGTGTGTTACTTGGTCAATTTGTTTCTTGTATTTCAAAATAGTTTTCTTTTCATCCTGCCAAGGGTTTTTCCATCTCTCTTTGCACAAGCCATTCCCCTTAAACCGTCCACATGTCACACTTTGGCACTTTAAAGTGCCGTCTTCTGTGCTCTTCCGAAACTCGACATTCAGAGTTTTGATGCTATAATCAAGTCAGATTCATCTCTATCAACATATTGATGCATGGTTGATCTCTGCAGTGGATTTATCAAGAGTTTCTTGGCTGCTTTTCTTAATAATGCTCTCCCAAGAAACCCCAATAAAACAGATTTCAGTTGTCAATGTTGGAAAAAAATGTAAATGTTAAAAGGGATGTATATGCATTTGTTGCTTTCCTTTTAACACCTCTACTGAAGATGCCACAGCACAGCAAACAGCCCAACTTCGTCATTGCATGCACGCAGACTTTGCAGACGTTTTACACCCGACACCCTCCCATGTTACAGCCACCTGCTCTACCACCTGAGCCACTGCCACAGATGACCATGCAGGGACAATTTGTTTTAAACAGCTCAAGAGAAAATGTGCTTCCACACAACAGGATGAAGCACAGAAAGTGGTGCAGTAGGTACACCAGGCCAATGGGTGGCGCTGTAATGCTGCCAGAGAACGACACGAATAACAGAATGAACGTTTGTTACTTATGCGAGTGAGGCGCATGTGGAATAGAAAGAGAGCTGGACCTTTGACTTCTTCGTTAAAAAAAATAAAATAAATTGACGCTTCTCGCATGGCTACGCGGAAAGACAAAACAGATATTCCGAAATGTATCTACTCTGGAAACAGGTTTCAAAAACCATCCTTTCTGGTCTCCTAAGTTGCCGAATTCGTGTGAACGCATGGCTTAAATGACACAAAAACGTTTGCAGATACACCTAAATTGGTTTGGTGTGAAAAATTAACCTGCAGAAGAAAAAAAAATGTTACATCCCTCTGCTATCTGATGTTCTAAAGCCAATTCTGAACAGCTAATGAAACCAAGACATCCCCAGGACAGAAACAACATGTATATATTTACCACTTCCAACTGTTGTTCGTTTGCCCCAGGGTATCTTCCCTGCAGGATCTGCCCAAGTAGCTCAGATGCCTTAAGATGAATTCTCCAGCAGAGTATCAGCAGATCTACTCAGCCATCCGGAGAAAGTTTATTTGACCCATTCATTTCTAGGGTCTCATTCCTGCAGTCATGATCCATGAATACAAGAGAAAATAAAAACTGAGAAAGACCGGCAATTCAGTTTGACCACCTTTTATCCACGACAAGCCAGAGCAACACCAGCGTTGCAGAACGAACTCCGTTTCGTCATTCAAGTGCCGCTCAGTTTAACTTTATTCTTTCTATAGCCAAAAAATAAATAAAAATCCTTGCTAGTTATGGCTTCAGCTGGTGACATCCCTGATATGCTTGGGTGATTTTCCACAATTTATGTGGGGGAAACAAGTGTGAAATTGTTAAATTTAGCTCCTGTGATGCTGACAGACCAGGCAATAGCGTAATGAGAGCGGTCGAGTGACAGTTTTTCCCATCAAACACAGACTTGCTTTACTCAGAAGCAGCATGTCTTCTCATTGCATCATGGTCTAATAAACATGCTGCTGGTGAAAAAAAATAAAAATACTGCCATCACTGTCCTTTCATAATATCTTCCATGCACTGTGTGGGTGGGTATGGTAGATCTCTGATTCTGTTATTTTGCGTAACTAAGTGTTGCTTACCTGAAAGAAAAATGTGCTTAAAAACTTGGGATTTACTGTGCTAATAGATATGGGGAAGCGGGTAAAGGTAGGACTGGAAATCATGTTGCAACTTAAGTGTATGAAAGCGGCGCATAATCTGCTTGATCTTGAAAAATGTTTGTTAAAAGTGAAGTGATTTTCCACATATATCCTAAGATGTGTAAAGCAGCCTCGGTAATGCATTATAAAATTTATAGTAAAATATTCAGTTACATTAAACAGCTTGTGCTTTTATTTAACAGCAGCCATTAGGTTTGGTGGCACATGTCACTGAAAATGTCTGGCATGTGAGGTGATGTTGATTTTGTCGCTATTTTATCATAATATCTGTGCATATAATATTTGTATTGTTTCCCTTTATGTAATCCTACTAGAAATATGCTGAGCTGTTCAACTCAATAAGTACTGTGGTCCTTTTTTTTTTACTAGTCCCTGACAGGCATGTTTCCATATTTAACTAATTCTTGGAACTTACCATAGAAATAAGCATTACCCTTTTCTCAGCTTAATTGAATTTACAATGTAATTTTAGTGGCTAAGCAGCTTTTAGTTGTAATTACAAGGAATTAGTTTGCTCACAAGAACCATTGTTGAAATGAATTGCATGTCATCCCCTGTGGGCTCATCGCTTTATTACAGTGGTTCCAAAACCTGGTCCTCAAGTACCCCTGTCCTGCATATTTTAGGTTTCGCTGCGCTTCCAAAGACCTGACTTAAATGAATGGGTGATTAACAGGCTTTTGCAGCGTTTGCTGGCTGCAGAGGAGGTCATGTAGTCATTTTAATCAGGCGTTTTGGATACAGAGATGCCTCTTATAGATGCAGGGCAGGACTAGTTGAGGATCGACTGCTTCGTTTCATTTAAGGTTGAATTTGTTTTTTTTTATGTTTTTACCTGAATTTCTTGTTTTGCATATTAAAGCCATATTTTACAAAAGTTGTGCATAGCTCTTGAAAATAAATTGCATTGTGGGAACCAGCAAACCTTACGGTGCTGCCATGCAATTGGAAGACAACACTTAGGAGATACCAAAGTAAGCTTCGTTATAAACTGTTCACACTCTCGCAGAGAATTAAGAGCTTCTATGCAAGTCCCATCGGCTTAAAGGCAAATCCCAAATCAAAAACCCGGTTCTGGGAAACAACAAACAAAAAAAAGGGAAAAAAAGACATGTTTTACAAAATAAAAGCTGTAAGCAGGTTAGTACAGTTCAGCAAGTTGAGAAAATCCAAAGCAGTCCAGCAGCAAATCAGCTCAGGTCAAAAGCAAATATAATGCACTTATAAACGACAGAGGAAGAAAGCATTCCCAAACCGAAGCCACCCTTTGTTGAGAGCGTAGCCACAAACTTTTCCTCACCCTCCAGGGCTTTTCACTTATTTCTTTGAAAATGAAAGAAATTTCACAGCCTCTCTTTTCTTTAGTTCCAACTTTTTATATCTTTGTTGTAGACACGCTGGTTTCTCAGGAGAATCACTGTCCTGCAACAACAGGAAATTAGGTTTCCTACAGTTCTTATAAAAAGACTTATGTAAATGATGATAGGTTATTTTATCTGAAAATTCCACCGTGTCTGCACTTTTCATATTATTGTCTTAATCACAAACACTACAACACAATTAGTATTTTTATATGAACAATGATGCATATTAGTTAACACATATCTGCATATTTTTTTAAGCTCTGTTAGTTTAGCATAACACGGTATATTATAATAAAATGTGTAATGGCAATCTACTCAAGTTGTAGATTTTTGCAGCACCTCCAGAGTTATCAGCTAGTTTAAAAGGGGATTGAATTAGGGTTTTACCGATTTCTCGAGTACCTTATTATTAAAATTCCTTGAGGCAAATTATCTGTCTCGTTAAATTATGTTTCACTACTCAGCGAACCGTGTTCCAACCAGGTGATTATTTATGTTGCGCAAGGCTCCCACTTCCCCCTACGAGTTGTTGACAAAAGCGAAGTGCTAACATCATAATGTCCAATTTTGAAGTGTTATCCAGGGTGATTTCATTGCTTGGTCCAGATTTTTTATCATTTTTCAGACCACTAATAGGCATGCATCCTTAAAATAGGGGCTGGGACAGAGCGAACGGTGGCAAAGAGCGCAGAGGGTGGAGCGGATTGACTGAACACAGCCGGCTGCTGACGCTTAGCGCAAGTATATTGTTACAAACAAACTGGGAAATAAATTTCAAACCATCTCGGCAAAAACAAATGGAAAGCGGAGCACACCGTGGTGGTAAGTAGGTGTCAGATGCGTTTCTGTGTGTGATGAAGGCATCAAATCTAGTCGCCCACATGGACACAAAAGATACAAATAGTTGAACAAAGTGAGAGTTTATCTATTAAATTGACTGAATATGAATACATAAACAAAAATCTGGGGTATAGACATGCTTTAAATAAGTGTCTTTGTGAGTCTGCTGCTTTATTATTAAATTGAATGTAATTTCAGATTTTTGTATGATTTCTGTCCAGGTTAATTTAAAAGGTGAGCCGTTATTGTTACAGGTCAACCTTCTGGGAACGAAAATACGACCTGCTTAATGTGACAGGTAGCCAATCAAAAAGCGTGGTGACGTAAGAACAGAAGGGAATCCCAAACAGCTGACATATCGCGCAACTGAGTCCGGTGGATATCGGAGATGATACGTGGAAATATTTATTATTAAATCTAAAGGTCATTATTATGTTTATTTAGTTAAAATGTTAACTATGAAACAACAGAGTCACTTCCAAATCATAGTGCAGCAAATAGAGCGGCTGCTCCCGTTGTCTTTTATCTACCACCTTTTCTTTTTGTTACGTCTTTTATCTCTTAAAATGACTCCACAAACTATCACTATTGCTTCTACATTGTCATCCGTGTTTGGTTATTCTAAATTCCCACTATGTTGGGGGTTTTACTGGATTATCCTCTGGAATCGGGATGTTCGTGACTGGAATCGGTTCGTGTTGCTCCTGCCTTGGACACACGGACCGATCAAACCTGTTGGACTTTTATCAGCTCTGTGGTCACAGAGGTTTGGAGAATCGGCTGACAATTCTTAAATCTTTCCGTCTAAACCAGACTTAAGACACAAGCTCTCCTCATCTTCTCTCGATCGCAGCCCAAACGCTCTGACTCTGGTTGCTATGATAACGTTTATATATCCCTTCAAAATAAGATAGAGATGTGCCACAAAAACGAACATTTTACTTTCGTGAAAATTTTAACTCACGATAATGACTAACGCAGCCCTGAGCTTGTTTCTCTGCAACGAGACGGTTCCATCTGGGAGTGATGAGAGACAATAACACCCAAAGTGTTGCTTATATCCACAGCCTGCTTGGTCTCTACGTGGTGAAGCAGTTTGAAGCTTCATTGAATCATTAGCAGCCGGTCGCTGCATGTTACACAGAGCGGCTTGTAATGTGGGACTCACCTATCGGTCCGGGATAAATCCATTCTCCTGTCTCTTCTCTAGGCCTTTTCCCCTTTGCAAAGAAACTTTCCAAAGACATGTGATCTGTTTCTTACTCATTTTGCTGCTTGTGGGCTCAGTGTTGGCGCGCAAGTAACGAGAGAATCCGGTTAAAGGATTTTCAAACTAAAAAGATCCTCCAGACTCAATACAAAAAACGAAAATATTTCACTATTTCTTGTGTGGCCCGGTACCAATTGGTCCACGGACCGGTACCGGTCCACGGACCGGGATTTGGGGACCACTGTTCTAAACTATAGAAAAGTCATTGTTTGGGATGCAAATATAAAAATTTGTGATGTTGATATCCAATATCAATACTGCGCTTACTTAAATGTCAGAATAATTACTCAATTACTTAAATAATAGTTTACAACAGCTCTAAATTAAATACAGACGCCCTAAATGTTAGATTTTTGTTTGTCCAAGACTTATATTCTTAATCTTCTTCATAATTATGCGTTTATTTTGTGTGTATCACATAAACCTCCAGTTTTGTAGTTATTGTAAGACATATCTGTGACTGTAGAAATGTGAGCTGCTCTAGCCACGCATATTTTCACACTATATTTATTAAATGCAAAAATCAGACCTCATCTCTTTTATGCGTTTTGATTCCCTTTGCAGAGTATGAAGAAGTGTGCAACAACAGTCAAGGAAAGGCCATTGCTCATAAAAACTGGCTCAGCTGTATGATAAACAAAAGTCAGTATCCCACATTTCAAACACACACCTTCTGTCTCTCAGCATCCTATTTCAGCATTTTTGTAAAACAGTTCATTTTGCTGGATTTGAAGGATGGTGCGATGTTCTGCTTTATTGCATTCCCCAAAGAAGCCCGGCCTCTTTGTGACTCTGAAGTCAAACTCTACAAAGCATGATTTAGTCACTTCTGCAAGGATGCTGGGGATTCGTGCATGTTCTCCGCGGTGCGTCTTTTCTTCCCCTGGGCGAGGAAGCCTTGCAGGGCACAGTGCCACAGGAAAAGAGGAAAAGAATTAATATTAATGCTTTTGAAATGACTCAAAGATTCAGTTATGCACGATAATGCAAATATCGAGTCTTTCCAGTCTGTTGTACATCCCACTCCCAAAAAAAAACAAAATGGTCTGTCGGTTGGAGCAGAATTATTTGTAGATAATATTCTTGGTGATATTTCTACATAAAGATAATCGCATTTGGTGAGAACTATACCACCGCAGATGCACAATCCAAAAATAAAGCTTGCAGTGAAGTGCAGTTTAAAAGAGGAAAGCCCTTTTGCCTCGTCATCTCTCAGCACTGCAATGAGAATTTTGTCTCGCAAAACATCATTACCTCCAGGGAAGTATCACAGGGGCCATTAGAGTGGAAAAGGAGCAGGTCTTCAGACTCTGTTTAGAGACTTGAGAGGTTGATGTTTTGATTTCTCTCTCTTTTTTTTGGGGAAGCCATGGGGGACTCTGCTAGATGGGCTGGCATGCCCACACATGCTTCACACTGGCAGTTAATCACTCAGATCTCCGGCAACAAAACCAGCCAGGCAAAGTGAGAAAAAAAAAATAAAAAGAGGAAACAATGTGATGGATATGGTGAAAGACAGGCAGGGAGAGGGGGAAGGAAAGGAAAAAAAAGAAGGATGGATGGATGGATGTAAAACCATCTTTATTAGAGATACCATAAGAGTGAGGATCTTTTTGTAATCTTCTGAAGTCGTCTTTATTGCTGTGGACTGCTCAGTGTCTTTGACTGGATATACGATTAGGCCGAAGAAATTTGCTTTAGGCACAACTCATAGAAAACCATAACTACTGGGGGGTACAGTCATTATCATTATAAAACTTCTCCTGCTTTTAAAATTGCCTTTTGTTTTAAACTAGCAGATGACTTTACAGACAGAGAGTTCTACATACCACCATTATTACTAATGGCTGAGACAACTTGCAGTCACATTTCAGCCGACTGAAGTTGCAGCAACACCTTTTTAATCTTTCCTGATTGCCGCTCTATTGCCACTCAGTTCGTTTCATGAGTGCAAAATGCAAACAAGCGGAAACAAATACAGATAGTTGTGTGGCATTTGTGGACGTTTCAGGTCATTTCAATGCTATACTGGTTCTTGACAGCAGAGAAAGTAGAGACATTTCTGCTGGCACTGAAGTTTTTCTTTTTGCTCAGGTGCGGAAATAAGAAGTTGCGAGATATAATCTCCAAGTCTCTCCAGCTTGTGGTTCCGATCGCGCTATATAAGGCGTATCAGTTCATGTTTTTGGAGCTTGATGCATCGGGCCTGCTTTCCTTTATAACCACGGTAAAGAGAAATAGTCTTCCACATAGATCTGTTTTCTGTCTAATATTTTCTTTGAGGATAAATAAAGAACGGAGTTCACAGTTCACGATAAATTATAAACACAAGATGGCAGTTCAGAAAGCAATGAGGCATTTCTGAGAAAAGGAGATTGTGAAACTGATGGGTTCAAGGATCTTTGCTGGTTTTCATTCATTAATAAATGAGGGCTCAATAAAGAAATTATTTCAAAAATACATCGAGTAAATGTAATACCGGAGTGGACTCACAAATAGCTTTGAAGAAAAATTCTTGCAAGACATTCTCTGTACTTCCGTTGACCTCTGTGACATGAGATAAATACGGTTTCTCTTACTCAACGAATAAGAGCTCCAGTAAAGCACGCTGGAGAAAAAATGATTTTTTTATGGGCAAGTGAGGAGTTTGTCAACAATTGCAGGACAGATTTTCTTTTCAGTATTTCCAACAGGTTTTAGGTAATTCAAGTGTGGGATTGATTGAAACCCTTTTGTTCATAGTCCACCAGAGATAAACTTAAGGAACTTGCAGCAACTTCATGCTTCAACTCAGTCCTGGGACATTTGTGTGTATATACAGACACACACACACACACACACACACACACACACACACTTTGTACCTCCACATGTCCTAAGTTGGCCTAATGCAAACACACAGATGGGCAGCTCTAAACACACCAACAAGAAATCTCGCCAAGCCAACGCAACACTTATCCGACTCCACCCTGCTGCCACAGACAGACATAAGGCCATCTGAGCCTAGAGGTAAGGAATACCAAGAGTCTGTGCCAATGCAGGGTAGTAATACTAGCACTCCACTCTGCTCCTCATCTGGCTCGCCTGTGGACAAAAGCTCATCCGTTAGAGTGCAGGTCACGCACACCCAGGAATACAGATGGGCTGGCGAGTCTTTCTGTTCTGCCACTTAACAATTCAAGGACCGAGATTACATGAAGCAGCTACATGGACATACATGTGCAGAAAAAAAAAAAAAAAAAAAGGTGCTCATTTGTTTGTTCCGATTTGAATAAATAAACGTGGCCGAGTGAATCCACGTTCGAAGCGCTACCCGTGCACCTTTACACGGTTGTACCTTTTGTTTGCCACTTTCACGCCGTGATGTTTAAAGAACGGTGTGTATCCTTTGTATGCCTGACCAGTCGCAAATGTGTATTTGGGGAGGCAAACAAGCATCCTTTTAGGCTACTGAACACACCAGGCTGTGGCAGCACACTGGTGGACAAACTGAACAAATTCTTTGCAGTAAATACACTATTATCAGAGGCTTGTATTGCAGGAGCAGCAGCGGTATGTACAGTTCCTTTGTGAAACACACAACCCTGGATCGACCAAGAACGCCACCACGGTCCACTCAGCTCTGATTCAAACACTCAACTATCCAATAGTGTAAAGCAGCTGCTCACTCTTTAAGGGTGCACCTCTCGGCAGACGATAAGCGAAATTTTAATGTTGGATTCCCATTTTGTTCACCTTCTACAGGGACTTGTGCTTCAGCATCATAAGAAAAGCACTCAAAATAACAGGATGGCTACACAAACACCGCAAGATCCCATTTGGAGCATGTTTTGTGGCCTAATGTGGGGTTTTATTTGGGAACCACAGTAATAAAACAGTTAAGGTAAAAGATAAGAGATAAAAGCCTGACAATTTTCACCCTATAAGCTGCTTTACCATAACCAGATGACTCAATCTGGAGAGGAATTTAAGAGGAGGTGTCACGTAAACATTCAGACACATCTACCTACGTTTAGGTTGATGGGTTTATATGTTTTTATATGCAAAGGATGTCCCTATCAAGATTTCTTTTATCCCCGATACCAAATCTAGTCATTTAACAGCTGAAAGCCTAGTACAATAATGGAGTCTCTTCTGCTTTTTGTGATAATAGATCATTTGTTTGAAATGGAGCCTCATCCTTTCATGTTTCCACGTAATTTCCTGACCCACATTTAGAAACATTTAATGGGACAGAGAATTGAAAGGGAAAGGGGAGTACATAGTAGTAAAAGGAAACTTTGGAGGACAAATATGGAGACGAATCTTTAGACCTGAAGGATAAGAAAAGTTGGTGTACTGTTCTGAAGGATGGAGGATCTTGGTGAGTTGAGAAGATGAGCTCCAGGCAGGAAGATTTCAAAAGCAGAGTCAACGAGGGAGTGAAAATCCAAGTTGAGAGCAGGAAGGCAAGAGAGAGTCGGGGGAACTTCAGAGCTGCAGTGGACAACCGGGGGGACTGGTGATTGTCCAGGATAAATCTGACGTGGGAAGGTCCGAGGAAATGCTCAGGTGCTAGTGTGGAAAACCAAACTAATATTGAAGCCGAGAGGCACAGAGGACACAAAGAGCTTGAGTTCCATCCATCCATTTTCCTTACACCCTTGTCCCCTAGTGGGGTCGGGATCGGGAGAGCTTGAGTTCAAGGAAGGTAAATAAAACATACTTCTTGCTCCAAAGGCAAAACTAAACTCTGAAGGAACCCAGAAGGTTTGACTCCATCATGGCAAATCATCCAGACAGGTGTGTGATCTGCAGCAAGCCAGCCAAGCCCTCCAACAAAGATCCTCTCTTCAGGAAGAGAACTCACACACACCAGGATCATGACACGTCCATCATATTAAGCTCCATAAAAAGCTACAATAGCCCACAGTGGGTCCTGGAGGGCCGGCATCCTGCATGTTTTAGTTCTCTCCCTGGTTTAAAGCACCTGGATCCAATGATGGTTCATTAGAAGGCCAAAGAAGAACACTGACATGCTGGAGAGGTTACTACCACCATCAGGATTAAGAAACTTTAAATACTTGCAATTAATATCATAGAATAATAAATGGTACTACAATAATCTCCCTGACTAAGTTACACATCTAAGATCATTTCTGATATCTTACCATTTTGTCATCAGGTTAGCAACCTACCGGCTTTAAACCACCAAGTTAGCAGCCCCTTTAGCTTTAATAGATAGAATCACATTTCCAGATTATCTGTAAAGATCACAAGATTGACAATAACTAGATACATAGCAGCTTTTAGAGGTTTTCTTTTAAACAATCACTACATTCTCACCGAATTACATGTCCCCCATTTTTAATTTGAAACATTGAAGCAGGACAAGCATCACGTCTCTTGTGAAAATGCTTCTTATCTTTCTTTCTTGGTAGGGGGTGGATCTAGAGAGGGTGAGCATTGTGTGTTTACATATTTAGCACCTCTGCAGGAATCATAAGTATGCACATCTTCACCCTCATAAACTTCCATGAGAGGCAGGGAAATGCACAGATTGAAGTGGTGAACGATTCTGCATATCCGTGTGTGTGCGTGTGTGTGTGTGTGTGTTGCATATCCTGGCAAACAAATGGCAAAATGTTTCCCTCTCGCCGTAGCATGATTTAAGTAAATAGGGACACTTGCAACAAAGCAAAGCAGCTACTGAGCATCTTCATAAATGTTTCACCATTCTTGGGGGGCCACGTGCGAGGGTGCGCGCACGCCGCTGCCTCGGCGCGAGACTTGGCGCATTTATCTCCGCAGAGACATCAGAGTGCTCGCAGCTTGAGGGGAAATCAGCGGGCCCACACTGCCGATGAGGAGATACGCGTCTGTGTGCATGTAATGTTGCTTGTACACAGAAGAAAGAAAGAAAACAAAAATATGCCGGGTTCGTGTGCACTTCATTTAACCAATCAGGCCCCGCTGTGGTCAGAGGCTGTGCACTCACACCACCTAGTGGCAACAGGGCTAGCAAAATGTGACAAGACGGCAGAACGCGTTCATTCAGTCTGTGCACAATGGGATTTGAAAGAACATGTCAAATATTACTGCCCAGAGTTGATAGATTGTTTTGTGTTGTTTTTCCTGAGGCAGATCTTCCAACAAACACTATAGAGAAACAATAAGACTGTATCAAAATATATAAAAGCATGCACAGGGGAGAGGAGAAACTCAAAGACGAGTGTTGAGCCATTGGAAAGAAGAAAAAAAAAAGTGTAGCTGCAGACAGAGAGGAGGATCAAAGGATGAGCACCGGGAAGCTGCAGGAATCGGTTGTAGTCCTCCGCCTCAGGAAGCACAGCTTCAATAAGATTGATTGTGATTGACGGGTGGGAACCGTTAATCCCCTGTGCTCTTCACTCCCCCTGCCCAACCCCCACCCACCCCATCCACCCTTCTCTCTCTCACACATTCTTGGACATCCCTACCAATCTACTTAAACTGTACAAACGCCTGCGCCTCTCTCTTTGCATGTGCTCGTCCTCTCCCTTGCCACCATCCTAAGGCGCTCTGAGCCGCCGCCGTCCTCCAAGTGGAGCCTTGCCGTGTACTATATATAGGAAGGAGATGAAAGGCAAAGAGAGGTGTATGGAGGTGCAGGTCATCAATATTCAATACCTTCTCCCTTTCTCTCTCTCTCTCTCTCTTTGAAATTTAAATGTCCTCCACCAATAAACTCCGATCGTGTATTTGCATGCTGGGCAATGAGACGTAAAGACATAATTACACGGTGTTGATGCAATGTTTACAACACAAAACTGCCTCTGCGAGTCTCGTCAGTTCCTGATGGCTCAGATTTAAAAAAAAAAAAAAAAGAAAAAAAAAAAAAAGCCGCCCCGCTTGTTGCATCACTGTTAACACAGCTGTCTCCCGTCGCCTCTTTTGTTGCCACACGGCACATTTCCATAAATTCCCCTCGCTCCCCGAGCTATTTGTAGGGCGACTCCCGGCGAGCGACTGAACAGGAATCCTTTGTTTCCAATATCCATCAGTCAGGTGAACTGAGAGGCCGCGTCCGCAGACTGTCACTGCTGAGTGCAGTTAAGAATGCAGACCACAATCTGGAGTCTTTGTGCCCGACAGGCGGTTTGTCTGGGATGAGAGTAGACACGGGAATGGAGACACACACTCAGACATCTACACGGCCTTCCAGTATTTATTGGCACCCTTTGGCAAATATGTGTAAAAAAAATAAAATAAAACCCTGGACGGAAATTCATCTTTGGCTGGATAGCCTTTTGTTGTTGTTGCAATATCTAACAATTTCTGTGTAGGTTTATTCAGCACAGGTGGAATATGTTGTATAAAAAAAAAAAAAATTCCCCATAAAATCAACAACTTTCATGTTTTTGTTGGCTTACAGTTTCAATCTCGTCTCCATAAACTTTAGGTGAAAAAAAAACAAAAACATTTTACTAATTAAATGGAACATTTTTAAATAACATGGGCTTCTTTACTCACTGCATTACATTCCAAGACTTCACCTCTGTTCATTTCGATGATTGTGGCTTACAGCTAATGAAAACCTCTCGGAAATTTTAAGGCCCTTGAACACAATTCAAGAATGGCAGACTTTCAGACTGCCAGCACAGGTGGTTGAAGCAGATAATCCCTCATTAAAAAAAAGAAAAAAAAAAAAAGAAAAATGTCTGAGGTGGTTATGGCATAATTTACCCTTTAGGATGGAGTTTCGCACACGTTGCGTTTCTTTCCACGCTGGTGTATTGGACTGCTGGGTTGAAGGTTGCCGTCATTTTAAAGGGGTTCTGATGTTTTCCTGATATGAAGAGTGACCGGGTGAAGCGGTTATTTGTTCTAAGAATGAAACGGCACACACGTTCAGACGAGTCAAAAGAGGCAGAGGGCCGCTTTGTTTCCAAGCCAACGTAGTTTGACATTTTTCTGATGCGAGTGAAGCCTTTCAAAAAAGATGCAGATAAAATAAAAGTCAAACGCTCGTGTTTATCTTAGGCTTTTTTGTTACGCAAGTCCTTTGCATTCATTTTAATTTGAAGTGCAAAGAACACAAGTAAAAATAAAAAAAAATAAAAAAAGGACAGTACTCGAATCTCAAACGTTTGTGGCTTGAACTGGACAACTTTGACCTCGTGGGCTTAAAGTTTTGGACAGAACTGGCATACACAACGTTGGGAAGACTGCCGACAGTTAATGAGACCGTCCACAAGGAGGATAAGAAGCCAAATGTTGTGAAGATTCTGGTTGTTTAC
Organism: Poecilia reticulata; assembly: GCF_904066995.2. NCBI lineage: Eukaryota > Metazoa > Chordata > Actinopteri > Cyprinodontiformes > Poeciliidae > Poecilia > Poecilia reticulata. The sequence continues at coordinate 11,092,981 of NC_088844.1, read as the reverse complement.
AGAGAACAGGATCCGAGCATGTCAACATAAAAACTGAGTAGATTTAAAGCATGTGGTAGAAAAAAAGTGCACATAAACATAGTCTTAAGATTACTGCAGAGCAAAGTCATTTCAGGAGTAGGTTCCCTTTCTTAATACCTCCCATATTATGAAAGAAAATCTAGTTGTTTGATTTTTACTTTTCATCATCCCTTCATCAAAAACACACCTAGTTTTGCTTCAATTCTTTCATGCATATTTGAGGAACCCTCGAATCTCCCGTGGCAACCATTTGGGGGCGCCTAAACACTTGCTCATACAAAGCACCGCCTGTTTCCACCGAGTTCCTCCTTTGAGCTGCAGTCTTCGCCTCAGAGCATCTTCCCCCACACTTTCCCCTCTCAGCTCCTCCAGACTAGCGGCAGCTGTCCACAGCTGGTGGATCTGCTGGACTTACCAAAGGAAACGCGCTCAGTCCAACGCTGCTAAAACCGTTTGTAAACGGCTTAATTGGAGAAGCATTGTTGTGATGATGTGCAGAAAGAGCTTCTTAGACAGAAGCCCAATTTCAAGGCCTAAAATTACAAAGTTACATTTCTTGTACGTCATGATTGATGTGCATAGCACTTTTATAACAACTTAAAGTTAACAGTTACTTGATTGTGTTTTGAATGTACACCCTTTAAGCCAGCCCTGAATCACGATGTCTGAAGGATGTAACCTGGGTAAAAGAGGAGGAGGTCTGTACTGTTGCTCAGTGGTCCGAAATCGGCCTTTCAGATGAAACTGTGAATACAATGTGAAAAGTGATGTCCCAATGTCTGCAGGAAGAGCGGAGAAGAACAGAATCCACATTTCCCCGAGGTCCGGTGTGAACTTATCACAGACGGTGATGATTTAGAGAGCCACAGCTTCGCCTGTGTTTCATCAGAGCAGTCTTCTCCCCAGGGAATTTTGGACAACTCAATGTTTCACTCCGACAAAGAGCCTCATAGAGATGCTGATTCCGTCTTCCAGCTGGACTCGGTACCAGCTTGCACTGCCAAAAATACCAACATCTCTTCTTCACTGTCCAGGCAAAATGACCTGAGCTAAAACTAGAGAGAATCAAAGAGGGACTGTCAAGACAATGATCATACGAGACTCAACAAGGAACACAAGGTAAAGGACGTCCAGAAAACCAGGGCACCACAGGATGAATCCCTTCACACCACATTGCATGAAGCTATTCGTGCAAAAGGAGCTTTGGTGTCCAGATACTGTACGGCACCTGGCTAAATGTTTCACGCAGCTGACAATTCTGTAATAATATTTGTTCCTTTCATACAATGCTAAACAGGAGAATTTATTTTGGGCTGTGAATGGCAGAAAGCTAGAAATAAAATTAAACATTTGAAATATAACATTAATTCATCTGCAAGTTAGTTTTTTGAATTTCTAACTTTCCGATGTATTTGAAGGTACATTAGACATGACATGGGTGCATTTCTCTGCAATTTTTCTCTATGGAAAAGACAACAAAACCTTCTTAGTAAAGAAAATGTGTCTAAATCTTAATGGACAAGAAAATGGCTGCTCACCTACACGTGGCCAATGTGAGAGATAATAAATCTAAAAACAACTGGAAGAGTGGAAGAGACTGGAAAGGCAGGATTTTTAAGTAAGCAAAAAGAAAATAAAATTCTGTGTGCTTATATAAAAGTGCCATAAAGTGGGAATTTAAAAAAATGTTTACCAGTAAGTGTCATGTCAGCAATAAAACAGGAAATGAAATGAAGGAAAAAACACACGCCATATGTACTGAAAGTAGCAATTTTGTTCCATTTTCAGATACAACTATTTACATGTAACCAGAGACTATGTTCTCAAAACAGGTACAAACAGTGTTTTTTTGTTGTTGTTTTTTTTAAATCTTGCAATTATTATTGTTTTTTTTTTTTTTCTTCAAACAACTCAGAAATATAGTATAAAATAAGATATCGGCTTAGAGGAGTGGGGCGGGGTAGAGGGGAAAAAGAAGAAGAAGAAGTCTACGCATCTTAAATGTCCAGTAACGTATATGTACACGAGTATTATTTACATCCTAAAATTTCCTTTTAGACCAAAGTTTTGCAAAGTAGTCAACAGTAAACACAGTCATGTTCACCGCAGCCCTACAAAACCAGATCAAACTGATGTTTGTACAAGTATGGCTGTTACTCGGTTCAAGTGCTCGAAACGGGAGAGCAGCTCACGACGACAGGCTTTTCAGAGTGTCGGGCGGACGATCGCGGCCGAAACGACACCGAAGCAGAATAAATAAACGGCAACGTCGTGACGATGGACTAAGGGAAAAGCATGAAGCTACATCCAATCGAGAGTTTCTTAATCAAAAAAATTATATTTTGTTAAAACTTGGGCCACAATCTATAAATTTTGCAAAGAATCGGTCACATGATCATATTAAAAACAAAACACAGTCCAGCTCAGCAAAGACTTTGCATTTTACACAATGAGGAGAGAAAACATTAAATTAAATACAATTCTTAAAATTATTTCATTGCATTTTAAAAACAATCATCTGGAATAATTCATTATGTGCTATAGTTGATAGGAGCTAACCACACCGTTGGGATTAGTTGACATTTAAATTAAAATAGAAACAAATATGGGCGAGAACGACATAAATCCATGATGGCGTGTCGTTTCAGTCTCAGTCAAAGGGTCACATCCTGACCGCTTCAAACATGAGGGAGAAATGTCCTACAGTTAAAAAAAAAAAAAGAGCTAAAATTGTGTTTGAGAACAATTAAAAACTTAAAACCAAAGCTTAAAAAAAAAAAAAACATTTCCCTTAAGCATTCAGTCTAAATGTGAATATTAGTGGAGAGTGGGGGAGAAAATAAAAACTGATGGATCGCATTCAAAATCATTCCACGCTGTTTACATATAGACATCATTCTGAAAGTCCATGAAGATGATTGATTTCCCTGCTGATCAATTATTTCACCCTTGGCTTGGACGTGAACAGGCAGAGATTAAAATGTAATGATCCATAAAATCTGATTCAAGGCTTCGCACACTCGAGCTGCGCAGCCAGAAATCAGAACCCGACAGCCAACACGGCTCCTCCTCGGCGGCTCGTTGTCGTCGGACGATCCGCTTCGAGTCCGTTTCCGGCGACTCGTCGTTACCAATCTCGCGGGATCATTTAGCAAATAATAATCTGTGCAAATCACAAACAAGTATGAATCTGGACATTGAAATGTGGAGTCTGATGAAAGAACTTAAGAAAAAAAAAAAAAAAAAAAAAAAAATTCAAGAGGGAATCAACACGTCCGTCAGCTAACAGGGCTTTGGTTCAGGCTGTGCTCCGGGAAGGGAACTCGAACTGTGGCTTTGTGTGAGTTTACACGCGACGCATCATCGGTGTGAGCGTCGATGGGTGGTCGGATGAGGTCGTGGGAGTGTGACATCAACGGGAAGGGGATCTTGAACCCTTAAAGTGTGCAGAAGAAGTGAGTTCGTTGCGGTTCATCGTGTGTTAACAGTGTTCCAGGTAGTCGATGACCCGTGAGATAGACTTCTGTCCTGTGGTGCCCATTGCACACTGTGTGGGGAGGCATGGAGGAAGGAAACAGAAAGTGTGAGAACTCAAGAGTCTTAAAAGAGGAAAAGAGAAGAAAAAAAACGTGCAGAAAAAAAAAAAAAAAGTGGAACACATGGTTCCAGTCATCCGTTCCGACGAAACGGATCGAATATGAAGCTGCTTCAAAACCGCAACATCTGGGACCGGAAATGGCTCGATAAATATTAATCTAGTAATAACAACTAGCCCCCTTATTTTCTGAATTTATTAGTGCTTGAAATATGCAGCTTGGTGACAAGAATTTATGAGATCCATCACATTTTGTATTTTAATGCCAGCTTTCCGTAAAAGCTAGTAGAGGCCGACTGAGCCGTTTTAAAACTTCTGGAGAAACAAGACAGGCCGGACCAGCCTTTCATACCCGGCCTTTCATAAGAGCCCAGCAGCTTTTAGTATCGATTCAAAAGAGAGACTGAAATAATTTACTGAGAATCACAAAAAAAAGAAAAAAAAAGAAAAAGAAAATCAGTGGCTCTCAGAGTGCTTTTCTTACCCTCTTTACAAAAAGGTGCTTTAATGCGTTTGGTGCAAAATTAAATGCCTTTTTTCATATCTCCGTTCCAACTAGCCAAGAGCCAAGGACTGAATCAACAGGTGAAGATATTCAAATAAAAATCTTTACTTCAAACACTTGTTTTTTTTTTTTGTTTTGCTATGTTATTGCCTGCAAATTATTTTTTTTCCCCTCTTGGAGGAAAAGTTTCAGATTGGGCATGGGCCAGTTTCTGGGATACTAAAGTCTTTAAAAAATTACTGCTCAAAAACCTCTTTAAATTTTCCAATGCGTTGAACTCATTTTAACGAGACTTTAAACAAAACGCCAGAATAATCCGTCCTGTCTAGAAATGTGTCAAGTGTTTGGAAAGTCATGGTATGGAAAATAAACCCCTCTGCTTTGAAAGAAAAGCTACAGGCAGCTTGTCTGTAAAGTAGCCGACTAGTTAACCAGCCAATATGAGCTTATTAGACTAGTAAAGAGAAGAAAGGAGCAATAATATTCTGCATCATAACACATTTAGTTCAATTCCCACATATTTTTCCATTTGAATCATCCATAACTTCCCTACTTCAAATTTCAATTTTATTCCTGCAGTTTTTATAACATTCTGTATATTGAATAATAATAAAAAAAGCCCATTAGCTGTCTGACTCATTATCAGCTCTAATTATTTGGAGGCTCAAAAAGCCATCAAACACCACGACGTTGGCATTTATAGAACGATTATATATTATTTTATCAAAAGTGGGAATAATTATTGCATTTCTATCATAAAAGCATCCAGATCTTGTTTTAATCTTCTCAAATTTCCACCTAGAGGTCATCACCCTGCGAGATTCTCATTCAGGGCCCTGACTTGACACACGTTTCCGTATCGGCCCTATTAGCGCCGTCACTTCGCCGGTCATACTCACAGTGAGGTTCATGAAGCTCAAGAACTTCTTCAGCATTTCTGTCATTATAGAGAAATCCCCTTTAGGTAGGTGCTGTCTCACAGTAGTCACATTTATCTGGGGAGGGAGAGAGAGAAAGAGGGGGCGACGGTGGGGGGCGACACGGAGAGGCCGGTGATCAACAACTGAGACGTGTTCAGGGGCGAGAACAGAAGCGCCCGGAAAGGAGTGTGTGAATGTGTGTTAGTCATAGGCTCACCTGGCTGCCCTGACAGAGGCAGCCCAGTAACAGAGCTGTGTAGGAGGCGACGATGCTGTCCTCCATGTGTTTGCCCGCGTGCTGCAGAGCTGGAACGAAACCAGGGAGAAAAGACGTTTCGTTCTCAACCGTGATCGGTTAAATGTCTAATAATAGACGTGCTCAATGAAATGTGCGCAAAGACGAAGTTATGTCGGTAACTTTTCGAGGCTTCTTGATTTAACGCTGTAATTGGAAAGCACAGGCTGCAGTTAAGCTGAAGCTGTGCTTCGGGATCCAGAACGTATGATTATGGAACAAACGCGAGACTACAGGGAAGCAGGCGCGCGTGTAAACGTCTACCTTTGTTTAGGTCCAACTCCTCGTCCTCTTCCTCTTTCTTTTCAGGCTGGCTGTCGTTCGTTTCGGACGCCACCCACTGGATCTCTCCCGACGTCTCCTGCCACTCGCCGCTCTGGTCCAGGGCCGGCTTAGGGGCCTCGCTGATGAGGTCGTCCGTCTTCGCCTCAGCCAGGATGGCGGCGCGCTCCCGCTCCAGGAAGAGCTGGAGCATTGGTGGGGGGAAATGACAGAGGTAAGCTGGGGTGGGGAAAAAAACTAACAGAGAAGGCCACATGCAGCTGCAGAGGACAACAACTGGATGATAAATGCAAAGGAAAAGGGATTTTGATGTCCAGTTTATAGTCATGTACAGCTGGTATTTTCTATTACCTTTAACTAGACCAGTTCTGCTTTCAGCCATTTGTGGATACAAACAGAGTAAATCCTGCTGCTGTTTCGGCTCTTTAAGGACCGACATCAACTTTACTAAACTGCTGCTAATGTTGCGCATTTATTCACAGTTTAGAGGGATTTACTTTTACTCCAGAAAAGTAAATGTTAATCCTGCAGATGCAAACGTCTGCATCTGCAGAGTATACATTTGTTAAGTCCTCACGGTTACATCTTTGCACCAATGTTAAAGAGATTTCACATGAGCTTGATATGGAAGATGAGTATAACAACAACTCCTGTTTGAGTTTGAAAAATATAACTCAAAAAGAGGGGTTGGGGAGGGTGGATTGTGTCACATCCTGTTCTGTCCTGACTATTTTTTTCCACTCAATTGTAAGCTGGAAAAGAAAACTGTTTCAGAGAAAACACAAGCTGCAATTATTTTGAGAGGATATATCCTTTTATACGGATATTCAGAGTAGCTGGGGGCTTAAAGTTGATGTGGAGAAACACAGACTTTTATTTATTTATTCTTTTTGAGGCAACAAAAACAACGCAGGTAGCAGCTATTGGAGGAGCAAGTCACAACAACACAGACCAGAACAGATTAAGATTTCTGGGGTAGGAAAGTTTATGGGGGATAAAAGTTCAGGGAAGCATTATGGAAACGCGCCTAAATTTAGCAACTTGAACGGTCCGAGCTGTGGAAGTTATGTTCTGTTCAAAGCGGAGAAACGTGGCTCATCTGCTTTGCTACACTTTACCTCAGCATATTCCAGTTTCCTGTAGAAGTTTTCCCACGCTTTGACATAAACTACAATGACAACGACAGGTGGTGTCTTAACGCGTCGTGGCAGTTTCTACCTTCACCAGGGCGGCCAGCGCTCCAGACGGCTTCGGCGCGTCCGCCTCGTCTCCCTCGGTCCCGGCTGACTGCGCCGCCGCTGTCTCCGCCGTCTCTGCTTGCGTCGGATCAGCGGGCTGCATCAGGCTGTCTTCCAAACACGTGTCATCCACCGTGTACTCCATGTCCACCAGACAGTGGCGGTTTCTGGAGCTGTACTCCACGAGGTTAATTAGCAGCCCCAAACCCTGATGTGCATAAATAAAAAAGCAACACCAACCGGAGAAAGCACGGGTCAAGGAGGGGATTAATTGTGTTGTTTTGTTATCGGCTGGAGGGTTTGTCCCTCGGAAGAGTCTTACCAGGACTCGGACGTCAAAGCGCTGCTCCTGTGGGATGTAGCGCGGGACTCGGAGGACGCAGTTGAGCGCGGTGACTATCAGCTGTTCCTGCTCGCCCGTCTTGGTGCTTCCCCACTCTGCACACAAAAAGGATCGATCGCTTAGCCTCTGCTTACGCCAGGAAACCAAACCCTGCTGAGCTGTTTGATTTCAAGTAAACCTTCAAGTATTCCACTTTGTCCTCAATGATACAGAAAGTGAAAAGCACAAGAACACACTGCAAAAACTATAAAATCTTAAGTATTTTTGGTGTCGTTATGAGTGCAAATATGTTAGTGCACTTCAAATAAGACAAAAACTAATAACTTTTCAGCAAGATCCATGATCTTGTTTTAAGTCAATAATTTTTTAATATCAATGAACAAATAGTGCTTTTCCATCAATATTAAGGAATTATTGTGCTGACAGATATTTCCACTAGAAACTAGTCCAAAAATACTTTGTAAGATTTAGCGTTTTTGCAGCGTATGCTAAAATCTAATAAAAATAAAAGTGCTCTTGTCCAAATAATTGCCTCTTGACAGACGCTAAGCTAACGTTAGTCTACCGTTGTCGTGGGTGAGGTTGAGCAGCACGCCTATGACGGCCCTCATGCAGTCCTCCACCGCCTTGCCCACGTTGCTGAAGCTGCAGTGTGGCAGCGTTACGCCCGACGACGACGACAGGGAGCTGTTGTTCAGCGCCCGGCTGTACCGCTGGATCATATCTTCGCAGTAACGCAGCGCTCTGATGACAAAAGAGAGGACGGCTTTTGTTAGAGATCGGGAGGCGTGAAATGACAGAAGTGGGGCAGAAAATAAAAGATGAATGCTGGAGAAAAGGCGGCACAAAGACATAAAGCAAGGAGATCAAGATTTAACATTTTCCGACTGATTTAGTTTGTCAATGAGCGTCAAGTTTTAAGGCGAGTCTAGATCAGCAGCTCAAATCCGGCTTTTGCCGTCGTTTGTAAGCAGAGTCCTTTGTCTTCTTTTCTTTTGGAGCAACTATGCGACCGGCTGTTGAACTTAATAAATTTCACTACAAATGCAGGCCACTTACCATTTCAAGTTTGGAAAGATTACAAAAAAGGGACTCAAAATTGAGGTCACAGAAAACACTGCCACTAAACTTTGCCAGGCTCTTTGAGTCTAAAGTCATAAGTTTATTTGACGTATCAACCAAACATGACTGCAAATCATTTTAGTTGAAAATGCGAGTAAAATGGTAAGTGTATGGAGCTAAAACGGTCTCATAATTCACAAATGCACAGAAGATTCACACTTATATTTGTGTTTGCATAAAAAATACATCTTTATTTCCCAGCTGCTTCTGGCCTGTGGGTTGTGCTGGATTTGTGTGTGAAATCTGACACTCCCCTGACGTTTGATCCATCTGATTGGATGATCAGCAACCAATCGGATAGCTTCCTTGTTTCAGCCAATCATATTAACCCATTCCATGTTTCGCTTGTTTTACTGGTGTGTCTACTACTAATTGCTACATTTTCATCCTTTCAACACATTGACACAAAACACAACATGAGTTCCAAATCCATTGGCCTTCTTTCCTTTGACTTAATGCCAACTAAGTTACCACAGAGCCCAACATTAGCAGTTTTCAGTTAAGACTATTTAACGTATGGAATGAAATTATTTTAAAATATGAGTTAACAGAGCAGAGTAGAGTACTAAGGTGGATAGCGCATGACTCAGATTTTAAAAGTAATATAACAGACAAAACATTTAGTAAATGGGAAAAGGGTCCAAAGATATTCTGGGAGGTGGTTAAGAAAAATACTATTCAAAGCTTTGAAAAAATAAAGAATAAATCTGAATTAAACAACAAGGATTTCTACAGGTACTTACAATCGAGGCACTATACGGAGGAACTACTAAGAAGGATACATTTAATTGAGTTTGAATCTGGTATAATTAAGATGTTTATTTCAGCAAATGAATCAAACTTGGGGAAGAAAATAATTTCAAAACTGTACACAGGATTGGAAAATTTGAAGAAAAGTAATACAACATACATAAAAGCAAGATGGGAAAAAGATGCTAATTGTGGGCTTTCGCAGGAGAACTGGGAGGAGATATGTGGGCAACAGTGGAAAACATCTTGTTCCCTTTCGTGGAGAGAGTATGGCTGGAAGAATATTCTAAGATATTTCAGTACCCCAGCACAAAGAAAATACCAAGACACAAAATGCTGGAGGCAGTGTGGAAAAGACAGAGCAGGTCACTTCCATGTATTTTGGGATTGTGCCTACATGGTACCCTATTGGCAGGACGTAAAGAATTGTATGGATAAGGTACTGGGGGTGAATATTCCACTTACATTTGAGGATCTGTACATGGGAAGAGGGATGGAAAGATTCACAAGATCAGGCGATAGATATATGTATAGGATTATGTTGGTAGTAGGCAAAAAAGCCATTACTAGGAAATGGCTAAAGGCAGAAGCTCCTAAAAGGTAAGATTGGGTTGACGTAATGCATAATATTTATATTATGGAAAGGCTGACTTTTTCCATCAGATTAGAATCGGGAAAATGTAAGAATTACTGGAAAAATTGGCAGGGTTTTATTTCACTATGGAGATCAGACTTTATTGATTAATAGTGTGGTTATGGGAGCCCTTATAGAGCTACATACTGTAAACAGTTGGATTACAATTCATTTCCGATGAGAAGACAGATAAAATTGTGACCAACTCCTGTTTGTAAAGTTGCACCAGACAGAAACCAGGCAGGTGTTTTTGTTCATTTAATATCCACAGCTTGTAGGACAAGTCGCTTTCACAACTTTATGTATCAGTTTAATGTACTGCCTAAACACACACACACACAAAAAAGAGGAGCTATGAAAATGTCGTGGCAGCGCACCCAACTGAAAAAGTTGGGAGCCGTTGGAGCTGAAATCTATTATAAAGTCCTGGTGAGTGACAAAGTATTCGGGTAACTCGGACATCAACCTGAGCTCACCTGGCAGAGGAGACGATGAGCTGCGAGTCTTTGTAGGCAATCAGATAACCCTGGTTTTCTGGGTTCTGCACAGTCACCTGTTAGCAGAAGATGACAGAGTGAGACACACAAAGCGAAAGATTTAAAAAGGAACCAGGAACATTCGGGTTTAACCCAGATGTCACAAAAGCCGTTAAGTTGTTTCGACTGTGCCTTTCATCCGGTGACAAAAAGAAAATCTCAAAATAAAAAAATAAACTTTTTCTGTCCTCCAGTCTCACTTTTGTGTACAAGTTTTGAGAAACTTGAAAAGACGCTACTTACACTTTCAAGCACTCTCAGACACCTCTCGGCTCCCCACAAAGATTCTACGAGTTTCTCCTTGTCATCTTCCTGGCTCAGGTTCTCCACGCACTCTTTCACTGTGGCGGCACAACGCAAACGGCGCACTTGACTTTTCTCGTCGTTAAACCCCAGAGCAGAAGCAATCAAGCAGAAGGATTCAAAACACACACACACACCTTTATCCACAATATGGTCCAGGCCTCCTAGCAGCCGAAGTTCTTCTTTGAACCAATCGCCCGCTCTCTTGGAGGTCAGGGATAATAGCGCCTCCATGGCGAGATGACCCGTCTGCACGAGGAGATACGTTTGAGTTTTAGATTGATTATATATTATATTCCGAATGTCAACGTGAAGCACGGAAATGTTTAGAAAAGAAAAAAAAAATAAACATAGACATGCAGACGCAGGATATTCTCTGGATTTGTAGCTTTTTATTCATCACATTTCTGGAGAACTACATAGATCAACAATCATAATTCTTCAATAAGAGCCTGAAACTTAGCAATTAAATTCATGACTATTATAACAGTAAGACGGAGGTAAAAGTTAGGTTAGACGTCATCACAAGTTTTCAAAAGGACGACCTACCGTGATGTTTTCCAAGTCGAGATGCTTGTTGTGCACGGTCTCACACAGCTTCCTGATCTTCTCCTTGACCTTCGCCACTTCCTTGGCAGTGAGCTGATCCTGGTCGCCTGAGTAGTCCTGGTCCAGCTCCAGCAGCTTGATCATGAGCTCCAGACACGCCCGGTCCAGATCCATGTTGAGCCGATCTCGACTCAGGATGTACATCAGCGCGGCAGTGCACAGAGCGAGGTTCTGGGGGAAAAATGTAAAAAGAAAAAAAAGAAAAAAAGTTTCTTAAGAAAGCTGATTTAATGTTTGTAAAAACTGCCAATTGAAATCCAGCTTAACAACAGATACCAAGTTAGTTTGTGTTAATTATAATAAGTTACACAATTAAAATAAAGTCGACTATTAATAAGCCTCTGTTCTGTGAAAGAATACAACAGCATGTTGCTGAATTGACCCAGGCGTGCGGCATAATTATAACATTTCCAGCACTTCAACTAGACCTGCCGCTTTAAGATGACAAAGCTTAATGCAACATTGCATTTATGTGCAACAAACGAACGGACAGACAGAGTCGAGGTCGACGTACCGGATGCTGCGGAGCGTCACTGAGCATCTTGAAGACCTGAGCCACTTTTCCTCGGGCCCGGAGGTGCATCCTGAAACTCGGCATGGCGCACCGTGTGGCCAGGCTGATTATACTGCAAGACAATAGAGTGTGGAAATTACAGCATTATCCATGACTCTTTGTTAAACTTAAGGGGCCAGAATGAGAGACAGGCTACCACTGATTCACTCTGCATATCTATCGTTTCTCCTGAGTAGATTTGCATGCGGTGGGAACTAAAGGTTAACCCGGAAGACAGCTTGACCAATGAGCCAGCTGAGACCAGTGTGCTACTCTTGTATCACGAGTAAAAATAAATAATGGCACGAGAATAAGCACAGGAAGTTCAGTTAAACATATTCTATATTTTTGCATATCAAAATAAACAAATAAACGTTTTAACACCATTATGACAGCACCGACTTAATCTACTTTACTGTAGCTTAATATAAGCAAGTATTTGAGTGATGTGTTGTAATTTAGTAAAAATTGTTTTTTGTTTTTTTTGTCTCTTCTGCTTCAGTGAAAATTTTTTGTATCATGTTAGAATCCATTGTGTAATTTTTCAAGAGGTTACCATAAAGTGAAAATACGTTCTTGTAAAAAGCCTGGATGAAAATAAAATGTATCTTAAAATGCAGTGAATAAACTTAAAAAAAACAACAAGTGTGTTCTCCCTGTTTCGGCAATTCAAGTGAGGTAACTGAAATTTACTACAATGAAGGCAGGAGTTAAAAACATCGACATCACATCACAGAAGTGAGAGAATCGAGCAGCGAGCGTCTCCCCTGCACTTACCTAAGGCATCTCGTGTTAAGTGGCTGGCTGCTCTTCAGTCCCGTCTCCAGGTACTCAAAGTCGTCGGTGAACTCTTGATTCTCTCCGAACTCCACCACGTCGTTGAAGTGCTTCACATGCTGCACCACCGTGTACAGCTGTTGCAAGAGGAATGGGATTAATTACAGCTAATTGGAAAGCAGCGCGTCTGTCCGGAGACGCAATCAGCAGGGGGGAGGCGGGGGAAACACATTTGCGCCGATATTGATGGGACGGCCCCACGCCGGCCGCTAAGCCCCCTCTCCGATGGTTCCATTACCGGCAATTGCTGACTGCGCTAATTTGCCTGATCAATAACGGTTTAAGCGTTAAGGCCTGATCAGCAGTTCCTTCTGCACGTTCACCAGTCGCAACGAGTGTCGGGTGTGCTCAGCATGATGCCAACTACAGCTTTAGTGCGAGGAAACACCTCTACACTTCAGGTGATCTGTGGCCCTGGAGGCCCAGAGCGTAATCTCTGTCCGGGAGGCCCATCAGTAACATAAGTAATCTATGGGGGATTTAAAATTATTAGCAACAATTCTGGTTGAAAAGACTGACTGTTGCATCTTAAAAAAAAAAGAAAAATCCATAAACTAAACATCAATTGCAATTACCAGAGACCCCGTCTCGCTGTGCCTTCCACTCACCTCTTTGTCTTCTTTCCTGCATTTAAGTGCTGTGACAATCTCTTGGTTGGGCCGTGTGGGGATGGTTTCCGATTTGATGACTTTTGGTGGCGGTGGAGGTGCTTTGAACAAGCCGTCATCTTTGTGAGAGTTGCTGTCCTTGCTGCCGCTCGACAAAACGGCCTGAAGAAGAAGGAGGAGGACAAAATGAGCAGAGAGAGAGAGAGAGAGAAAAAAAAAAAAGTCTGACCAAAGTAACGAAATCTGTAAAATGGGCCCGTCCACAAGGTTTACCGCTGCTGAACAGTTTAGGATCATGTGTGCAAGTAAGCGCTTTAAACAGATGTCGGAGGACATGGAGCAAAGTCAACAGCTAATTTTAAGAAAGCCTGCGCCCGAGCTCTTTGTCTCTGAACAAACATTTATTTCCATGGGGTAAATTCAGCTCAGAGGGTAAATAAAGAGGCAAAGCTGGACTCGCTTGTCCGACCGCATCGGTCAAAACACAAACTTGGAAATAAAAAAAAAAAGAAAAAAACTGAAAAAGAAAAGAGCTACAATTAATCGGATGATACGTTAAAATAAGCTTGATAAAATTCATTGTGATTTGTTTAGAGAGACTTCATAATCCATTTTTTATGGCTTTGGTGGTGCATGCTTTTTATTTATTGTTTTTTATTTTGGATATTGAAATTATCTTCCAGTTTCAGTGCTAAGTGTTATTTACAAAACTAAAGTCTATTGGTATTTGAGAGGGCAAACTTGCGTTATAATGCTACTATCAATATGATAGTATTGTATATTGTATAGTATGATAGTATTTTCAACTTGAAAATAGTGTCAAAAGTAACAATATTATCATTTATAGCAATAATTAGTGGGACAGTTTATAAATGTGTTATCCTAGCTGCCAACTACTGAATAACTTTACTACTGAGAAAACAAACTGAACTCCCTTTTGTCATTTGCTTTACATAATTCTTAAAGCACAGCTCTAGTTGAACAACATGCATGCATATTTTCTAAATGACACAACCTACAAATACACTGGATTCTTACAAAGTCCTGACAGATGCAAATAACACAAACTCATGGTCTTACCGGGGAGGTCTGAGATCGAGAAAGTGGAGGCACAGGAATCTCTTCGGGTTCCGGTTGGTTCCAGTGTCGAGCGTTGTACACAGCTTTAGAAGGAGACTGAAAACAAAGCACAACAAAAAAAATCATATCTGGCAGTTCAATAGAACGCTAATCATAAATTTAATTTAATGATTAAAGAGGAACCGTGGAAAATAGTTGCACACAGTATGAGACAAATTAACAAGCTACTTTAAAAATGTTATTTTTCTTTTACTTCACTGATCAAAAGAAGTTTGTTACAGAAAAAATAAATAAAAGCTGTGATGAAAGTTGCTGCCCAGACAGTCAGGTTTAGAAGTTGCTGACCCGGAAAGACTGACTCATTCATTTCCACCCCTGTAGCAGCATCCTAGTACTTTAAGTCATTCACAGAGAGTTGGGGGTCACTGAAAAAAAACCATTCATTTTTAAAGCAGAAAACTCTGCTTATTGCATATAGTTTAGTTATTTAATTTCAATAAATGGGAGAAAACTCATGCCGTTGTTTTAATGTGGGCAGCTGTAGGCTCAGTCTGGAGCTGAAGAATCTCCCAGCAGCACAGAAACGCTTCCTGTAAATAACACATTCTGTGACTCAAGCACACATTGCGCAGGCGATGCACCAACTTATGCTGATGATGGCGGTAACGGCAGAGGACAGAGCACAAACAACCCAAAGCCACGGCAAAGAATGATTCAAATAAAACAGGAAAACGTGCTCTGAAAACACCACTAATCAGGACTGAATTAAGACAAAAAAAAACCCTGTCAAAATAGGAGGTAATAATCTAAACTCTTCACACAACACCCACTTTTACAACGAAGCACACGTTTGCCGTGTTGGTGTAAGGGGTAATTAAAGCTGGACTTTAACATCGGGCGCTTGGCGCGACAAGGTGCAACTCAAACATAAATTACAGATGAATCATGGCATTCACTCAGGAAAGTGTCAACAGAACCAGCCTATCAGATTTAGTAGTTTGTAAACAACATGGGGTATAATTTTCTTATTACTGCCTCACCTGTGAAAGGAGCTTCCTGAAGCACTGAGGGCACTACGGAGTACTGACGTTGTTGAAGTTTAGTTCCGCTTTCTACATTAACATTTGGTTTTATTTCTATTGCTCTTTATTTGCAATCTTAGTTTTGAGACCCATCGGTTTATTCAGTCACGTAATCCAACGCTAAAACTGCTAACAGATTTGTGTGCATTTTGCCCCCATATTTTCATACTTGAGCATTAGTACAATGAGAAACCTCTTCACAGAAGGTACTAAATTAAGCACGGAAAATAACTTTTGAATAAAAACAGTTAAATTACAGATGAACACACACACACACACACACACACACACACAAAAAAAATACCTTTTTGGGTCCACTGAAAATCTTTTTGAGTCCAGTGGTGGAGTCCTTCGATTTGTCACCTTGCCTTCCTGTTCGCCCTTTCTGCCCCTCAGCGACTCCAGGGCTGGAGTCATCGGAGAAGTCAAAAGCATCTGTTGAAAAAGTCAAGTATGCTCTTTAAATATGCTTAGCACAAAAAAAAAAAAAAGAGGTAAAACCTTACAACATTTGAGAGCTTAAATATACCACAGTGGCAAAGAAAAATGTGCTTGTGGGATGAGCAGACATCTTAATCTGCCGTTGAATATTTGGTGTTGTTTATAGGAGTGGCTGATGGAGGTTTTATAGAAGCAAGACATGCTAATTTATTAAGTTCACAAACAGGAACCTCAGTGCAATGTGACATTAAACAACCTCCACCAACAACCATTTAGCGCTGGCTGGGAGGAATTGGAAAGGTTTTCTTGCGTAACCCACAAATGCCTTTTCCTTACAGATGCTGCAGCATTTAGAGGAAACAAATGAGCCTTTTAAACGTCACAGAATTTGGTTACAAGTAGGACTTTGCTTTTCAACCAAGCACAAATTTTAGGGATGCACGATATTTTATTTTTGGTCAATATCCGATATGCCAATATACTAAAGCTCGCTTGGACGATACCAACACCCATATTTTTTTTCTATGCCCACTCACTGAAACTATACGTCTTTCTCTACTGTGGGGTTAAAATACTACACCGTCTTTGTCAATTTAGCCTGCTACCAAATAAAATGCTAAAAAGGAGGCTGAAAATGATGCAACACTTAACTTGCATTATGTGTAATGTCAAATTGATTCATGACACTTGCTCTCACTAAGACAATGACAACATTCAAATTTGTAAACCTTCACAAAACTAAACCTAACCTGTTCACAAGCGACAAGTGAAAAGCCCATCAGTCGGGCATTAATACTAAGGGTTCTTATGATGTTGTGCTGCAGGCATCATTGTCACTGGTTTGCCATTAAAACAACGCCTTTTATATCGATGAATTATTTTTGACGGAATGGCCGACGTCCGATGTTAAATTTTACAGCCAATATCGGCTGATACCACTAGATATGGCTGTTTCAAAGTGGAATCAGGTCTTAATCTTATGTTTCAATACCATGGCGATAATATTGTGCACTCTTAACAAATTTTCTTAGTTTGTCACGTCTTCATCATATGGGTTTATCACCTCTGCTCACCTGTATTGCTGCTGGCTTGACTGTCCTGAGAGTCGCTGGTGTGAGGACTGTCGACACTTGAGCTCAGTGCGGCTAAGGCTGCGGCTGCCCTCTTGACCTTCTTCTCTTTGGCCTGAGAGTTCTCGTCATCGCTGTCACTCTCGCTGAGGTCGTCAAAGCCAAAATACTTGATCTTGTAGCTGCTTTTGCCAGCCATGGCCCCCTCAGAACTCGCATTCTCCCCTTCGCCATCTTTGTCCTCAAACCCAAAGAACTCCAGTTTGGTCTCAGCCTTGGTCTTCTTCGTCTTTGTCTGGACAGGCCTAAACCTAAAAAACACAAACAATAAAACCAATGTTTCTTCAAAAATATGATCTGTGCAATTAAGATTTTTTATCCTGCTTAGTTTATTACATTTAATCTGCATTGCTGCAATACTAAATTGTTTGGGGGGTTTTTCCCATTTTGACCCACAAGTAAGTTACAGTAAACTACACTGGACAAATGTAATAAAACCAAGGATTCTCCTAAGTGACTTATATCAAATTAGTTCAATAAACTAACATTTAAAAAAAAAAAAGAGAAACAAGAGGACAAGTATATGTCATTTTTGAGTGAAAAAGTTACTATTTTGCAGGACAACCTCCAAGTACTGCTTGTCCTTTTAGGGTAAATGCATTGAACAGATAAAAAATGCAAGGTGACTTCAAACACTGACTGCCGCTTTCACATTGCTGCTTTTAAAAGTTATAGAAGAGAGTAAACATGGAACGCTAAAGGTGACACTTAAAAAATAAAAAACAAAAAAAAAACAGAACAGGGTCCGACTTGTGTACGAACCGATCATATTGCCAAGATACAGCAAACATCACAAAGTTAAAATAACCAAGGAGTGACATCTAAATTTAGAGTTCAATTCTGCAATTTGATGCATAATTAAAAAATATAAATTAAATGACAGAGATTGTATGTAGAAGCGAATAGAAAGGTGCAAATAGAACAGCATTATATTTCAAATATCCTTATTCCGCTAGAATAGCTTCAAATTAGAGAGAGCCCTCACTCGGAACAATTTTCACTACAATACAACTTTTGAGACAAAAACGAAAAAATTTAAAAAAGAGAGAAACCTACCGAGTCGGTTTAGGTGGTTGCGTGTCCGACTTCTTCTTCATCTGACCTGCCTCTCCCAGGTCAGCGGGGGTGGGCTGTGCCACGAGTTCGTCGATGCTGCGGTCCATTGAGTCCTGGATGGTGACATTGCACACTGACAAGCAGGACGGGTGCAGAACTGTGTAGTCCCGCACCCTCCCGCCGCCCCTGCCTGCGGGCTTGGCTGCTGTGTTAGCACTGGCAGCGGTACCACTTGCACTAGCAGAAAGGACACTATTGGATTTATCTTGGGCACTCGAGGGGTCAGTGGGCTTGTCACTGTTGCCGTCGCTGAATTCATCAAGTGCTTTGTGAGACCGGTGGGGTCGTTGGTATTTCTTGCAGTTTGAGGCCCTTAAGGTAAACGGGGAAGGGGGAATGTTGTCCACCGGTTCTGGCGGGGGCTCCGTGGGAAGCTCCTGGTCCGCACTTTTCATTTCCTCCGACAGGGATCCGTCATAAGAGCATGCAGGTTGGATGTTGTGCGTTCCTCCGGGTACGTTTACCGACATGGAGGCGTCTAAGTTAGAAAAGGAGGAAACTGGCATCTGGGATACTGACAAGTTTTCGTTGTCGAAGAGGACCGTCTCTGAGACGTAGGTCACATATACAGGCTTTTGGCTGCCGGCCAATGCACTCTTGTACCACGGCTGATTGTTTTTAACATCCTTTTCTGACGTCTGCTTATCTGCGAAGATAGAAGAAATGCATAGACTGTTATACAACACTAAAATTGAAAATATTTTCAAGAAGGCTTGGTTGATTACATGCATTTTGGTTTTTAAAATTACGTTTCATGTACGAAGCCAACAAAAGTCATGGTCACGCTTTATTTCCCAACAGGCCGTTTCTACAAGTGGCTACTTACTTGTCAATGTTGCCGTTATACTTGCAGAGGCCTGTGCTGATGTCACGACGGCAGCAGTCACTCTGCTCTGCGCTGTAACCGGTTTCGGTGCGGCCTCTTCTGGCATCTTCATTTCAGAAACACTTTCGGAGGTCACGGTCTTGGACTCTTCGTCGCTGTCGAACCCGAACGGGTCTTCGCTGTCGCTGTCCTCAAGCCTGGGCCTCTTGGAGACCTCAGTTGCTCCAGGTTTTAATAAAGGCTTTTTGCCTCCCAGCTGCGCCTTGTAGGTGGTCTCCCCCCATTTGGTGGTCAGGGTGGGCTTCTTGTTGGAGAAAACTTCTTCAAATTTGGAATTCGCCTCCCCTCCCTTGCGGTTGTAGGTTTTACCGAATCTGGATGTCATGTTGGTTGCTGTATGTTACATATTCTCTGTAAACACAGGAAGAAGTATCACCAAAAATAATGCTTTCTACTCACCATTTTATAACTTAGTAGTTTAGGTCATCAGTGCCAAAATAGTTCAGGTTTGAAATGGATTAGTGCAGGAGTCAGTTTATACTCCCCATGGTAACATTTATAACTACTTTGTATATATTTATAACTGTTATTCTGGTTTAATCAGGGGTCCTAATCTGACATGCGTATAAGACACAGACCCAAGGACGGAATTAAAATTTAAAAAAAAAGATGGAACCAGGTTATGACATAGATTCTATTAAATGACAAACGCTTAAATTAAGTTATGATATGTTTTTATGACGATTTATTCAAAATATATATACACACACATACACATGTGGGGATCTACAGCTTACACCTTAGCCTTATCCTAACCATTACATACATAACCCTAACCAAAACTCAATTCACACCTAAGTTCTAAACTTGACCCCTGACCCCAAAACAGTCAGTAGGTCCCCACAACGTAGTTTATGTCAGGAAATGGTCCCCACAAGGTATTACAAACAAACACAAGCACACAGGGTGTTGTTTGTATATGGGAGTGTTCAAACTGTGGTAAAAACTTTTGAGATTTAACGAACTGTTTTTGTACCACAACAGAACTTAAAATGTGAGGAAAGCACATGCTAACAAATTACGGCGGAAAAAAAATCATGTGAAGCTACACTTGAATCTTTTGAACTCAGCAGGTAATTTCTGGTTTTAAATAGTAATATTTACTAGCCACGGCAGAAAAGCATTTAATATGTCTTAATAAGAAAAAACAAGTATTTGGAATACTTGATAGCATGATTTGCTTTATATTCCACAGCTATACGAGCTATATTGTAAGTAATCACGTATTAACCCACGCTAAAAAAACAAAATTTCAAACATATTGATAATTTGATGTAGCTAATATAAACACAGAAATTCAAATTACTAGCAACATCACTTCTAAATATAAAATAAGCGACACTCATATTACATTTTAATAAATCCTGCATAACATATATTCAATGACAGGAGCTATTATGCAAGCCAATTTGGCAAAGTTCAACCAACTGTTAGTTGATAGCACACCAAGTTAGCATTGTCAGCTCGAGCTTTTAGTGAAAATCGGTCAAGTCTTCTCCAAACAACACACAAACAGAAGGCATTTTGTAAACCAAAATAAAGCTCAGGGGTTATATAAATTATCTACGTGGCACAGTACCGGAGCATTTAACTTATCTACGTCTGTTAAGTCCAGACTGGCCCGCATGTAAAGTTAACTGCTGTGAAGTTAGCTATTAGCCGTTAGCTTCAGCACTGATAACTACTAGGCTAACGTAAGTCTCTTGTTTACATTTCTAACCTGGCAACATCAGATGGAGAAAAGAGTGCTTTTCAAAGACGACCAAGTGCACAGATATGCGTAACTGAATATATATAATGATATCTAAAGTAACAGTGAGTTAAACAATAACTGGGACATACTATACCTTTCAACTCAAGCTAACCGTCTGCTTGTCTCCTAGCCAGCCGGTTAGGCCTGATCAGCTACTCACGCAAAAATCAAGCGGGTAAAGTCGGTCCACTGATGCAGAAAGAGCTCTAGAAACACATCTCTATCTGAAATATTATTCTACAGCATTGCAAGATATAAAATACAATCTTAACAAATGCAAGCGAAGCCACACCAGTTCAAAGATAAAGAATAATCCGGAGTTTTTCCATGTTGAAGTGCTACTGACTGCCATTAAAATATCCCCTCCCTCCGCGACGTTTGGCACTGTGCTGCGCTGCCTAGTTAGAACGTACTGACCTATCAGCAACAAGAGCGCTTGTCTGCGCTGTGAGGCTGTGTCACCGTCTCTGATTGGTTAAAAAAAAAAGCCAAAATAAACCATAGGGGGCGCTAGAGGATTGTATTTATTGAGAACTTTGGACTATGCCAAATTTGAAATGAGGTTTATATTGTATGAAAATAAAAGATACGTTAAATAAAATTGCATGCAATTAAAATAACACAGAACAAAAGTAGATCAAATTTGTACAAAAAGAGACTCCATAATCAGAATATTTTTTTCTTACTGCAATTATCAGGTATTTAGGTTTCATTTCCTTGAGTAGTGTTTGCTTTATTGAAACTAACCTCATCTGACTTAAAAAAAATTATATTATCCAGTATAATATGCAAACTGTTGAATCAAATGTTTGATTCTTTTTACCCACAAACCTTAGTTTTAGTTGGATTCTGTCATGAAGTGGTAAGTTGCGGTGAGGAAATGGACGCAGGTAGACCCGGGATGTAATGAAAAATGATGAATTTAATGATGATAAGCCACACAAGGAACAACAGAGAACAGCACGGGGGAAACAGGCATCCATGGGAACAGACGACATAGTATGACAAGGATCCGACGACGAACACAGACAACAGGTGAGACTAAATACACATGGGGTAATCAAGGGAACGAGACACACCTGGGAGACAATCAACGGGGGAAGACGCAGAGACAGGAAGACACAGAAAACTCAAAAATAAACACTTAGAAACACGGATCACGACAGATCCAATGTCTTGAATCCGAGATCAAACTTTTTGCACCCATATAGTATATGTTAGGTGTTTTGTGCCAAACAAGTCAATTCTGACACTGAATGGTTAGTGTAGTGGTATTAAAGAATAACAAAAAATAAATAAAAATATATAAATAAAAGTGATTAAAAAGTAACTGAATACAGTAGACAAAGGCTACAAGGCTTGCAGTTTGTATTATGGAGGGCAAACAACCAAAGCTGAAACCAAGAGTCTGGAATGGATTATGATATTTTAAAATGGTTTACAGATGGTACAAAGAAAAATTAAAATAACCAAAAAGCTACGAGTAAAAACGAAGGAAAAAAAAGTGTTCTTTAGGAAGATTGATAGCAACACCCTTAAAATCCCAAAGATATACTTTGAAAAAGCAATAGCATATGAATGATCATGTCACAGAGGAAGTGTAATGATGACTTTTAGTATTATACTCTCTGTGGAGAATGTAAAGATAAAACTAACCGTACATTTTCATTTGTTCTCTATGCGACCAAAGGTTTGTTTTTGAAATTTTGCTCAACCCACTCTTGAGACCCTTTCAAACTGCTCTGACCAGCCCTACTGACACCACCAGCAGGGGCAGTGGTGCTGGCACTGGTGATGCACACCATGTAGATTGTGATGCGAGTCTGCTTAGCAACGTGGTTCTGCTGTATTGACACTGAAAAGCACATTTGTCAGACAGACGTCACTACATTTCCTTCAGGCTGAGGAGATCTCTGTGAAAATGTCTGGCCATTGCTCCAAAACACAAAACAAACCCAAACGTATACAAAATACTCAGTATAAACTTGTCATAAAGAAGATAAAAGCACATCTCAATCCTGTTGTGTATGAAGATCTTCTCAAACCTCTTTGTTGAACGTAACAATGAGTTCGCTGTAGTCCAGCAGTGATCTCCGCAGTCAACAGATCTTAATCCAGCTGAATTTCTATGGGCTTTGTCGACATGGAACATTTGCATTACAGACAGATCAGAATTAAGTGCATGACGCCATCACGTCAATGTGGACCAAAATGTCTGAGGAATGTCTCTTGATGAATAATTTCCACAATTATAAAGCACTTCTAGAGGCACCTCTGACTTTGCTAGTCAGGGATAAGTGAAGTGTAGACTCGAAGAAGTGTATATTCGAACAGGACTTAATGTTTCAGATGGGAAATGGCTTGCAGTTATTTTATGAGTTAAGGTACTCTCAATTCTTTGTTTCATTTGGACAACGACAGCACTGCACTCATATGATGTGAAGCACACGCTATTCAAGCATTTACATAATTTTGGACCTGTAGAGAAACTGTCAGTCCACATCACAGCCCAGAGGAGGTGAGGTAATACAGCCGTGCCCAGTGTGACTGTTATGAACTCAGGTTTTGGCAGGTGTGTAGTAATTACCTCACTAACAAGCAAACATTGCAGCAGAGTCCAATGTTCTGTACTTTTACTGTAATCTTTAAACGTCATGAAACTTTTGATTGAATAGGTCGGGAATGCGCGCAGATGCCAAGGGGAAGCAAACAACAACAAGGAATCTTGGAGTTTAACATCTGCTCAAAGTATTTGCAACAGGCTTGGTCCATTAAAAAAAAAAAATGCAACTTTGAGTAGAACCAGAAGGTGGCAGCACTACTTATCTTAGAACTGCTCCTTTTGTTTAGTTTTACGTTCCTCTTTGTGTCCAAATCTAAACACAGATTTGTCAACCGGATCCATATAAAAGTCAAGGTGCTTAAATACAGTTCATAATTTGACATGCATGTGAGATTCTGACCATCACTGGAAAGCAGTTCTTAAAAAAAATGTGGAGGATGAAAATGGAAAAAGAGAAGGCAGAATAAACATTCAATGGTTATTAGCGACATGCTCCGCAAGTCAAATGTGAAAAAATGTGGAGGATGAAAATGGAAAAAGAGAAGGCAGAATAAACATCCAATGGTTATTAGCGACATGCTCCGCAAGTCAAATGTGAAAAGTGGGAAACGAACGACGAGACGAAAAAAATTCCTCTTTTTTTTTTTCCAGCCAATAGTCAAAGAAGAAGTTGAGGTTTGACTTCCTCTTTTAAGAGCTGACCCTTTACAAAATTCATAAATATAAACCAATGACAGAGTAAAACAAAGAAAAATGAAAAGGATATATTGTTTTATCACTTTGATTTCACATGTAATCCAAATAAATCATAACTTTTTTTTTTGGCATTTATGCAAGATCTCCGTAGTTCTCATGAGGTTCGCTTTGTAATCTTTGTCCAAAGTTAATGTGGTAAACACCACTCACAACACCACTGTGCTTATTCATACAAAGCCCTCATCTGTGACCACTGCATGGTGGGTCAGATCTCCACTTGGCTCGCACGTCTGTCTCTGAGGTCAGTCTGCACAGTCCCTGGACCAACAATCACACCAGACCGCTATCAAACCCATATGAAGGCAATAAAAACAAATCCAAAGCAGATCCTGATTGGCTCCAAGCTCCCCCCAATCCTTTCCTTCTCTGTGTTTGCATTCACATGAGGAGAAAAGACCAAAACCTCTGCGCGCACACACACACACACACACACACACACACACACACACACACAAAGATAATATTGATACATCAGCGCCTTGGTGCTTGTTCTCTTCCAAGAGAGTGTGTATGAAAAACCCACTGGAAAGAGATGGAAAGAAAACAAGAAA
Source organism: Poecilia reticulata (assembly GCF_904066995.2). Classification (NCBI taxonomy): domain Eukaryota; kingdom Metazoa; phylum Chordata; class Actinopteri; order Cyprinodontiformes; family Poeciliidae; genus Poecilia; species Poecilia reticulata. Next base: position 11,068,472 of record NC_088844.1, on the reverse strand, counting down.
GTCAGCATGCCAAATGTCAAAACAAATGTTGGTAAACCCTTTATTTTCATTTCTGTATACATCACATATTTAAAAACAACATTGTACAGTACATTGATAAAGGAGTCTTAAAAAAAACAAAAAACAATTGTACAAATCAGATTTGCTCAGCGAGTTTCGACGTTGCTTAAAAAAAAAGCAGCGGGTCTCACTGAGCTACAGTCCACGTTACAAAGACAAATAATAAGATAATAACCAAGCTTTTATGTTTCTGATCAAACAGTAGTAGCATTGATAAAAGCATTATTAAGGGCTAAAATTGAAGACACAAGCAGAAAAACAAAAGCACAGCACCGCTTTGAGAGCGTCTGTACAGTCGTTCCTTTCAAGGCGCAGCCAGGAGTTTCCCCGAATGGATGCGTAGCGCTGCTGGGCCTTTAGTCACAAATGGGCGGGTCAGCTGGAGGTCCCCGCTATATTAGGTCCTCTGGATGATAAGTTAAACCTAACTCCAGCTCCTTATGGAGGGTCAAGGGTCAATCTCCACTGGAACGACAGTGAGGATGGCGTCCTCGTTGCCGCGGCGTACAACTACTTTCAGGGTGTCATTACTCTTGATGGCGGAGCTGACATCGGTCGCTGTCGAAATCCTCTGGCCGTTGATGGAGATGATGACATCGTGTTCCTTGAGCCCGCCACTGAAGGAAAAGATGGGGAGGTTTAGACTTATCGAGGGCTTCGAATGCTGCAACCGCATGTTGGCTAGAACAGAAAGTACGTTTCCATTTACAGAACCGATTGTCTGCGTTGGGGGATGTGATATTTTGTTGGGCAAGACCGAGGCAGACAAATGGTTAAAAAAGTATTCCTGCTTCATCTCACCTGAATTTCTTGTTATCTCTATACGGTCATTTTCTGATACATGTACATCATTACAGGGCTCAAACCAGACAAGACAGAAAAATCTTACAGCCAGATTAAGTTTAAAGCTATTTTCAGCTCTCAGCAGATAAGACTGGCAAAAACAGGCCCAGCTGCTAACCATGGCTGAGTCACTCTATGAACTTCAAATGAGTTTTATTCCAGGTAATTAAGGTACTTTCTTTGTCAAACCAATAAAAATTGAGGCCAAACCAACAGAAGTTTTGTTTTTGCTCATAAAAATCTAAAAAGTGTGACGTAGTTTTGATCTCAGATTCCCTGAGTTAATATTTAGCAGAGGAACCTTTTGCAGTATTTACAATAAAACATTTCTTTTGAGTATTTAACAAGGTGTCTAACAAAGGCCTCTTGCATTTAGCTTCCTCTGAACTTTGACCTGTCTTTCCCGTCCCTTTTGGAAGTAAGCACCACTGGGTTATATGCAGAATTGGGTCAAAATGTTTATATATGTAGGCAAAAATATTTGACTTTGGTCTTATTTGACCACGGCACATCCTTAAACGTCACTTGTGAATAACTTAAAAAAGGAACTTGAGTCAACTATGGCTTTTTTTTGTGACTAACAACTGACCTGTCAACAGATTTTCCCATCTGTGGCTCTTTACAGTTCGTCTAGTGTTACCACGGGCCTCTGGGCTGCTGATCTAACATGGTCTTTTTGTTCACTCTGCCAGGTCAGGTGGTCGGCCATGTCTTGTTAGGTTTGGAGTTGTTCCATTTTCTTTACGTTTATGGATGACATGTCAAACAGTGCCTCGTGAGAATTACAAAGCTTCCAATGTTGTTTTAAACTCATAACCTTTAAACTTTTCCACATCTTCATCGATGATCTCTCTGCTAAATTGATACTCGTGATACCGTTTGCTCACTAACAGATCTCGAAGGTATTCACAGAACCGAACTGCTGTGTATCTGACAATCAGTTTCAGACTATCAACCAGTTAAATCCTCCAGTCCTTCTGGGACTGGGGACACCAAGGCGTTCCCAGTCCAAATAGCAGATGTAATCTCTTGGCCAGTGGTGGGCCTGTCTTTAGGCCTCCTCCCTTTGGGACTTGCCTGAGTCCTCCTGATCCCTAAAGCTAAATCCCCCTCCCCGCCTTAAAAAAAAAACTTGGGCAGGATTGGTATCAAAAGCTTGAAGCCTAAATCAGCTGCTAACCCACAGCAACATATATTCTCCCATTGCACTCTTCATTGGTGACAAAACCCAGCGATATAAAACAATCACGCAATGCCCTCATTACTTTCAGCTGCTCTCGACGAACGGAAAGCTTTCCACATCACAGTCAAGATTTCCAGGGGCCGCAAGCCAGCACAACACAGATCGAGATCAAAAGCGGAGCTGCAGCCTAGAAAAGAAACCCCGGAAAAAGAACCGCAGAGCCGTTGTCCTGCAGCAATCTGCATGATTTAAGCGGCGAGTAAAGACTGACGGGGCCTTCAAGGAGAGGGGCCGCTCCGTCATGGGTTGACGAGCAGGCGCGGAGAAACCGCAGCGCAGCCAGTAACCTCCCAGCATGAGGCTCGAAAGGAAACAGCTGACCTCAGCGTCTCCCGTGGCCCACTCCGCTGCATCTGTGGTACAGACTGATCCGAGTGGGCTGCGATAGTGGGAGTGGGGGAGCATTGGAGTGGCATGCACTTCAGGCATGTTGGAGTAAGTAATGAGTTTACATCCCAGGTTAGGTGGGAGTGCTATCTGTTTAACAAAAGTGAGAAAATTAGGGGAAATTGCACACTGCCTTGTTGCACAGGTAGCAAAGGGCCTGAGAGAGATGAGTTAAATCATTGGAATTAGTTGAACATGTATTGTTTACAAAGGTCAAAGAAACTGTGCAACAAGGCAAGGATGACTTCTGTGGGGCTGAATTCATTCACATTCATAAAAGCCCAGGGTGTTTCTTACATTGCAGCTGGTGTTTTTGCAATAACCTCCATCACATAGGCTCCTGAGGTGATGTCAGGGAAGTCACGATGTCGAGTTTTAAGGTCCTTGGCTAACCTGAGGGCAAGAGAAGTGGGAGGAAAACTTTACCCAATCACCACTACACAACTTTAACAGAGTTCACAAATTGCTCCAATTCTCTCATATGAATGTTTTATTTAAAACACGAAACACTTATAGTAATGTGCAAAGCAACTAAGGAGACTTACGACGGCGTAAGAGTCATCATCCTCACTCCGATATATTTCTTTTTGGCATCTGTTCTCCCTGAAAGTGGACAACACAGAGGACGAGTGACAGAAACGTTAATGTGTGTAAAGAGAAACGTAATACGTAGAAAAACACAGACTTGCGACAAAAATCAATACTGTAAAAATGCGCAATCCATATTTGTTAACTTCCAAGTACTTCCTACAAACCACCATGATTATCACAGATGATGTGCAAATTAATTGTGCAACAACATTCTTAAAAAAATAATCTAAACAGCCTCACACAAGCACATAATCCGCCTTTAAAAAGTGTTGAAATGGATTTTGATCATCTTGTTTCTTTATCCTGAGGAACCAAGCAGTCAGAAGCTGTAAAGTAGGCCACACACAGAACTCTAACAACATGTAAGATGAAGGATGTACAGAAACTCTTCATCTCTTAGTTCTGCAGGAAGCACCAGCAGCTGGTTTCCAATTTGTTTTCAATCTTCGCTGGGCTGATTGTTGTTGGAATTTGACTGATGTGCCGTTGAAGTAAATTACCCCCAACTTGCTTGTCTCTGATAGCCGCAGGAGCACATCAAAGCCGGTGCAAAAGTGTTTTAATGCATTCCATGAACACAGGACTTCTGCCTTCACTGTATTTGTGGCAGAGGGAAGAAAAAGTGAACGGGCGCTCTAACGCGCAGGCACGCTTTTATCATCAGAGCATCATCTTGTCGGCTGAAGAGCATCAACGAAAGTGTGATGAATTGTGTCACCTCTGGACTGCCTGTCATATGACTCTGCCAAAAACTGTCGAATCTTGTCCGAAGGAATGGCAAAGGAAATGCCAGCCGTCACTTTCAGCGTATTGATCCCAATCACTTCGCCATCCTAAAGTAAAAAAAAAAAAAAAAAAAAAGGTTCTAGCATCTCAACACGTGGTTTTATCCTGCCAATGTAAAAAAAAAATTAAAAGAAAAAAAAAGTGGCTTACCAGATTTACCAGAGGCCCTCCAGAGTTACCGTACTGCAAACAAAAAGCGACAACTTACTTATTTTCTTTGTATGGGAGGAAAACATAAAAAGAAAACTAGGTCTTTTCATATTTACATTGATAATGGCGTCCGTCTGAATGTAGTCCATGTCGGAGTTACGCAGACCGAGCTCTCTGCCGCCCCGCTGAGTGGTGCTGACGATCCCCGTTGTGACCGTGTTCTGCAGAGAAAACGGGCTGCCGATGGCGACGACAAACTCCCCTGGTCTCAGGTCAGACGAACGGCCCAACAACAGAACAGGAAGTTTGGTCTGCACGTGGAAAAGACGGAGGAACAGCATCATAGTTATTTCTGGGATCTTTTTTTTTGATGATGATGATGATGATGATGATGATGATGATGATGATGATGATGATGATGATGTACATTTGACAAGAGGGTAACTGGATGTTGTAAGACGAGAGTTCACAAATCCTAAAATGCCGTCTGTCTTTGCCTTTCTTTTAGTCAAAAGTATTATTATGAGCCCTGGATATAAGAGAGTTTTTGTTGACATAGACAGGACGCATTTTCTGAGTCATTATCCATTTGTATAGCTGTAAATAGCTGCTCAGATAAGAGCAAAGTTCTTCCAAAGCTTAATAGCACTCATAAAGCCATTTCAAGCCGTTCAATAACATTTGCTTTTTGGGACCAACACCGACAGCACAAGATTCAGCATCCTCTGTTATCAAGTCTCCATTTGTAGGGCGGGGAGGAGAAAACCCCACTTTGAACAGACATGAAAGAAGTTACTCTATTGTGCTTTAATGACTGATGCATCGCAATACACCAGTCAAACAAACAAAAGCATAATTTCAAAACTTTTGTAAGATGCAGCGATCTGAAAGGAAATCCGAAGCTCCTCGATGCATCCACTGCAGTCCCTCTGGTGTGCCTCAGACTTCCCATGATCGTGTGTTTTATGAATAATTACAGCTGAAACCACAAGTCGTCTAAACACAACCCCACGCTCTGCTGCAGGGGCTGTGCTCCCACACAAAACAATTACTTCCTCTGCACCACAGGGGAAAATGACATTCATACCAAACAACTGGAACTACAGTATAAACGATCACAATTAGAAGCATGCTTGTTGGCTTGAAAATGGGAGTCTGACTGATGTTTCCAAATGACACCAAATAAAAGCGACGTTAACCTCTGATTTTTACAGGCCAGTCGATTCAGGACACTAGAGGTTTTCCTTAAAGACGTAAGAAGGAGGAACTTATATTAAATTCACAGAGACAGCTCGATCCTCAGATTTACATTCTTTCAACTTGGCACCTCAAAATCAGACCTTACAAATTATTATTTTTTTCCTTACTTTCATTTTAATTCTGAGCCATAGACCGCAAAAGCATGCAAACGAACCAATAAAACACAACGGAAATTCAAGACGCCTACAGTGCTGTCATATTGTCTATGCTACTTGGAACTCAATCCTCCGACAATGCAAAGCACAGAAATGACACAGATCTGCCTCAGAATATGCAAATTACACAAGAATGACTTTGAAATGTCCAAAGCGATTCTCAACCTTACCAATATTATCACAAGAAAACCATGTTGTTGTTGCATATCTGAGTTCTATGTTTGTGATAAGCCAAATCAGATAAACATGTTTCATTTTTATTAACTTTTACCAACTTATTTTATGTAATTCATAAAACCTACGCCTCTAATAAAAGAAAAACATGTCTTTAAGTCTCTGCCAAGACATTCAACACCCAGCTCTCCTGATTATCATAACATGATTCTGGTTGTGTAATAGCAACTGCTGCTGTCTTGACTTTGGTCCTTCTCAGTAGGATGTGAAGCTGTAAATAAATGCAAACTGTTTGCGGCTCGCAGAGGTACAGAATCACCCACGCAGAGTCACACTACATTCTGAAAAATCCAGCACATGCAGGAGTGTAAAATGCAGAAGCCGGCTGACGAGCAGACCGAGTTCATGTGAGACTGCAAAACAAACCAGAACTGCCGACCCCTCAGTGTCACAAAGAACACCTTAGCTTACGTATCACTTAGCAATTCTTACAAGTAAACGATCTGGAACGAATTGTGGAAACTCATCTGGGCATGCGAGGTCTTCTGTCCTGGCTACCCAAGTGACTCACCCTGCTATTTCAGGCAGAGGGTCCGACGCACTGCTGCTTCACTGTGACCGCATTTAAAGGAAAGGAAGGGAGCTAGGTAGAGGGAACAGCACAAAACCGCACGATGGTAGAGCAAGGATGTGAGAAAAACGAGGCTTTCACAGTTTTGTTTGATTCACGTTGAATGGTTTTTGACAAAACGGCCCCTTAGGATTTTTCAGCAAACAGACATTAGAAATTTTCCCTTTGGAAACATTTAGGTTACATAAAAAGCTGCTCTGATGAGAAGAGCCACTCGTTATGGGCATTCATCTCATATAAAGTTTTAAATGATGTGATTTAACATTTTCATAAAGTGTCAAATAGTATCATCGACTGGACCAACAAGACAAGTTGGAATGTATTTTCTCCAATCCACAGTGCGTTAACATTACACATACAGACATCTCTATTAATAAATTGGGGAAATACCCTTTAGGAAGTTGCATCTCAGCAACTTGCTATTTTTTTAGCCATCCACAAGCTTCCCTTTTCCCTCAGTAAGAAATAATATAAACCCTACTGCATGGTCTTAAAATGTACTTCATGAACTGAAACACAGTGGAACAAAAACATGACCCAAAAAAGTACAAAACAAATACCTTTTCACATGGCTGTTTCTCCATCATTTAAAGAAAGGAAAAGTTCACCTAGAAGACCAACCAGATGGAGTCATGTGATAAAAACCCACAAAGTTGGCACTGCTGAGGTGTACAGTCAGAAAACTGTAAAAAAATACACAGAAATTCTAGTTGTGTCAGTACATAATCCAAACTGGTTATAAGTTCAACTCTACCTTTTTTTTTTACCAACTTAAAGGCAAAGACCATATTTTTATTTGATCTACCTTAAAGGAAAAATCATAAGTGAAGTAAGATGCAGGGTTTCACCTGCTGAGTTCTGATCTCATGCCCTCAGGGGCGAGCTATTTAGCATAAAGTGGGACATGATCCAGCATGCTTGTGCAACACACATCCAGTTAACCATCAGAAGATGGGGCCGAATGGCGCCAAAGGAGAGATTAAGAGCAAATGCGTGCATTTGTCTTGTGATGTCTTTATGGCTCACATTTGTTTGAATGCACGCTTGTTTGTGCAAGTTTAGTACAGTTACTAGACAAAGCGTAGTCCTTACACGAAGAAGAACTAAGGCATCAACTAAGTCAACCCTAAAGGTTTTTGTTTTTTGTTTTTTTTCTTGCTACACAGAGAAGTCGCTGGCTTTGCATTGGGTGAAACCATATCCTTGCCGACACCAGTGCGGAAACCGCTATGGTTTCCATATGTTGCTGAGGAAGTTCTCGGTTCTTCTAAGAGCAAACACATGTCCGGGTTTCTTGCAAGGGTGTAGCTCTGCAGCCAAAGCCCAAAGGGGAGTGAGGGGTGTCTCGTTTCTGGCCAGGCGCCGCAGAGATCTCGAGCTGCACAGATCACAATAACGAGAGGAGATGACGGCCGAAGTGTTTGTTTTCCTCAGGGAGACAGCGAATGTGGTCCATTTCTCTCTTACGTGCTTTATTTACATGTTTCTGAAACTGCTTCGTCTGTGAGAGCCGGTGACCTCAGGTTGTAACGCTTTCAGCTGTGGGACCCAAACAGGATATGAAGTCAGGAGAAAACGGACCGAATAGGTAAATTAAAAAGCAACATGCGGCTCTTCGTGCTCAAGGGAGCTGGGGGGAGGGAGGGAGGGGCTGATGTTATTTAGCTGAACCTCAAAACCGTTTAACACCGTTGAACATTGTTGTTCGGTTTTATGACAGCTCTGTGGTTACGTCTGCTTGAGTTTGGGAACAAGAGAGGTTTAAAAAAACAAGAAAGGACTTTAGGAGCTTTTGATTTCAGTTTTATGACAACTCTGTGGTTGTGTTTGCTTAAGCTTGGGCACAAGCAATGCTTGAGAAAAGGTTCTTGAGGAGACTTTGATTTCAGGAAAGAAAATAAACAGTGTATGGTCACTGCTGCTCAGAGGGACAAACATCAACCTTCTGACATGTGAAAGCTTTCGGACTTTTGTTCTTATTCATCTTCAGCAAATTTTTCGCCGATTAAAGGATTGCTACATGGCCATTTGAGGGTTTCCTCATAAACAGTCTTTAAATTTCACTTAATGAACGTCTGCACATCTGTACTGCATCTCCATAAAACAAAACAAAACCACCATAAATAGGTAATAAAATGCATGAAATAAGTTATGTGCGCTGATCTTTTCTAAAAGCATCACTATGGCTGACGCATTCTAGAGAACCACTCACATGCCTACACAACAGACATCGTAGAAAATCGGGAAAAAGTTTTCAATTATACGTTTAAGCATTTTGTTGGGCTTCTCTCCTTTGCCTCTTCGCAATTTAGAACTTTTATTGCAGTTTTCTCACAGTTTAGATCCTATAAAGTATCCTAAAGAAATGGGGAATGAAAAGCAGTTTGGTATCAACCGTGCCTTGGGGACGTTTTGTACCTGGTTTGACCTCCTGAGTCCAAGAATCTTTTTATTTATTTATCCTGTCCTAAGGAAATGAAGCAATGTGACTCTAATTAAAGAGTATCTACTATCAAATGGCTGCTTGTAGCTATTTTGGTTTGATACAGGCCTCTGACCTGTCATCCTTCAAAAACATCAAACACTAAGCAAGAGCCAATAGAATAGTGCCCATGGCAAGTTTTCCATGGGCACAACTTACGTTTGCTGTTCAACTCATATATGTCTTTCTTTTACAAATGTAGCATAAGGTAAAGACAAATAAACACGTTTTCCAGTGGAACCTGGCTCTTTGGCCAGAAGCGCTTTTACAAAGAAATAATGCACTAAATACAAATTTTCTTCCTTTCTGTGCTAAGTTTAGTTTGTTAATGGATGCAAACTGGTAACATGGTTATAAAATTTGGGTATATCCAGAACCAGTGTTGTCCCCTTTCAACCTGTCACGATGTATTAATATTTCCTTAGCTGAATTTATGAAACATATGAAAGAAAACCTCAGTTTATCCGACAGAAAATGTTGCTTTAAGGCCAAAAACTTGATTCCAAACGAGCTCTTAGCTAAAAACGTGGCACACAAAAGGAGGATGATGCCTCTCTCCGGTTCTGCATTTAGTGTATGTGGGTTTTTCCCCTAAAAGGCATCCTTAAAAGATTATATTTATTTGCCACTAATAGTTTTTTAATCCCCTAAAACAGAGGTTCCCAAACTGTGGGGCGCGCCCCCTATGGGGAGGGGTGGGGGGGCGGGAAGCCGTCTGGATGAAAAAAACCATGAACACAGGTCGGGTTTTTACCTTAGAATGGCCAACTCTCTGTTATTCTTATGTCAATTTGACGTAGGAATAGGGACTACACTTCCCATATCTGTGTCCTCTGTCACTATTATCAGCAGTTAAAACTGTTTAATCCGTTGTTAACATGTGGTAACCTGTTTTTCCTAGCCGCCTTTAAACGCAACATGAGCGCTACGACACTCGCGCTTTGTTTACACCTGTGCGGCAGCGAAGGAGACCTGCTGCTGCTGTGCAGAGCTACGCAGGTTTGTTAGAATCATGGCAGCAAACCAGCAAAACACCAAGAACTTTTCACAGTTTTTCCCCCAAACAGACTGAGCTGAGTAAAGCTGTTGGATGCAGGTAGTGTTAGCTAAAAGATGACTAGCTAATATCAATACATCACCTTAAGCTTAACAAGTAGCCTGTAGGTTACCGATGTTGTTGTCTATGTTCAGCTACGTACATTCATTTTGCCCCCCAAAAACGTTAGAGACAGGGAGTCTCTAAGAATCCTCTTCTCCCCTCCACCCCACATACACACGCGCCCCCCCCCCACCACTCCACACACGCACGTCGTTCAACCAGACAGATATTTGTAATCCATAGGGGGGGCCCAGGAGAAAAAGTTTGGGAACCATTGCTCTAAGCCATGATTGAATCCACCCATTTTCCAGTCAGGTAAACAGGTACAAGACCTAGGCTGAAAATGAGTGGAAAAGCACCCAACATGGAAAGAGAAGCGCGTAAAAATGTTCAAACAGCCTAAAGAACGACCAACTAAGACCACTTCAAAAGATTACAAAAATGTCTGGCTCCTTTGAAGGAAAATGTAAAGACATAATGGGCAGTTTACTGTTCTAGCCTTAACGTCTGAGGACGCACCAAGGGTTCGTTCATCTAGTTGAAAAGCTAAAGTAACTCACAGCCCGTTTAGTTTTAAATGGCTGTGGAGTGTCTAAAAGTGACGTCATTGACCAGTAAGCTGAGAGCGCTTCGGGCAGCGCTGCGCTCCATCCAACATGCCTGGAAATCAGTTCTGGAAAAGCCAGAAAGTAGGCCAAGACAAAGTGTACAAAGACCAAGCAGCAAAAATTTGTGCGTGCGCCCGCGTTTATGCGCGCCTTCATTTCTCTTGGATATTTCCCCAACTAATTGCATCTGTGAGCATGGGAACCGTTTCAGCTGAAGAGGAAAAGATGAATCTGGAGAGGAGGACAAAGATTGAATGCCTCTTTAGTGAAGGACGACCTGCAGTGTCTCTGAAGAACTCATCTCCTTGCTGCCAGCAGCCACGAACGCATAAAAAGACTGAATTTGTTTGTCGCTGCTGATCATCAAAGGCCAACAGATGAAACGACATCTGAAAGCGGAAACGTTTACCTCGGCGTTGCTGATAAAAAAGACAGATATACATAAAAGAAAATAGCTGCAACGGGACACTTCTCCCCTCCTTCCTCTCTGCACATAAACACAGACACAAAGGCACACTGTGCATATTCCAAGAGACGGCCCATCCAAACCAGAACCAGGAAAATTTCCCAGGGAGAATGGTTTGAGACTCTTTAGTGGTGTAGCGATGGGAAATACAAACAGTGCGATTATTTCAGAGGGGTACGAGGACTTTATTTTTTCTTGCCTGATTTTTAGAGTAAATCTTGAGGTTATTAACTCATTTACTACTACCAATGCCTAGAGACAGAAGCTGGAATTATGTCTTTTAAAAAAAAAAAATATTGTCACAATGTCTTCTTGACAGGTGGAGCGTTAATTTTTGAAAATGCACGTCCATAAACTCCGTTCAAAAAATTCAACTTTATTGTGCAGCACTGTTAAAAATCACCACATCAAATCACTTTATCGGCATTGTTTGATGGCGGGAGCATTAAAAACATAAAGCCCCTCATATCCTTTATTGTTTTTAATAGTGGGCATGATGTGCTTTTGCTTATATTGATCCTTTGTTTTCTCACCAAACCCACAGTGTTGGGGTTTGCTTATGGCTTAGAAAGATACTTTTTTTTCCCCCTCGTCTCACCAAGACACATGGTTCCAGTTAGCATCCGAGTGGAGAGTCGAAAACTCCACGTTCACCTTCCCGACCGTAAAACAGAAAACTAACTGGTCGGTATGCAGATAGCGTCTGGCAGTGTTTTATGGAGACTCCACGGCGAACAGTGTGTTCAGCGTCGTAGATGCTCTTTTCTCCACATAAGCACATTCTCTCATTTACTATTTTTTTGGGGAGTCTGTGGGATTCAGCAGATTTGTGACAGAAAGTGTTTCCCAGCCTTGTGCGTGCACAGACACACGTCCGCCTGGATGTCGCTTTGCTGAGATAAATGACGACGGTACAAACAGACTCCCTTGTGCAAAAGTCAAGAGGTGTAAAAAAAAAGAAAAAGAAAACCTAACAGGAGTTTAAACGGCAATGAAATCAGTTAGATGGAGGAAATTCACCGCTGAATGGGTTCACTAAATCCTCCTGATTTGTCCGTTTACTGCCTGTAACACACTGACTGCTCATAACCTTTGTTATGTAGAGTGCACCAAAGTTGATTGTCCATTACTGGCGTCTTCATTTTTCTGCAATCACACACAGCTGCAGTCGACCCATCAGCTTACCGATCCTTTCAGATGTATGGATCTACTTTCCGTCCACAGGGTTGCCTCTTTTTTTCCTGTTTTCCATGCTCCCCCCCCCCAAACCCCTCAAAGAAAACCCTCTCCACAGGAACAAGTGAGCGCAGCACTTCCCCTCTTCCCTTCTCTTCTGAATTTCCAGCTGCCGTACACTGACTAATGCATTCCCCAGAGTTGAGGGGTAGACCACAACCCCAAGAACAGACTAAGATCTGCTACCAATAAACTCCGATTTCATTTAGAAATGCAAAGAGAAAAAGTGGGGAGGAAAACTGATTCCCGTCAGAGGAAACGTTAAAGCGTCTCACTCGTAAAGTGATGTATGGTTTTATTGATTTATCTTTGGCTGCCTGCCGAGTCCTGATGTTGACAGCAAATAGCTTTTTTTCTTTTGTAAATCAAAAACAAAGTGTGAGAGCTAGAATTAGGAGTGAAGAACAATAGATGAAGAAAACTGAGTTCTTCGGTGCTCCGTTTTGCAGCTTTCCTTTTGCAGTTGTTGGACAAAGCGGTCCGTTGTTATGAAAGTTCTAACAGAAAAGGCCAAAAAAGAAACATAAATCAGATAAATTGCTCTTAGCGAGAGCTGCTTTTACTTATCTGCCAGTTTTTCTCTCGGTTTCCATAAATTTCACAGCATCAGTCATCTTCACAGATTAAAATGCGTTCCATCATTTCTCTGACCACCAATCAGAAGTCATAAAAAATCTAATTTATGATCATGACTCAAGCTGGAGAATATTCCCTTAGGAATGATTTACAGTTCCTTCTTCTTCTTTTTTTTTTAAATAGAACGATAACATTGAGAAAAGGCTGCATTTTACACCAGACCTCGAGTTTCTGTGTTTTTTGCCCAGAAAAGCAAAGCGTGAGAGTGAGAATGGAAAATCAACAGCAGCATGGAGAACTGTGGCCAAAAGGTCAAAACTAAATGAAGCATAATTCTCAAAACCAGATACTTCAGAGTGAACGTCTTCAGATGACACTTTGAAACATCCATCTGTATTTGACTGATCCAACATGGGACCGGACTTAAAAGCATGCAACAAGCTATAGATACCTTCTTTTTAACTTTATCAACTTTAATAAAGTATTTCTCAGGGTCACTAAGATTCTACAAAATTTTAATCATGACAAATACATCTTTTAGCCATTATTAGAAGATATTCAAGTATTGGATGATCATCTCTTTCTTATGAAGGTTTTATCTGACAACTTGTTTTCTGTGTCTGACATGCGGGATGCCACAGGGGTGAATATTTAGACTCATTCTGCTTTCTTTATACAGACAAGTCTCAGGCCAGCCAACTCATTCAGAAATTCAGCTTGATGTCTGTGAAATTTTCTAAGTCTTACCACTGAGAATAGAGATTAGCGTCTGGATTCCTTCAACTACATTATGATAAACTTTGTCCAGCCTCTTCAAACTGAAGTAGCAAACATAACAAAGGTCTTCTCTGTTGCTCCTTGTTTCACATCATTCTGTGGATTACTATTTATCTGTTTTGGAACCCAAACTGTGGGAAAGTTTTCATTTAGATGTTTGGACAAAAAGCTAATTTAACTGGACAATGTATTGCTTCACTGTTACATTTATTGTCTTTCTGATGGCCATATTTGTGTCTTTTTACAGCTTATTTTTTTAAAAAGTGTTTGTCTGTGTCATTAACAGAGTTATTTTCTAGAGGTGGGAAGCAACAAAGTACAACCACTTTGCAGTTTTACTTAAGTTTTAATCATTTAAGGTATCTGTACATTACTAAAGCATCTTATTCTCAGACAACTTATTATTTTTACTCCTCTAACATTTAAAACAAAATATTATAGCGTTCTACTCTTCGCATTGTCAAATTGGGCTTGTTTCTCCTACATGCATCAATAATGTCATGGTGCAAAAGTCACAATTAAAAGAGAAACTGAATTGCATCCAGTGGAACCACGATCTGTGATGTGTAGAAAAATATTAACAGCAGCGCAAATGAAAGACAGTTAATGGGGAAACGTTGAGGATGATGATGGAACAAACTGGGAGGCATTCCCATTAACGACAGTGTTTAAGAGAACTCTTCAGTACATTTTGGGCCAAATCCCAGATGGAGAACACAAAGTTCTGGCGTTCAAGAATTTTTGGTCAAATTGAAAAAAGAACAAAAAAAAAAAAACACACGAGTAAATGTGTATTTTTTTGGAGCAAGTTGTGAGCAAAAAAAAAGAGAACTCTTCCACTTTGTGCACCAAGAACTTTTTTGTTTTGCTTTGCAGGATTGTCAAAATGTATCATAAAAGGTGAAAATAGTTTTCTACTTTTGTACTTTGGTATACTGCAGAATCTCAAGTACTAGCATTTTTACAAGAATTCTTTTCACAAATATTTTTGGAACAAACTTTTCATTCACATAAGTAAAAAAAAAATCAGAGTAAGTTTTTTTTTTTGCGATGCGTCTCAACCTTTTATGAAAAAAAAAACAAAAAAACGTATGGCTCCTCGATTTTTCTTTCATAAACAAACTAAACCCGACTTGGCTGTCAGTAGCTTAACTGTGTCAGATGCTTCTAATGAAGACGCAAATTTGAGAAGTTGAGGAAAACGTCTTACTGTTTCCGCGTTTACAGCCCAAAGCTGAAGTTACTTAAAAGAAGTAAATACTCCCAGGTCTTTACTTGAATAAAAACACTGCAACACGTCAGGTCTAGTTTGGGTGAGACCGTTTACCCTTTTAATGTTAATGATAGCTTTGCTGGCCCCCCTTCCCTCTTATTATAATCAAGCCATTCTCTAATTTTTTCCAGGTATTAACTTTCACTTGCTCCAAATATCAATCACAAGTTTTTCTTCCCAGATTAGTAGAAATGCTATTCATGTCTAAATCATGTGGTCTTCTCACAGACACCACAGGTCTTGTGAGACCGTCTGCGTGTTTACGACCCACGCAGACTTCACACAATGACTAACACTTTAAATACAGAAGAAATCATATGAGGGTGAAATCATTTCCTACATCAAGGGTATGGTAGCTATAAATAAGCCCTTGTTTATAGCCTACTAGATAAAAAATGTCAGATTCTGCAAAATACATTTTGTATGTACCACAATAAATCACTCTAAGCTTTTTTTTCTCTCTTAATGTGATATTAATATAACATTCTTTGATCTCTCAGCAAGATAAAGCAAGTAAGTAAGAAAGAAGAAAAGAGACTGCCACTCATCTGAAAGCTTTACGGTCTCAGAGCGACCAGCAACGTTGTGCGCCAACACTGGCGATTCTTTCCACCTGGATGAAGCTGATAGCTGGTTTCTAGAAAGCAATAGCATCTAATCCACCTGGAGGAACTCCATGTCCTGTCATTTAATAAGGCTGTATTATGTTGACTCTCGAATGTTTTATTTTGTCAATATATTTTTGATGGCCTGGTAAAAACCAGTTTCTTGCTCTGCACGGATTTGGACAGAAGGTTCTAGCTCCTCAGCTATTGAGAAACGTTTGCTTTCGGGAGACGTGAACTTTACCCAACGTTTGCCGGCGATGTGGGTAATTCGACACTATGAAGCTTACCGGAAATTGTAAAAACAATCCTCTGCTTCAAAGGGAGAAATGCCGAGCTGGACGACAATTTGTGAAAGCAATAAAATATCTCAAGCATTCCTCAAGCGGCGACTTTAATTACTCGTTATTTGGATGCGTGGCCAACAAGGACTGAACTGCTTTGTTCACTTCTTCCACTGCCCATGCTAAAACTACAGCAGTGGCAAAGTACAAATCTAAAGCAGCGCAGGAAATCTATGTCATCCTTCACAACTCTTCCTTCTGTTTGCTGATTGTTCCGGATGATGATCAACAGAAGAAATCAAGCTCAATAGGAGAAATCCCATGTGGAGAACAGAAAGGAGATAAGAATTGAGCAGAATTGCAGGCTAATATTTTGATGTTAATGTGGTAGCTTGCAGCAACATGTCTTCTCGGCAAGGTCTCATTTTAATATGCTATACAGCTCTGGAAAAAATGAAGCCCTCAGAAGCTTGTTTTAGTCATGCCAGCACCTTGAAAACATTTATATATGTGATAGTGCTTTACTTTTTTCTTTGTAAGCTGCTGATTCAAAGGATAATTAACTTAACTAACAAAAACTAAGCGCTTCTACCTTTGGTATTCTGGAAAATGTTTTTGCATGCATCGTACAAACAGGGACTCCTGCATTAACGCAATCATGTCACCGTGTCTAAGAGTATTTGTCACTGCTGAGTCAGCACACATGAAGATGTGGGGTAAGCAGGCTGGGAAGCCCCCAGAACCAGGAACAGCCTGTCATCAACGGATGCATCAGCTTTTATCAAACAATGAACAAACACAAAGCGCCTGCCACTGCGATGTTTTTCTGCAGCCTTTGCCCACACTGTTGGCTTTAAAAAAAGCGAAAATTGCTCAGCATCACTTAAGACCTCGTGTAAAACGCATTGTGTTCCTGTCGTGAACATCCTTTCAGCCGTGTCATCCAGCTATGAGAGCGAGCCTCATAATGCACTCATCCCCCCGCTACGTCTCAGTCAATAGGCCTGGGCTCTCTGCCCCGCATTCCTTCACAGGACTGACTATGATTAACGTCCAACATGGATTCCTCTTGTCCAGCAGACGGCAAAATAAAGACGGAGACGGGGGGACATGCGGAGAGAGGGAGAGAAAATGCGACAAACAGATGGACTGTGGTGAAAGTGTAGTCTTTTCTTTTTACACAAACCCTTTCAGTCAGTGTTAAGCGATAGTCTCCACCCGTTTCTCGTGAGATGAGCCGGTCCATATCTGTGTTGTTTTTGCAGCTCGACTCTGAGCACAGACGGGATCTGAACTTGGTCAGGCTGCATCTGCATTCTCACTTTGCATCTCTTGCACCTTGAATGATCGGTAAGATTTACGGCATTTTTATATATACCTCAAGTCCAGGGATCTTAAATTTTTACGTTTTAACAAAACGTAATTTCAACAATCCTGAGCAATCCCTCTGTATCTACTTAGTGAAGACGCACATTTTTCACCAGATCTCCTCGAGGAGATTTCTGCTCAAATTGACCAAAACGAAACCAAAACATATATAAGCAAAAACCTTCCATTAAGGCTGAGTCATAACAGCATGCCTCTCTCTCTCTCTCTCTCCACCCTCCTTCTGTGTAAGACTTGCACTGACCGGTACATCAATCTTGATGAGGGCTATGTCTGACTTCTCGTCCACGTCTTTGATTTTGGCGTCGTAGGAGGCGCCGCTCTTGAGCTCCACTTTCACTCTGTGTTTATTGGCCACGACGTGGGCATTGGTCACAATCTGGCCGTCTTCTGACACGACGAAACCGGAGCCACTGGCCACAGCGACCTCCCGCTTGGAGTAAGTCATCCTGGAGAGGGACAGAGGAAGACAGAAGGGGAAGAAAAACTCTTCACTTGCAGAACAACAAATAAAACGCATCAGTTCAGGAGTGTTTTTTCTGTACTCAATGTAAAATAAGAAGAAAAGAGATTTGTGTCTGATTTCCAATGTCCAATGCTTCTAGCTGATTCCAGTCTGTCTCTGAGAACTACAGGAAGCAACATGCTGAACAGTTTTTCAAGCATTCTTGATATATTATTTAAGATACAGTTTACATATGGAGTCTTACTCACCTCGCTCATTTCAAAAATGGTCAATTTTGACTCTTTTTTTTCCCCTCAGAACTAAATCCATACAGAAGTGGATAATTTCCAGAGCAACCTGATAGAACTTTGTGGAGGTGTTGTGATGAAAAAGAGCAAGTTTCCTAAACGTTGCTTCCCCCCTTAACTCTGAGACCCAGACATATCATGATAGGAAATAAAAAACAACATAAACCCAACCAAATCTATATTATTGGCAGAGTTTCAAACATAAATGTGTCAAATATTGCATGCCAGTAACAATTTACGATTGTGATTTTGCAAGCATTACTATTTTGATTATAACTATGTTTTCAAACAGTGAAGCTCTGCTAAACTTCTTCAGCTCTGGTCATCAGTCAGTCTCTAGATGCATTTCTGTATATCAATAACTAAACGTTAGGTAACGCAAAGGTACGCCAGTGGGAATAAGAAGGCGTCTGACAGACGAGGTCTCATTGAAACACTTTGCAGGCAACTTTGACAGAAAACTTTTGAGATGAAACAGACAGGCAAAATCTGGAGAAACGAAAGGAAATGCGGCACTTTCCCACACTCACAGAAACACACGTTCAGATGAACAGCTTGAACATACTTGCGGAAAAGTTCAATGTGAACCACAGAGGGAGCGATTTTCTCCACCACGTCGGCGATGAAGTTGTATTTGTGCCTCGGGCTGTCTGGATTGTCCTGAGCTGCGCACACACACACACACACACCCGCACGCACACACACACACACACACACACACACACACAAAAGATGTCAGACTGGCAAAATAAACAATCCATTCACCAAATATAGTGCATGATGTAAGAGTCGTGTGAGAATAGAAAACTCACACTTGAAAAGAAAAAAGGTTTTACCAAAACACAGGGCGGGAAAAAAAAAGAGATGACACTTCTGAGGGTCATACTGTCTAGGTCAGCTCTGGCATTCATGCTCATTTCCAATGTTTGGTTATAAACATAAGAAATGACTGCTTTGGAATGAACTGGATCACGTATCCAGCTTTAGGCTGGTTAGGAAATTCTGACCTGGTAATTAACCCCCTCCGAGATGAAAGTTTAAACAAAACTCATCGTTTCCTCTGAGCTTTTCATCCTTTTGTTCCTAAATCCCCCTCCCCTTTTTTTTCATGACACGTAGTTGGAACCATTCTTTTTTTCTTGTTTCTCTCATGAGGCCAATTTTCAGTCATGATGTTCTGAGAGGAAAAGTCAAAGGCACCCGTGAGCCCTGGGATATCATTAATTGAGCTTAAGAAACGAGGACACTTTTTGCTCGAGGTGCAGTTACGCCAGCGCTGGCTCGGAATGCAAACCGTCTTGGCGAAAAGGAATGCCACTAAATTATACAGAACGAAAACATTTATCAACCCACAGGGGGGGGGGGACAACGGTGTCTTCACATGATCCCCGAATCCTTCCCGGCTGTCAGGAAGCACATCTCCTTACAATTTATTGAAGCTTTAAGACATTTCATGCAGAAACAGAAATGTAAAGCACCATGTGACGCAATGACAAAGTCAAGGGGGTCGACAGAGTACGAAAGACGCGTCCTGAGGGAAGCATGAATTTCAGAAGGTGAACTCCATATTCTTCATTTGAACTAGAATGGCCCGTTTACACTTTCTACAAACAGAAATGGCTTTCTTTAAAACCTCAACTTTTTTTTACATTTTTTTCCTTTCCGAACTATAAATAGAGTATTAATTGTGATAAACGCCGGGCTGCTTCTCACCGCTACATTAAAGGAAGGTAATGGAAAGACTGGAGTCATTCTCCCCCTCCTCGCTTCAGACCTGGGAGGTGTGTGGTCGCCTTGGAAGGCACGAGAAGCCCTATTGGTCGGAACTCATCTCGTTTTTATAACCCCCAGTAAAAGACTCCCAGTTCCTTCCACTTCAACGTGTTATTATAAATATAGTCTATGAAGACGTTCTTAGATTTAGCAGAAGAAAATGTCACACGGATACAGACGGTGCTCTGGAACATTTGTACTATGCGCAAAAATGCAATGTGTCAGAAAATCACCTTGAACACACAGTCCCCACAATGAAATACGGTGGCAGCGAGGTCGTGCTGTGAGAAAGATTTACTTAATCAGAAACACCAAATCAAATAGAAACGTTGATGGGTGGATGATTTTAGATGAATAAAGGCCAATAGAATGGCTTAGATTGAAGCATATTCAAAGTATCTGAATCATCCAGTCAACATCCAGACCGCAGTCAACTTTCTAAGCTGTGGACAGAACAAAGTTTTACATTAATAGATGCACTAAATGCTCACTGGACTGAGTTTGAGCTGTTTTCCAAATAAGAATTGGCTAAAATGTCTTTCCTTAGATGACCAATGATGTAGAGACATACTCCAAACGATCAGCAGTTGCAGCTAAAGTCAATTTCAGGCTCATCTCAGTCACACAGACAGTCTAAAAGTTACCACAGGTTTAAAAAAAGAAAAAAAAAATATGCTATTTGTCTCTGGCTGCACAGTGGCGCAGTTGGTAGAGCTGTTGCCTTGCAGCAAGAAGGTTCTGGGTTCAATTCCCGCCCTGGGGTCTTCTCTTTCTGCATGGAGTTTGCATGTTCTCCCTGCGCATGCGTGGGTTTAAATTGTCCCTAGGTGTGAGAGTGTGTGTGCATGGTTGTTTGTCCTGTGTGTCTCTGTGTTGCCCTGCGACAGACTAGCGACCTGTCCAGGGTGACCCCGCCTCTCGCCCGGAACGTTAGCTGGAGATGGACACCAGCAACCCTCCCGACCCCACTGAGGGACAAGGGTGAGAGAAAATGGATGGATGGCTAATTGTCTCTAATGTGAGAGATGGCTGGAGGCCCTCAGTACCGTACAGATTCAGACATAAAGTGAAGTAAAGGAAACGGTGCGCGAGGCTTTGCAGACACACAGACATGACTCAGATTGAATAATACCCTTATCTGCTCTGACTTGTTGTGAGAAAAGACTCACCCCCGTCCCCCATATGAAAGTCATATGGAGACATATGGAGACATTTGGTGACTGCTAATAAAAGAGTCAAATAAAGTTAAGTGTCCACTAACAACAATCAGATGGGTGGAAGATTGTTTCTGGAGTTGGTGAAGGTGTTAAAAGTCAGGAAAGCATTAAGACACATTTACGAAATTTTTTTAATATAAACATCCAAGTTGTTTTTTTTTTGTTTTGCTTGCGTTTTTTTTGTTTGCAATGTTTAGCAAACGGAGGGCTCACTATTCTCACAGCTGGGTCTATCCGTTACACCACCCACTGGTGCATACTACACCACAAAAAGGTCCCAGTTCAAGGTCTCGGCTTGTTTTCCCAAGTTCACCCAGTGTTTTACTGGCACTTAACACAGAGGAGCAGCTTCTTCATCCACATGAAGAACCAGTTTAGCTCTTTTAGCTTATTCATGCAAACAAACCCAAAACGACTCTCAGATCTGCACACCATTCCGTGCCGTTCACCAGAACATTTCACTTGGTTTTGGTTCAACGTCATGATTTTTTTTTTGGTTTTGTTTTGAAAACCGTTCAAAACTTCCTGCCTCTTCCTAATTGGTTCCACCTGCACTCTTCTGCTTGCCTATTTGTACTTAAGTAGTGGTATGACAGTCAAAATAAAGTCCCAACATGTTAACTCAGACATTTTGGTTTTTTTGATCGCGGTGAAAAACATAATTAGTTTAATTATTTTTGCGGGGGATGGAGGGGGTTACCAGCTGGCGCTCAAAGGAGAAAGGCAGGCCACAGGCTGCCAGTCCATGACAGAGTAAACACTGAATCAGACGGCCGTTCATTCTCACCTTCCAGGTCAATTTTAACAAATCACCAGTTAAATTAAAGGGCACGAGTTCTGACGGCAGGCAACACACATGCACAAACAAAACGCTGAAATGTCAGACGGAAGGGCAGCAGCTGACCTGGAGAAGTAAACACTCCGCACTGACATGCCAAAAACTGAACATGAGCAGCAAAATTCACTACAACATGAGAAAACACATCTGAGATACAACAACAAAACAAACACACAAAATCCAGGGTAAGCTATGATGGATGCTGCTGATGTACTAAAATTGTTTTTGACAAATGGGTCAATGAATGTACCTTGATGACAATTTGCTTTTACCTTCTATTTCATGCAAACTGAGCACAAACTGGAAATCTAATGCAAAATGTGATTTTCTCCATCATGCTGTTATTTATATAAAATGCAGTCAACCATTTTGAAAAGTAAGAACAAATTGTCAAAGGTTATCAAGTTCAAAACCATCAACTCTGGGTACGGAACATGAAAATTGGAAGTGCAATATTTATGCCAAAAAGAAAAACATACATTTACGAAAACCTGGCTTGGAGGTCGTCTCATCTCTCTTTGATTGAGGGAATAAAAGAGCTAAAATACCAACAATCATCTGGTTACGGGAAAACAGATCATCATTATGAATCATCCAGCTCCAAGTAGTTGATTTTAAAAAGAACGCTGGCAAGATTTCAAGGCTGCTCCTCAAGTATCAGGATTATCGAACTGGGTTACAATGAGTCTGGGCTCATTACTCCATAGGTCAGTGGGTCTTGGCACCCATGTGTCCGGCATCCAAAACAACTCTTCCTGTGGTTTACTGATAGGTTATATAACCTTTCTTTACCTTGGTCTGTTTTTCTTCATCTAGTTGGTTTCTTTGGTTCTTTTTGTGTTTTCTTTATCCACAGAGCAAGTATACAATAAGACTTTTGAAAGAAAAAGAAAAGAAAGGTAAGATATCTTTGGGGATCTACAGATAACCAACAGTGACTATAAGATGAGACCAGCAGCTGATAGAGCAAAGGTGTCCATTTCCAGCTCTGAAGATCGGTTACCCTCCACCTCTTATTGATTGAATGATCAAAACGGCTCAATTACTTCATCAATTTACGCAGAGAATTTGGGCCATATCTTCAGGCAGAAGGAGTGCCAGCTTATCTGTGATGTGTGGCGTGAAACACCTGTGGACTCTGTCATTTCAGAATTAGAAAGAGGTCTGGCCAAGCTGGTGTCATGTCAATGCTGCAACCTCATCATGCTCATAGCTGAGGGCTAAGAAGCCTTTTTTTTTGTAATTCTTGGCGCCGTCGGTGCCAAAATGATCTCATCAAGCAGCTGAAACAGTCCATGCTCTCAAAACGAAAGAAGAAAATAAAAAACATGGCATGTTCAGGCTCCTTGTACACAGAGCAGCATGTGATGGACTACTAATGGGATTTAGGATGGCGAGAAGCGCACACATAAAGGTGGTTTAGATAGAAAACAAATTTCTCACATTGTCAAAGTGTAGTCTTGGCATAGTCATGAATAAAGAGACAGGGGATTGAACAAGTGTGACTAGCTGCTCATTGGGTTTATTGGATCATTTTATAGTATGCAAAGAGAGGCGCATATGAAAACATCAGACTTCTGGAAGTCTGCTGATCAGCTTAGATCAGTGCTTCTTAAACTTTTTCAGCCTGAAGACCCATTTAACAAACACTCACAGACCACCTAGCTTGAAACTGCCCCCACATTAACACACAATATCTTAATACTGAAGATATCAAGTCTTTTAACTCGTTGTCTCTGTTACTCCAAATGTGAAGAGTGGCGGTGTTTTGCAAATGTGACACTGGCCACAACAAAACCCTTAACACGTCTCGCGGTTTTTTAAAATTATTTACAGATTCTGAAAATATAGATTCTAAGCTATCCAATGATAGAAAACGCATGAAAATCAAAAAAATATATAAGAGAAAAATAGAATAGAGTTACGTTGTCAAAAACAAACATTTTCTTTCAGCTGGTTAATAGCCCAACATAAAATAATTTTATTTTAGGTGCTAATTACATGCAGTTAGTCTGTCATATCACACTCAGCACAGCCACAGACTTGCTACATGCTATGTATTGTGGAGTTCAAAAACAAAAGTTTTTCAACTCACCCTCTGAAACTTTCCACTGATATCTTCAGGCTTTATTTTTAGTGGCTCTGTCCTTTCCAAGGCACTCGTCCATTGTTATTTCTAAACACAATCCTTTGGTGAGCTAACTGGAGCGTCGCACTTTGAGCTCGCGTCACGTCTAATAAACGGTTGTTTACATGCAGTACCACCAGGGGGCGCCCGCGGACCACCAGTTTGAGAAAGAAAGAAAAACTGATGTTGTCGCTAATGGCTTATGTTTCCTGCTCCACAACATGCAACCATGCAATCTGTTGAAATGACACACAGTCCGTCCTTAGTGAACTTTTTTTTTAACACATTCCAGATGGGGCAGATTGGGTATTGTCTTGAACAATTCAACTTGTAAACTTTGTTCAAATTGTGGTGCAATAAAACTGCTACATACAAAGAAGACACCCAAATTGTCTTCTTTGTATCTGTATGCAGCTAAATATGGGTTTAAGCAAACAGACATTGGCAAAGCAGCAGGAGAGACACTATAGAAGCAAGTAAGAAAACAGATGAGTAGAACACAAAAACAGGAGCCGAGACAGACCGTCCTAACGTTGCAGACAGAAGTCAGAGAACGACGCTCTAATATTCTGCAAAGCTAAGACAAGTTCAGGAAAAAATGTGCACATTCAGCAAATCTGAGCAGCCAGTCACAGAGTGAGCCCTGCAAAATCAGCTGGGAAAGAAGGTGGGAATAGTCTGGTGGATCGTCTGCCAGAAACTACTTTGTTGGGTTTTTTTCGTTTGCTTAAAGCGTCTACGTTATTATTATCGTCATAGCACTGCAATCAAAATCAGAATGCTCACACAATTACACACGTATTTTTTAACTGCTCAGCCGCTCCTCAAGACTTGACATGCAGTTCAGAGATAAACCGGAAGACTCATGGACATCTAGATGCTGCAGGTATAAAATTCTTCTAGACTCATCTCCAACAGCCTAAAAAAAAAAAGGATATTTATCTACTGAATCCAAAAGCGTCGAGGCAATATTGTGACCTAGTTCTCATTGCCAAAACAAAGTACTTGTTTAATCGAGGTCATTACTGTTCAGACGCAGAGTTGAGATCATGCAACTGTTACTGTACTTGCACATGTTTTCTTAATGTGGGGCCAGGTTTCGCAGGGGTACGGTCAGTGTCCTCAGAGAGGGGTTGAGTTTCTGTAATGTGCCGCCTCCAGCACAACCAATGCTAGAAATACTATGAAACGGAGTGCGTTTAAGGCAGCATTGTTGCAAAGTTCGGACATTAGCACTGGAAATATGACTTGCTTTTTCTGAAGAAAAAGAAAAGTTTTTTTCCCTGGATGGGATTTAGTGAGAACTCACCACCGCAGTCTGTTTCAGACATGGTTAGCTGCCTGGGAATGACTTACACTAACCCTTTAAGTTGCTACTAAAACTGACAGCCCAATGCGGTGATGCAGTCTGTCCTTAAACTGCGCCTTCACGTTTTTTTTTTTTTAAGATGCACAAATAAAAACCTTTCCTTTAAATGTGTGGGCTGCTAATTTGGTGTTTTCCTCTTGAATCTCCTGCCTGTTTTAAGCTGTCCTCGACAGAGGAGGACTTGTGGCTTTGAGTCAGGTCCAGGAATTCCTCCACGTGACAACTAGTGTGTGATTTACGAGTGACAAAAGAAACAGACTGGGAGGGAGAGACAGGGAGAGAGAGAGAGCAAAACGAGAAGGAGGAAGCAATTGGAGGTTTGATTCTGGCGGGGGGTTATAAGTTTCCAAAAGCTCTGATTGAGGTTTCAGGCCTTTGAGGCAGCAGGTGCTGAAGCGTTTCATTGATATGTTTTTAAGTGCCCACTTCCAAAAGCAGTATGCAGGATAAATACACACTGAAACCAAAGGCGACGTACAGTATATTTAACACCTGCAGCCTTGAATGTGTGTGATCACTCCTCCTTCCTGAGTGTTTCAAGTCATGTTTTAAGATAGACACATACCACATTGATAATGATGATGATGATGATGAATAACACGCTTGTTTTTCTTAGATGGATTGAATTGCTCCAGGAGAATGATGTCAGTTTATTGAAGTGCTCTGATTAGAGTGAAATGCTTTGACAAAGCACAGATCTGTCGGGAAACGGCGAGCTTTACAACAATCACGTCAGTATCGTTCCGATTTTATTTTTATCCACCCTTAAGAATTCCTTTCTAATCAACTAAATCACACAGGCCAGGAGATTGGCCTGCAAGAAATCACGGCAATCGTGCTCATAAAGTGACCTTACTGGGTACGCATCAAGCTTTACATCAGTGGCGCAGCGCATGACTTCATCCAGTCAGGCAAAAGCGAAGACAGTCCTCAGAACGAGGACGATTCTGTTGGGAACAAGAGGGAACAGCCGGTTGAATGGTGGCTTTTGTTGTCCAAGACACACGGATATTGTGCGCTGCTCTGAGCTACAACATCTGTGTAAACTTGAGACCTGTCAGAAAACGTCAGGTCAGTCCAGTGAGAACTGAAGGGTCAGGGCGAACACCTGGTAGGGAAGACTGCAGAGGTACAGCATGAATGGATGTCAGTCAATTAGAACGTCATCGAAAAGTTCATTTGTTTGAGTCATTCTACTCAAAAGGTGAAGCTTGTGTTAATATGCATTCATTACATATGCTTTCAGTAGTTTATTTGTGTTATTTTTTCTGGGAAAAAAAGCTAAAAAAAAAATAAACAAACAACCAGTTGTACCTTATGACAAGATCAGTAAAACAAATGTTTCCTTTGCATAAGTGTCAGCACTCAATACTTGCACGGACATGAGGTTTAGGTCAAACCAGTTTGCTGACTATTGAAGCATAGTGATATAATACCAGGTATTGGTACATTTGGCTGTAAGTCCAGAGAGGGAAATAAAAATGAACAACTCCATAAGCCTTGCCAGCAGAAGGAAACATAAAACACCCTGAAACTTCTTGGTAGAAGACTGTACCGGCAAGATAATGGCAAAAAAAAAACCTCAACTCAGAAGGTTGGACTCAGTTCATCTCCATGACTATGATCCACCTCAGCAGGCAGATTCTCTAGGATGTCCACAACATGGGAACCTGATATTCGAATGAAATGTAAAACTTACTTTCATTTGAAAATAAAACTTCGAACCACTGAGAAAAATGTTACCTCAGGTTCACGAGAGGCTTATTAACATCAGAGATGCAGCATGTGTGGGTTGGCTGATGAAGCTCCAACTCCAGGTAAGGTTCTCAGGTTGTGAATTTCCCTCCCCCAGTCTCTTGAATCCGTGTTACTTCTACATGTCTTTCTACCACAGTTCATCCTTCCACTCAACTTTATATTATTATGGTTAAATACAGACCCCTGTGAACAGTTAGCAGTGACCTTTTGTGTCCTGTAAAAGGTGTCTATGATGACCATCTGCTGGACATCTGCCAAGTCAAAAGCCTTCAGTGTGATTGTGTCACCCATATCAAAACATTTATTCAGTGCAACACAAAAGAAGATTGTCTGAAAAACAAAAACTCAACGTGGGTTTTTAATAAGTGTGAGACATAAACATCAAAAATGATCAAACCTGAACTCTCATCACCGGAGCAACGACAAAAATCCTCTCAACCGCAAACACAGACTCACCTTTCCCGCAGGCTCCCCGCTGAATGAAGAGAACAGGTGGCTGCTGCAGCTTCTGCGCCCGCCGGCTCACCCTCTTCAGCTCGCAGATACTCCGGTAAGACACCCCGTCGCTCCCGCACACCGGCTCCGTGGTCTTGCACGCGCAGATCCCGCCCTTGCTTCTCCTCCGCACCGTCACGCTGTACGCCACCCCGCCGGACACGGAGCACTCCAGCCCGTCTCCGCACGTCGGGTCGCCGAGTTTGCCGCCGCCGCCGCACGCCTCCCCCTCGCCGGACGCGCACACCGTGCAGCACTGGCAGACGTCGAGGGCTTGTCCCGCCGGGCAGTCCGCAGGCAGACGGGGACACATGGATTTGTCGCACACGGAGGGGCATCCGACAACATAGCGGCTGGTTATCTGCGCATCTGCCTGCAACGACGCTGCGGCCACGCACAACAAGAAGGACCGAAACATTGTCCAAAAGAAAAGAAAAATATATATATAACAAATGAAAAAGGAGAGAGTTAAGTGAGAGGTAGAGAAAGAAGTTTTAAAAGTGAAGCACGAAGTTCATAGAGAAAGAAAAGTTCGGTCCCGGCTTTGTAGGGCTATAGGATGGGAGAGCTCTGTGCTGAGAGGGGGGGAGTCATTGCAGCTGGAGAGGCATTTAACAGAACCTCTGCGCAGCCAATCTCTGCGCACGTTTTTACTGGCACCGCATCACACACGCAACTTTCCAGTCAGTGGGAAAAGGCATGGAAAGTGGTGCGTTCACGGGGCGCACTGAAAGGGAAAGCAGAGTGCCGGTGCTCCAGGAAAAGACCGAGGACAACGTGACAAAAGAGAGAGAGTGAAAGAAAAACATCACACACACACACACACACACACACACACACACACACACACACACACACACACACACACACACACGCACACACACACACAGAGAGAGAGAGAGGGAGGGAAAGAAAGAGAAGGAGATGCAGGCACTTGCATTTTTTGCCTACCTACTCTGGCCAAAAAGATCAGAAGAACAACTTTTCTGATCTGATGAAATCATACCAGAAATGTTGGAGGTGAGATCCAAGGCAACCTCCCACCTCTGCTGTGAAGCATGATGATGGCAGTGTCATGCTAAGGGGGTGACATCTGGAGGCTGGAGCTGAGCAATTCATCAACATTAAAAATAAAATATCATTAATCACACATATTGCTCTGGAAGTTAGACTAAGGTGAATTATTTTTTTTTTTAACCCAGCAGTGACAAAAAAAAAACAAAAAAAAAAAACAGGGTGCTGAAAAACTGAAATGTTGTTCAGACACAACTGAGAGAGCTTTTGACATCCCCTAACAGTATGACACCCCTGGGGGAGAGCCATAGGACCCATATCAAAAACTGCCAAACAAGGTATGGGCCCCATCTAATTTTGGGGATGGCAAAACATATGCAACAGAATAGAAAAAAAGTATTTTCTTTATTTTAAATTTAGAAATGTGTTTTAATTTTAATAGTTTATGATACACTGTTAAAGGAAACAAAACACAACAAGATAAACATACATTACTAATAAATTGTTGCCAAGATTAAAGAGAGTTGCCTTTGGGCGCCACTGGAACTGATGCAAAATGAATGTCTCAATCTTTAAGTCCTGACAGATAAGGCCTCATTGTCTCTCTGTCCACATATTCATCTTTTGCTCTCCTGCAGAGAGTTTGCAAATGCCTGCGTTAGACCACCAGAGCGTGTGGAATCGCGCGTGTGTGTGTGTGTGTGCATGTATGTGTTTACTAGCATGGATGTTAGTAGTCTACTTTTAAATAATTTAAAAGTAAAATCTCAGTAATGGAACATAAAAAGGCCCGAAGCCTGTGTGTGCTTTACTTGCTGTCCACACATGCTGCAGTAGTTTCCAAGCCATTTATTTGTTTAATTTTGTTTTCGTTTTATTGCTTCCTCATTAATTAATCACACATGGCATTAACGAAAACTTTATGGATAAACCAAACTATTAGGAGGGGAAAATAACGGGGCGATGGAAGGGATTTGTGGAGGCTAATGCAGCACGTTTATCCCTTTCTTTGTATTTAACCACTAAGTGCTCATGAGAACTTTTAGATGCTTTAAGCACGATACCAAATTACCGTCATTAATAATCTGTGCCACGACCTTGTGTGATTTCCTAATTAATGAATTCATGGATCTCTCTTTGTTTCATTGGCTGAAATAACAATTTAAGTAAAAAAAAAAACATAAAAACCTCCCTACTGAACAACAGAGCTCTGTTAGAGTCAGTTGTCTGTGGCCAACAGTGAGACTCCAATAAACAGCACCGCCGTAAATCAGCGTCATAAAACGCCTCAACACGGCGTGATTGATTGTGAGGAGTAGGATTCTCTGAATTGTCTCCAAGTGGGTTTAAATTGAGCGGAGTTTGTTTGTACAAGGCTGTTTGGGAATGGAGGAGACTGGAGGCTGGTACCCCCTGTGGAGAGCGTAGGGCAACACAAGCATCTCTATGAAGAGGGCAATTAGAAAGGGGGCAGGAAACTCTAAATATATACATATAAAAAAAATAAAAAAAACAGAGCTCTGTAATTTTAATGATTATTGTATGAATTAAACTGAATGCAACTGGCAGCATCTCAAAAGATGAAGCCAAGCCCTCCTCTGCGCAAATGCATAGGCGACAAATGGTGGGAGAATCTGCAGATGAAAACAACCTCATCCATAAGGAACACCCATTCTCCAACCGAGGGCAGTCAACACAGCCAGGGATGGACTCGGCTGAGGTCTGTGTGATCTCGCCTCGACGTGACTGATGTCTCAGCTAAGAGCCGGGTTCTTAAAGGGACAGCGCAGCATCAGTTCAATCCTCCCACCCCCGAAAAGAACCCACATTAAAACCTCAAAGTTGATGGTAATAGACCAAGAACAATGCACAAATGTGGAGGGCAGTGATGGATGTGTTTCCATACTTATGCTTTCGTTTATTTTACTTTCTCATGAAAACCAGTTTTCCTCTTTTACTTCCCAGGGTCATTATCAAGACTTTGGGTACACCATACAGGATCAAGGATGTTGTAAAAAAAAATAAGAAAAAAAGTCAAAATGGCTTCAAATATTGTTACTGAAGTAAAGTAATATCACCACGAAAACGTTAAAGAACCCAACCTGTAATCCGAGTTCACAGATGCTTATGGGCAATAAAAGATGTTAAAAATTTTGTTGTAAGATTGTTACTGCTTGCAAAAAATGATTGGTTGCCCTAGCAAATTGAGAATTGAGAAAGGCAATATAATTTTTCATACATCTTATGCTTCTTTTCTTCGGCATGTTTAGGGACTTCTAAATGGTACTCGCCGAATTGTTGCCTTGGGCTATAAACATGACGTGACGCAGAGGCCCATTTCTTTTAGTCACCGGCCACAAAGTGAAACAAAGGCCCATATTTATCTTCCCACATCGTACAGTGAAGAGGATGGTTAGGGAGGTAAAAATAATTCTCCAGGGCTCAGGAGTCATATCCTGGGGTCACCACGTTTCCATAGCAATCACATGACGACATCTACGTGTCAACTAGTTTGAGAGTGATGCAACGTTTTGCCCTCTCAAACTTAAACATGTGGAGTTCAATAAGCTCCATATTGGGGGGTCAACTACTATAGGAAGTGGAATCCCAACAACTCACAGCTCAGTATTCGTGAAGTCAGAATACACTATTCTTGGAAAATCCAGCTATTAACATTGTTTTTTCATAGAGCAAATCTAAAATATTTCAAAGAAGATGCAGGCTGGGAAGCCATAGGCAATGTACTACTACTACTACTTGCAGAGAGGAGTAGCCAAAGATTGTACTCTAGTAAAAGTAGCACTACTTCAACATATTTGTACTCAAGTAAAAGGAAACATCCAAAAAGTTTGTGCAGTAAGAGTGAAAAGCATTTGGTAAAAAGGCGACTCGCCAAAACTATTACACAGTTTTGCTTATTACAAAACAAATTTAGAGAAGTATGAACTTAAAGTTCGATTTAAAAAAAAATGTCAGTGTGTGATTATGAATCTGCAATAAAATACCCTTTTAAAAAAAGATTTTTATTTATATATTTTTTTACACCTTTACCTGGGGGTGCCAGAACGTTTGCCCGGCACAGTAAATGGTTGTCTGAGATTTTTATTTTATGACGTATTGAATTTACATTCAGGTAAAAGCTGTTTTCAATAATAATAATAAAAAAAAAAATTATATATAAAAATTCCCTTCTCACCCTCCGCGGGTGGTCTGTTTCATCCTCTGAGCTCGGGTCCTCTACCAGAGGCCTGGGAGCTTGAGGGTTCTGCGCAGTATCTTGGCTGTGCCTAGAACTGCACATTTCTGGACTGAGATGTCTGATGTTGTTCCTGGGATCTGTTTGAGCCATTGCTCCAGTTTGGGGGTGACTGCCCCGAGGGCCCCGATGACCACAGGCACCACTGTGGTCTTCACCTTCCAGGTCTTTTCCAGTTCCTCCCTGAGGCCCTGGTATTTCTCCAATTTCTCATGCTCCTTTTTCCTGATGTTGTAGTCACTTGGTATTGCTACATCCACCACAACGGCTTTCCTCTGTTCTTTATCCACCACCACAATGTCCGGTTGGTTCGCCATTACCATCTTGTCTGTCTGGATCTGGAAGTCCCACAGGATCTTAGCTCGGTCATTCTCCACCACTTTTGGGGGTGTTCCCCACTTTGATCTTGGGGCTTCCAGTCCATATTCTGCACAGATGTTCCTGTACACTATGCCCGCCACTTGGTTATGTCGTTCCATGTACGCTTTCCCTGCCAGCATCTTGCACCCTGCTATTATGTGCTGGACTGTCTCAGGGGCCTCCTTGCACAACCTACACCTTGGGTCTTCTCTGGTGTGGTAGATCTGAGCCTCTATTGCTCTGGTGTTTAGGGCCTGTTCCTGGGCGGCCAGGATGAGAGCCTCTGTGCTGTCTTTGAGTCCAGCTTTCTCCAGCCATTGGTAGGTTTTCCTGACATCAGCCACTTCAGTTATTTGTCGGTGATACATCCCATGTAGGGGCTTGTCCTCCCATGATGGTACTTCCAGCACCTTGTCTTCTGTTCCCCATTGCCTGAGACATTCGCTGAGCACATCGTCTGTTGAGGCTTTGTCCTTGATGTATTTATGTATCTTGGATGTTTCATCCTGGACAGTGGCTCTCACACTCACTAGTCCTCTGCCTCCTTCCTTACGGCTCGTGTACAGTCTCAGGGTGCTGGATTTGGGGTGGAACCCTCCATGCATGGTTAGTAGCTTCCTACTAACCATGCATGGAGGTTAGTAGATATATATATATATATATATATATATATATATTATTTTTTTTTTTACCTTTTACACCCTGAGAAACAAATAATGTTCAACACAATGTAGAGATCAGCTGTCACTTGGCATCAGCACAGCATTTCTTTAGGAGTAGTTAAGTTTGTAGTTGCAGAAAAATGTAGATCTAGATATTTTTATGTATGCTTAATTAATCTATTTTATAAATCACTTTGCATAATGTGATAAATGTAACAACTTTAACCATTTTTTATGAAAAATAAAGCGATTGACTTAGTGGAGTAATGTAAAGATTATTCTCTCCACAGGAGGGCAGTAGGGAGCAGCTATAACTATCTCAGAGAGAGAGACAGAGAGAGAAATTGGCATTCAAAGGATGCCTCTACAGATTGGTTGTATTTTCATAAGTGAGACAAGCACAACTCTCACCACGCAGCACATTTTCAGTGTTTATTTCTTTCAAGTCATCCACTTAATAAATAGAAACAATTCAAACACCAGACTGAAATGGGAGTGAAATAGCTTGAGTCTAGTAAACTGAAGTAAGACAGGCACTTAAAAGAAAAATAAAGATGAGTGTGCATTATCTAGTAGGATTACAGTGATTTTTTTTTTTTTTTCAATAACACCGTCAGGTAGCTGCTTAGAATTATACTGAAGGTACAGATACAAGAAAACTCAAATCTAAAAGCATTTAAAACAAATCTGCCAACTCAACAACAACAAACAGGTCTGTAAATAAACAACAACACACAAACAAAGATCACCTGAAGAGTGGTTGAGATATCTGCATGCAAATGAAGCGAGTGACTAATTTCAGTGTTTTTATGTTTTCTGTGAGGTTGAGGTGTGGGGGTGACTCTTACCGTTTAGTTCAAAATGCACACGAGTTGAACGCTTTTTCACCTAAAACGCAGCAAAGCACACAAAGCAAGGCGTACGAAAATGTAGTCTGAAGAAGAAGCTGATTCAGCCTCTGATTTGATTCTCTATAAACACCGACTAGAGGCGGGAGAAAGAACAAGTGAAGGCAGCTTTACACGTTAAGATGTATGCAGCTATAAATGCAGACTAAACTCAAGAGACACTTGAAAACAAAGAGGTCAGTGGAAGATTTTCAAGCAAGAATACATTTGGCTTCTTACCGTTTTATCCAGTGTCAGTTTGTTTAGTGTGAATGAACCGGGATGTCTAGCATTAGTGGATTTAAAAAAACAAAACAACAAAAAGCAACTCTAAAGTTTAAAAACCCTTCTCAGACACAGAGGGGAAAAGCTTGTATTGTTCAAAGCTTCCTTATTTAGTTGGCACAAAGTAGATTATCAAAATTATCTGTGCCTACGTGTGTGAAAATGAAGCTCTGACGCTGAATTTCATTCAGAACAAGTCAAACGTGTAGCTTGGCTCGGACCCCGTCCAGAGTCCGGGAGTTTGGGTGAACGCTGGGTCAGAAGAGTGCGGGTCGGCGGTATCGATGGAAGCGCTCCGACGATGAGTTTGTGTTACAGCTTTGGTTTAGCAAACCAAAGCCCGGGCTCACGGTGTGTCCTGTTTATCCGAGGGGCGGCGGGGGAGAGATCCCTCAAGACACGACGGAGGCTTTCAAAGCCCAGCTCAGAGTCGGTGGTCAGACCTCGCTCACTGGCAGATCCTCGTCATCAATGTCCAGATGGGTCTGGGGCGCCTGGGGCTCGAAGCTGCTTCGACGTCTCCACGGCGACTCCTCGGAGCTCGCCACGGTCATGCTGGCGGGAGGCTGGGAGGTCACTTTGCGAGGCGCGTCTCCTGCAGGGACAGGCGTGCTGGCGCGTGGCTGTGAACAGGGCGCGGCAGCAGGCTCATGAAGTGCTCGCTGTCCCACGCCAGGCTGCGGGCGTGCGCCGCACGCGACAGCATCGGCCCGCTCTGGGTTGCATGGTGGCACGGCAGGTACGGGCGCGCGAGGGACGGCGGCAGCCGCTGGGCTGCGGTAGAACGCGGGACGGTTGCCGTGTTCCTGCGGCGAGAAGAGGGAGGCGGGGGAGGGAAGGAGAGAGAGGGAGGCTGCCGTTAGTGACTAAACGCATCTCGGCTAAGGGTAGAGTAATTTTAAAAAGACTGGATGAAGCACCGGCAGGTGGAGTCTGAAGCAGCCAGAAGGTTGTGGGAGCTGAAGAGTGTGGAGTTAAGACTGGAGATAGTGGTGGTAGTATTGGTAGCGGGGAGAGAGGAGTGTCAGCGGGTTTAGGTTGCGAAAGGAAATTGAAAACAAAGAGCCTTTGGAAGAAGCAGTGGTTGGTTGCCGCTTAGTATTTCACAGCTTTTCATAGTCACTTTTCAGTCTCTGAAAGATAAACAGAAGCAGGAGAAGAAAGAAAAACACAGCAGAGGCGGTGAAAAGCAGAGAAGTAGTCGCCGCTGAGCAGCTGGCGGAGGGTTAGCAAGACAAACATGGCAGCATTAGCGCTGCAGCGGGAGCTTCTGGAAGTTTCCAGAGTTTCAAACAGAACTTCGTCTGGCACAACAGCGCGGTGGGACGATTTGTGCCTCTGCGAGCTTTACGGATCTGAAAAAGTTGTTGTTCCTGGGAGAGATGTGTAAAAAGACTTAAATTCATCTTTCATTGCAGTAGATTAATCATAACGTCTGTGAACTTTTCATAGAGAGAGAAGGCTGTTGCAGTAAAATGCGAGTTTTAAATGTTTTTACACATCTTTAACAGGCGTTCCAGCAAATTTGTCCAGCAGTATTTATCAGAAGAATCATCATATTGAGTCAAAATGTCCAAAAGCAATTTGAGCTCAATATTCAGGGGAATTTCAGGAAGATCATCACTTTTGAAACAGTCAAAACTTATTAGTAGGAATATTTAACAATTTTATAAATCTAAAATATCGTGACGCAACTCAACATTCGCAAACAACCCCAAGTCTGCGGTTCTGCACACGCCGATTCGATGATTAAAGTTAGCGTACACGGGTGAAAACGTTAAGCGTTCAGCACACACAGGTACACAGAATCAACAGGTGAACACGCGTCTCGAAAGAGAGAGGAAAGAAAACGACATACAGGCAGCGGACAGGAGGGAAGAGGAGAGACAAGCAGGATGTCACACATCTAAGACAGGTACACAGCTGCAGCAGGCTGCAGAGAGAACAAGGCAGGGAGGGGAAGAGAAGGTGTGAATGACAGTAACAGTGACAAAGACAGAAACAGTATTTACAGCCGAGCTGCCGGGAAAGTTCAGACAGTCACTGTGCTCTACGCCTGTGCAAGGTTCATATGAATAGATGTACAGCTACATATGCAGACATTTAAACGTCAGTATAAAAAGGCGAAGACAAACAAAAAGAGCACAAAAAAAAGAAAGAAAAAGGTACATTAAAGTGAAGATTTCAGCTATCAGATGTATGAACTGCACAGCTTCAAATTCCTCAATAATATAGTGCTAATAAAATGATCCCATAGGTCTGGATTTAACAAAGAGAGTCAATTATCCTCCTTTGTTCTTTTTTTAAAATCAGCCATTGGATCTCTTGTTTTTCTTACTCAACGACTGCATGCCACTCACAAGTTGCAAATAAACCATATGACATATTTATAATTGGACAATCTTTTAAATAGTGATACATTTCTATTCACTAATTAATCCGACCACAGAGGATCCACAACGTATTGTAAGAAAGATGAGCAAAAGAAAAGAAAAACAGAGAAAGGAGGTAAATGAAAGAGCATCAGGAGAAGGGGGGGCATAGTGAAAGGGCTTGCTGAGTTATGGCAGCCATATTTAGGATGCACTTACAGAGGTGTGAAAAAGTATTTGACTCCATATGGATTTCCTCCGGTTTCTTCTTTTTGTTTTGTCACATTTACATTTTCACATAACCAAATTCTACCTCCAGAGAAAGACAAACAAAACAAACGGATATGAAGAGAAATTTTCAAATGATTTTCAAATGCGATCCAAACCAGCCTGGCCTGACGTGGAAAAAGTATTTTCCTCCCAAACCTAATTATGTGTTGCAACAAGTATTTGCAACGCCGTGGGGGAAATTTTGGTCCACTCTTGTTTGCAGAATTGTTTCAGTTCGACCACATTAAAACGAGATGCCTCTTTAAGGTTACGGCATAAATGCTAACCACTCTCTTGTTTTGTCTTTTTCTTCTAGCAGCCATTTAGAAGTGGACCTGCTCTGACCGATGTCCTCACCACTCCTCGGAAGGTTCGCCACTGGCTTAGGTTTCCCCCCCTCCGTCTTCGCTACGAACTCTGTGATTCAGCCTTAGAAATGTCCGCCGCTGCTCATGCTTCTTTTTCATTATGTCCGGACAAATTACGTCGCTATTTGAGATCTTGAAGTGATTTTCTAAAGGTCTGGTAATGATCATGTTTGGTTGTGAAATTGAGTCAGAAAGTGTGACTAATCAGAGTTAGTTTATGAGGTTCATTCTGAAGAGGCACGATTACATTTTTTCTTCTACACAGGCCTAAGTTGGTTTGGACATTTTATTTATTTATTCGGGTTATTTTTTGTCTGACATTAAAATTTGCTTTGTGAACTGACAAATTTAAATGTGACAAAAAAAAAAAAAAAGAGGGAGCAAATATCCTTTCACAGCAGCATACAAATTAAAAGGGGAAAAAGAAGAGCACTAGATAAGCATTTAGACCTTAGCTGCTCTTATGGTAGCCATTTTCACACATTCAATGCCATCCTAAAAAATATTCAGTTTTAAACTTGTACTGTGCGCAAACAGAGACATGCACAACATGAACTCTGGACTCTTCGGTTATAGAATATCAATTATGCAGACGTAGCTGCAAATTTTCCAAAGATGAGATCTGCAACTTCATGTTCTTTTCCGTTTTATTCATCCGTTACTCCTGTGAATTCATTCCTAAAACAAGTTGGCCGTTTTTAAATGATTTTAAAAACAAAAATTCAAAGAAAAAGTTGACTTGAGTTTTAAAACTCTGCATCGGCACTAATAGCAGAACATTTTTTAACTACCGACCCTGAATATCATCAGGGATGATGCATGTTTTCAGAAAAAGTTAATATTTTCATAACGTAGGCCTTTTGGCTCCTTTGTGCTCTTGCCAGATTCTTCCCCCTGTTCCCTTTCATATCTTAGGAAAATGCGAAACCAAAGATCACCTACTGCAGATTTTATAGAAGAAAAAGCTTAACCTGCAGCTGAACATGTCTCATGTTCAATGTGTGAAAAGAGCAAATATCTAACAACCAAAGCGCCAGCCAGTGAGAGGGGGGAAGGAAATCATAATAATAATAATAAAAAAAGTATTGGAAAGGTGAACTTATAGTTTGCAAGGGGGATTTAGACGAGCTGACATACGTGCCGCTGCACTCCCCGATTCGAGATGTATACCTCTGTATACAGGGGTTCGACAGCCGTCTGGCCTGCCGCATCTGCAACAACACAGTGCACAGCAGTATTAGAGCAGACGGGCTGGGGGTCCCGATGCGACAGGATGGAGAGAGAGAGAGAGAGACAAAGGAAGAAGAGGACAGCAAGAAAAAAAGAACAACAGCTGGAGAAAAAAAACAGAGATGTGGAGCACAGAATGATTCCAGTGTAACCAGAAAGTACCAACGGAGGTGTTGATTACTTCGCTGGCACCTTTCAGCTTTAGCTGCTTTTTTGTGACCACGTTCTACGTGGTTCGCATTCAGCTGACGATCCAAAATACAAATCTCTAGTGACATGCGTCATCTGCTGACTGTTTAATAGATGCCACATTTTAAGAGGACACTTCAGTAAAATGATATGGATATGGTTTGTGATTGGTGATGAGGGGGGGTGATAAAAAATGGATTTACGAGTCTCTAGGAGCACACCGCAAAATTACCTTATTAAACACAATCGTTTTTTTGGCTTTTTCTGCCTTTTCTTTTTTTTTTTAACTAAATGCGTTGCAAAACTGTTCATACTCCTGGAACCTTTTCCTGTTTACAACCACAAATTCTGTTGTAGTTTATTTGTGTTTAATGGAACAGAATAACAAAGTAGAACATGGAGGGGAAGGAAATGCTTGCTTGTTTGTTTTTGTTGTCGTCACCTGAAAAATGTGGAAATCATTTGCATCTTTCTCTAAATCTTTTGAGCTGGAGCTCTCCAGTCACTAACCTGCTGACACTTTTCAGATTTCTATTTGCTAAAATCAGATCATGCATGCTTTTCCTTTCGCTTCACAGTGATGCTTTATGATTTCCATAAACTCCAAAAAAAAACAAAAAAAAAAACAATAAAAATTGTAGTTGTAACCATGACGGAATATGAAAGAGGTTAAAGGTTATAACTAGTACTTCAAGGGACAATTTGAAGGCAGGGTGAAAGTTTCCACACCAGAACTTACTTTGAGCTCACCTGCTTTTAGTTTCTAAACTCCTGCCTCATACGGCATAAATGAAGTTTGTCAAGAAAAAAAAACAGGTTAGTTGTGTCTTGGCTTCAGTGAAATTAACAGTTCATGCTCAAGAACGTCCACTAAAAACAACACACATTAGCATTTCCTCATGAGCTGGTTCTTCCTACCACTAGATGTCAGCGTAATTCTCGACTTCTGCTTGTGTGCGACAGTGAATGGTACTTACTGTGGCAGCCGACCTCCCAGGTCCCCGCTGGGCTACTATCGCCCCTGAGATGGCCTTTATCCAACTGTGCATCTCCACCGGGCTGTCCGCCTATTGGAGACAAAAAATAAATAAATTAATTAAAGTATTAGAGGGAGAAATCCTATGGAGTGGATGTAGAATCCGTAGTTGGTAAAAGTGACAAAATTCAAGAATCTCACAGTCTGACCTGCGACAGCTAAGCTAATTTTATAATCACAGAAAACACACCTGGATATAAAACGTCCTCGATGTGGTGACGACTTCAAAGAGATTATCTCTCATCATGATGTCACTAGAGGGACGCCAGAAACAAGTGAAATCAAATTCGACATCTAGAGCCGATACGATCTGTCTTCATCAAACACAAAGACGTTTATTGTACGCGGCGAGGAAAATGTCAGGGCATGTCAAATACCTCTGTTTGCACTCCTGGACCTTATGAACCTCCTTTAGTGGGATCATCCTCAGAGGCTCTTTCTCCTAAAGACGGCAAAAAAACACCCGCAACAGACGACGAATGTTATTTGGAGGTATTTTAATAGCATAATTACTAAAATCAATCCAAGTTGGTTTCTGTCTGACAAGAAAAATGGCAAACTTCCCTCAAAGCCTGTAATTTTCTTGATTGTTAGACTGCGCATTTCCTTCAGGATGTTGATAGCCAAATACACAGATAAACGTGACAAATAGGGGCTGACGCTGACAAGGACAGGGTACAGGATGTGCAGGTTGTCTTGAGGACAGCTTGTGTGTGTGTGTGGGTGTGTGTGTGTGCGCGTGCGTGTGTTTGTGTGAGTAAAACTGGCTGGAGCTAGCGAGACGTGACAGGACATGTGAAGGCAGTGAAT
Source organism: Poecilia reticulata (assembly GCF_904066995.2). Classification (NCBI taxonomy): domain Eukaryota; kingdom Metazoa; phylum Chordata; class Actinopteri; order Cyprinodontiformes; family Poeciliidae; genus Poecilia; species Poecilia reticulata. The sequence continues at coordinate 11,028,330 of NC_088844.1, read as the reverse complement.
TCCTCAGACTGAGAATAAAACAAGCTGAAACTTGGGACTGAGAGTGATGTTACTCCGCCCACCACTGGGAGGTAAAGCAACTAAACACAAAACGTTTTTTGTAAAAAAAAAAAAAAAAAAAAAAAAAAGATCTTAATTTTAACTTGGAAGTTAATTACCAAATCTGACTTGAAGTAGCTCATAGCGTTTTCTTCAAGGAGGAAGTAGCGACGCTTCCAGTTCCTCATCTGGGAAGAAAACGGATGTTACTTCCAGGAAAATTAAAAGAGAAACTTGTCAATTTGCAGCTGTAGTTGGAACAAAATTTCCTGTATAAATGAAATGCAAAGCAATAGAATTAGCATAAAGTTAGCATCTTATATGAGCGATTCCTTGAGAAAGTAGATGCTAAACTTAAATATTTTTAAAAAGCCACGTGTCCAAATCAAATCATAACTTTTCTGTACTTCGTTCAGCCTTCTTCTTACTTGCTTGAATACTCATTTTGTCTTCAGGCTTAAATGTAGGAATGAACAGTCAACATGGCAACAGGTTTTAGAAAATTGTTTCTTCCAACAAAGCTTCCTATTAATCAGGTTGAAAATTGTTTCATTCAGCTCAGCAGCTCATTGCTTTATGCTTCTCTAACTCTTCCTCAACATAGAGGTGTGCCTGCTAAACCACATCAGCTTTAGAGACTTTACAGTCTTTCACATCCAAGGTGTTTATCACAAACTCATTTCTCATTTGAGAATAATTTGTAGGATTAGTAGCACATAGATGACACTTTTCAACAATGCCCAATCAACTTTTGATGCAAGTCTCTCCCTCCAATATACTGCTAAAAAAAATAAAGGGAACACTTCAGTGTTCACTTAAATGTTAAAGTGTTCCCTTTATTTTTTTGAGCAGTGTATATTAGTGTTTCATATTTAGTCAAAACTTGGAAAATAGATATTTCTGAAATATGTAAAATAAGGACCTGAAGGATTTTCCTGAAAGCCAACATGAAGTCAAATAAAAAGCCGTCTAAAGGCCTCACCACGGCTCCTTGCTTCACACAGTAGCCTGACTTGATGACACTCTGTTCCTGAGCCGGCCTGCCCAGGAAGTACGGCAGCTGGCTGTGGGAGCGCTGCAGCGCCTCGCGCTCTGATCGGTTCGCGCCGTCTCCGCCTTCATGCTGGGAGGGAAAACATCTTATTGACATGTAAAGTTTAAACTTTGCAATACAAACACAGTCGTTATTAGGTTAAATTTGGAAACTGATAAAAGTCCTTCACCAAAATATGCGCATACTTAATGCGATATGAAATACTGAACATACGCTAAATAACTGCATTTTTATTTTACGTTTTAAAAGAGCATAATTTTACAGAGCTAAATTAGGACAGATGAAGAAAACACAGTTTGGACTACGAAAGTCCAAACTGTTCTCTGCAAACAATGTGTGTTTTATTTGAAATAATTGTTTACTCATAAATATTTTACTTTTTTTTATTAACTAAAGGATAGACAAAGTCATGCATTTATTTACACCTTAAACAGGATTCCCTTACACAAACTGGTGAAACAAAACTAATTATTTTATTTTTCAGCAATATACACCAGTTATTGTTTGTTGCGCTAGTTGATTTTACATTGTTGTATTCCTGCAAAGCACTTTTGAACAAAACGTACAAGTATTATTTATCTAAGCAGTTACTCTTTTAAAAGAAGTTTAACAAATTCATTTTCTATTTGAAAATTGTCAGGAAAATGAAAAAGAATGTTTAGATTATTATCTGAAATGATTGTAATCAAAAGTTTTCAAGGCTTCTCACTGGAGTTGGGGAAAAACCCAGCTTGACCAGTTTGAGTCAGAAAACTTCATGTACACTGAGTGAGAGCGTTTGGAAGAGGAAAGAAATGAATAAAAGAGAAAAGAGAAGAAAGGAAAAGAAAAAGGAAAGGAAAGGAAAGAAAAGGAGAGAAAAGAAAAGAAGAGAGAAAAAAGAAAAAGAGAAGAGAAGAGAAAAGAAAAAAGAAAAGAAAAGAAAAAGAAAAGAAGTGTTTTGGAAGCACAGAGCCCCTCCAAATACAACATAACATAAATTTCAGAATCAGATTGGTCTTTTAAGAGATGCATTCACGGCCACTCACACACAAAGTCTTTTGATTGCAACACTTTCATTATCAATGGAGAAGATTCAGGAGACATTTGATGTGCGTTTTGGCCAAACTTAAATATCTAGAAACATATAATTCTTATTCTCATGTTCCCCCTGAAACTCTGAGAATAGTTTCCCTTTAACACGTGAGTGACAGGTTATTTGGTGGGGCTGATGTTCACCTGGGTTTGGGTTATGATGGGAACTCCACCGATTATGTCCGTCCTGTAGGAAACCTGCTTCTTGGGCCCGACGACGTCTGGCAAAATTTTCTGGTTTTCTGAATTCTGCTGGCTTTCTGACGACTTTGGCACCTTAAGAAAAAACATAAACGTTGCACAGACGGGCGGTTTGTGGCCATTAGCTGCAGGTTAAACTCTACTACATTTCTCAGTACTTTAAGTGGAGAAAACATAAATTTGCATATGCAAAATCTGCCTGAAGTGTAACATATTTTATATCCATTTCCTCTTTGTCAGGCTAGCATTTTATGGAGAACAATGGAAGCAGTCCTTTATCCCAGACCTCAGGAAAACAATACAGCATCCTGTTAGTCATGTTTTGACTCACTTCTAATTCCTTGACAGAGTTTCTTAATCAGTTAAGAGAAAAGGATCAAATATGAGCCAGAGAGGACAGATTTATGTTGTCAAAACAAAACAAAAAAAAAAACTGAGAAGAAAAGGAAAAGGCGAATGTTTTGTGTGCTTGTGTGACTCACAGTGATCTTGGTGGCTTTATTGAGAGCGTTGACCCAGTCGACAAGGTCCTGCTGATCATTGGCCTGAAGGAAGAACTTCCTCATCCCAGCGTTGATGACTAACAGATCATAAAACAGGAGTGGGAACAATGGGAAGGGTGAAATGAACTTTGGTCCCAACGCCTCCTGCACAGAGTGCATTACTACTCCTACAACAAAATATAAACTAAAAAGGCAAAGATGAAGTGTTAATCCAAAACTTTGCCGTTCTTGCACAACAGTGAGTGTCAGAACGGAGCAGTTGCCATCGGTGACTGTGATGATGAAATCAAACTGAGCTGAGGGAGTTTCCCACACAGCTAACAAGATTTCTTTGTAATAAAAAAAAAAAAAAAGATTCAAGACCCAACAACTAAATACCACATGTTCGGACTCAAATGAAAGTGAGACACAAACTTTTCCATGTTTTGCATTTTTGAAAGCTGAGTCAGAAGCTGACTGCATGAACTCCTTTCTCTTTCCCATGGATCGTTAAGTTGAGCCAATCAAAGCTTCCTTGTTTCTTCTGCTTCCTTTCCACGTCACTGTGATAAATTACATTACAGCTGCGCTGATTTACCTGTCAACTAACAGCAGTAAAAGGCACAAAGCAAACTCTGTGGCACAATTAAGATCATGCTTTTTGTGCTCCGACTCGGAGCGGAATGACACTTCTCCCTAAATAAATCTGTCTGCTTTCTGGTTAATAAAATTATAGTGTTAACCTTTCTCAAACATGTTGACCTCGTCTTTGAGGCACACCGAGTGTTGAGTAAGTGTTTTTGTCTTTAAAGTAAAGCGCCAGGATGACAAATCTAGGTGTAACCGAGTCAGGTGACGGATCTGACTCAGTTGTAAAACCATGCAGCGTGCTGGTGGGAAAACCTTCAATATTCATACAAATACTTCAAACCCATCCGTGAGGCATCCAGCTTCAAAGATCTCTGATCTCGGTTTTCTGACAATGCGACATGCTGTTTGAGCACCGGCTAACTTTTCTGAACACCACTAAGTGCCAGAAGGAGGAGCGGGGGGGAAGCGGGACTCGTGGTTATCAACATGTGCTGCACAAATGGCCTTTCAAAAATAACTTCGTCCAATCTCCAAAGCAAGTCCCAATTAGGATGCTGGCATCCGGCAGAAACCTCAACAAGGCATGTGGCGTGCACGCAGCCGGACAATGTGCGCTCACACGGCAAAGTCAACACGGTCGGCCATTCGTCGCACCGATACTTCCTGTGATTGAGTCGGATGGAAGTGAAGGAGAGAGACGAGTCAACAATAACAGAAAGGAAAGTTTTTGTTTTTTTTCCCTAAAGAACTTGATCTAAGGCGACTGATATATTTACGCAACACGATCATGTTCTCCTCAAAGGTGAGTGACACCAAGTAAAGATCAACAAGTGTGTATCTTTACTGATTTTGGCCGATATCAATTTTTCTTTTGTGTCTATAACGTGTCTAAATATAGCAGAAGAGCTGCTGAGTTGGCACCAGTTGTGTGACTATCGTTAACTGTGAACTTGCAGACATGACCTGGTGGGCGGGTCTTTCAGTCAAACCTCTCTCACAGCAGAGCAAGAGAGGACAGTGGCTAATTATTAGACTTCTGCTGATGAAAATAAGATCAGTGGATAACGTCGGCTTCACATTTAAGTATCAGCCGATCACACATTTCCCAAAATTGAGGAAAAAGGGTCCGGTTTACCGGTGCACCCCTCATGGGAAGACAGGTGCTCTAAAGGAAGTTAATGTCCTTGCTTTAGTACAAACTGATAAAATATAGTTCAATGGCAAAAGAGGTGAAATATTAATATTTTAAAGATTAAATAGTAATCTAACAAAATCTACGCTGAGAATATTTATGTTTAGATTAATTTAGCCTTAAAAAAAGCTACTATAGCAAGTGATGTGAGCAAAAATTACACTTTAAGACATGTTTTTTCTACTATACAGTCATATTGTCATGTATGAATATATATAATCATACATTAAACAGCAACATATTACATTCTAACATGATCCAGCATTATATTCAATTCATTAACACTTTTAAAAGCTACAGTGCTCTGTCATGTAGCGTTCATTTATCATTGCTTGTTCTCACTGAACTGACTAAGCTTCTATGGTGTGTGTGTGTGAGGGTGTGTGTGTGTGTTTCAAACACAGCTCTGCTTTTACACATCCTGACGACAGACAATACCAGTTGTGTCTGGAGCCACCATTGTCCACCATGCTGGCTCTATCTTAAAAACCTTCATTGATGGAGCTCTGATTACCTTCAGTAAAGCCTCAGACAAAAATCAACAGAACAGTCTTGTACTGCATATGTAGAATTACAAAGAACCTTTTAAAATGCCATTGTAAACAAAAACAAACAAAAAAAGACTTGCTTCCAACAGGAACTCTGCACTGTATAGAACTTTAGATCAAAATTGTTGATTAAGATGAAACAAACCAAAGCTAAATAGGAAGATGACGATGTTTGGTTGCGTACTTACCAAAGCAAAACTCTGCTTTGGGCCTCTGCTTGGTGGCATCGCTGACCTAAAGATGGATTAAGTACAAAGTTTCACCTTCATATTTAACTAACCTGTATTAGTGAAACTGTATCAGTGTAAAGAAAGTTGCTGATGCTATATTTTCCTTTACCTTAGAGATGTAGGTGAGCTTGAGTGAACCAACACAGTCTGCACCGATGGGCAGGTTCTACAGAAGGAAAGCAAAAAGAGGAATATTTGCACCAACATGCTTAAATAAAAAGTACAAAGACACAAGACTAATGTTGATTTAAGTGATGTCACAATCTGACTGCAAATGTCGATGCAGGATCACAAAATCACTAAACCAATCGGATCGGGAGTTACTGACAATTCCCAATCCTTGTTTTTGGTAGACCTTTAAGCATAAGTTTTAAGTGGCAAATCTTTAGAAATCAAGATCTAGTTTTTTGTACATGTCTTGCAAAACACAAGACATTATTATTTTGGTTATTTTATAGGTCAAATATGGGTGTTCTGCAAAGAAACGACAATCTGCCAATGCCTATGGCATATACTCCTGCAAAGGTCTGAAAATCAGCTGCTGTCCCCTTTTGATCTGCTTTTAGAGAGGGCTGACTGTCAGACCCGTCCACCAGGTCAGATCTGCATATACGTGGTTAACAATAGCCACCCATCTGTTGCCAACTTAGCAACCTTATTGATATATTTAGTAACTTTTCAAACATAAAAAAAACAAAACATTGTTATCGGCCAAAATCAGAGTCAAAGTCAGGAAACGCCTCCTAAATGAGAAGCAGCTGTAAGAGACAAGACTAGCTTCTACTACCTCTACATTGGAGAACCTAAACTGCACATCTGGATGGGCCAGAACGCAGAAGAACAATCGCATTGAATCAAGAACCAGAAGGCAATTTACACCTCAAAGACAAGGAACGCTCGCTTGAAGACAGCAAGGTGCACATTTTGGTCAGGGAGGACAGGCTGTTTGAGAGAGGAGTGGAAGAAGTTATTTATATTAAACGCAAAAAGACAACAGTAAATAAAACTTGGCCTCAGATCAGATTCCATCTTTCTAACACCGTCTCTGCAGGTCGTCATGTCTCCCCAGGTGGTTTTTCAGCAATTCAGACCTTGGAACGTGTTACCAAAACAACTCACGTGAAATCATTAAAGACATGTTTGGATCATCAGGCAACAATGAACCAAACACTGAGTTGAGTGTGACTCTTGTAATAGTGGCTCTGCTCATGTGATTTTTCTAACTTCAACTCAAGGGCCTCTTTCTTATACGAACATGGTTCTGCACTCAAGAAGCTTAAGAAGTGAAACATCGTCAAGAAACGAGAGAAGTTCAGCTGTCTTTATTTAAACACTGGAATATTTTAAGAGACAAATGATCAAAAAGTCAATTAAAAACAAACTGGCTAACTCAAGTGCAAACTGCAGTTGAAAATGGCAAAAGCAAGATGCGAGTTGACCGAAGACTTTAGCCGTCATGAGTCGAGTCAGAAATGTCTCTACAAAGTGATAAAGCCGCGCAAATTTTTTGGTAGCATGTTGTCATGTTGTGGTTTCTTAATTTAGCAGACTGCTGCTGCTGCAACACAAGAACAGCATCTTAACGTTGACCTTAAAAAAACCAAACATGTACCGCTGTCAGAAAACGGAAGAACTGAAGAGGCGACAGCAACTGGAAGGTCACTGGAGTTAACAGATATAGGATATAAGTTTTAAATAACATAACAATAATAGAGTCCTAAATTAAAGGAGATCAAGAATCTATGTAGGCAGCACTCATCTCTCTGAGTGTTTAAACCTCAGAGAGATGGCAAGGAGGCTTTTTTTTTATTTACATAGAGGCTTTTTCTATGTAAACAAAAGCTTTTTTTATTATCACTTTAGTCATAAACATAAATGATTCATAAACACACAAAAAAACAAGGTGCCCAAAAGGGGCAGAAGGATAATGTTTCTAAGTCCAACTCTAAATTTGCAGGATTTAACAAATTACCTTCAATATGAAAGAAGAAAAGACTTTTGTCCAAAGTATGTGTATTTATTGAGTTATGTAACAATTGAAAACATTTTATCGCATTTTCTTTAACAATAATTTCTAAAACAGTAAATATTTTTATCTTCCTGGTAGCATTATTCTACAACTGAGCTCCAGGAACACTATTTTTAGCCTTTAGTCTTAAAACTGTATTAATGTTCTGCAGTATTAAATATTTTTGAACACACTTTAGCGAGGTTTTTGATTTTTCAAAGACATTTTATAATAAACTATGTCTTTAAATTTATAGATTGAAAAGTTTATATATTCAAATTAGTTTTAAAGACAAATTATCATTATTATAAAAGTTTTTTTATCTAAAATGATGCTCATTTTACATAGTTTTTACAATTTTTGAAGGTTGCCTATAAATCAAGAAGGTTTTCTATTAAACAAAACAAAACAAAAACTTCTTGGTTGAATGGAAACTTTATTTAATCAAGTATCAGACTGCAATTCCGACTTGGTCGATGCCTGGCCTTAAATGACTGATTGGAACATTTCTAATTGTTGAGGTTGAAGTTTTAGCTGAAAATAAATACCCCATAAAAATCTCTGCGGAGCACGACTGTATAGTTCTGCACAACTTTACTTTGGCTGCACTCCATTACCATCGTTTTTACTGCCTCGCTCTGTTACTGAAATTAGGAGATCCAGATTTAACATCATTAAAATTTAAACTTTTGTCAACCTATAAAAAGAGGACTTAATAATTTAGCATTTCTCATGCACTGCATCATTTATGGAAACGTTGCATGACAAGGCTCTGACAGATACACAGCAGATCAAAACCAGCATGAGTGCGCGCACACACACACCCACACCCACACACGCCCACATGCGCACACACACAAATAAGTAAAAAAAAAAAAGCAGGAGTGTGAGTGGAGTTCCTCAAACCCTCATCCTAAATGATTTACAGCAGCGTGGGCCAACAGCTAAAACCCAGACACACTGTTTGCCCTCAGTTAGTCCTGGGCCTAAAATATGCGCTTCCCAATTCTGTCAGCTAGAATTACATAATTACAAGTTCTCCTGTCCTCGTGAGGCTGCCAGGCGATGGAAACGTTTACCGTACTTAATTCTGTGCTCATGATGAATGAGAGAGGTTGGCTTCAAGTTGCTTTCAGCTGCAGGAAAGCTGATCGTCGCCTCAGATAAATGACACATGGCATTCGGCTGCTTGAAATGACCGACGCTCCATCGCCAGAAGCCTCACAACAATCTGCAGCTGCATGAATTGCTTCCTTTTCTTCTTCTTCTTTTTAAACCATACTCGTTTCTTCCCAAGATTAAAGCTAAAGAGCTAAGCTAACACCAATAGCTGCGCTTACCTGAGGGTTATCCATGAACCACACCAGGCTCCCCTGCTGTGTGTCCAGGATGAAGTAGCGTCGCAGGAACTTGCCGCTGTTCTCGTTCTCCTCGATGTCCAGGAAACCACAGATGCGGTTCTGTCGGTCCACATAAGGCATCTCGCCGCCGGGACATTCCCCGGCCTCGTCGGGCCAGGAGCGGAGGAGGAGGAGAGGGGGCGACCGGGATCGGGGAGAATTCCTTCGGGACACACAGAGGAAGAGAGAGAGAGAGAAAGAAAGAAAGAAAGAAAAAAGAAAAGAGTGGAAGGAGAGATTTGTAAGGCGGGAGAGGGTGGTTGTATTTCTCCTTCCTTCGTTTTGCATCTACTGTGGTCTCGCTGCCACCTGGAGCTCACCAGGCACCAACCAGAAAGCAGATCATGTGACACTAACCACAGCCCGCCCTTTTATCCTTTTATATCAGCCTCACCCACTCTCTCGTCGTCTTTTTTTTTTTTTACTCTCCTTTGGCCTCTTTTTTTTTCCTGTAACACTGTCTCTCTCTCTCATACTTCCTCCGCGCTCGCTCTCTTTTTTTTCTCCCCCCTTTTTGCTTTGCAGTCGGCTCCTTTTTCACTTTCCGAGCTCTCTCCTCCCAAATGCTCACTCATCTGATTTGGCAAGCCTCTGTCCAACCCCTTCTATCTACTCCCTCCTTCAGCTCAGCACTCACTTAAGCATAGAGAGAGAGAGAATAATAATAAGCAGTTGTTAACCTGGCAAGTCACATCCCTAGGAAAAAAAACACAAAAAAAAAACAAACCTTTGTACGTTGTTAATCAACAAAAAAACCGAGTCGATACTCGACGCGTGTGACTGCTCACATCTCAATGTCAAAGCTCTGCGTGGGTGGGTGCCGAGTCACTGTGGACATATTGTCGCATCAGCCTGTTTAAGCTGTTGTCTTTTTGGAGACCAGGCCTGAAATATGGGACTGATGTGTGTCGGTGGAAGGCAGAAGATAAAGGGGCTCTTTCTCCGCAACATTATGTGCGCTGTGTGGGTGGACAGGGAAAGATGGTGGTGGCGGTAGAGGGGGGGTACAGAGGGGACAAAAGGCTTAGTTGTTATGCATGGATTCTGGGCTGTGAGCATCTCAGCGAGTCCCTGCGTCCCGTTTGACACTCGGGCAAGAGAGAAGGGGCCGCAGTAAGAAGCAGCTATCTCAGCACAAAACAAATACCGACTGTCACGAGAGAGGCGGACGGGCTGAGTAAGTGCTCCTGTGAATCCAGATGCCAGGGGCGGATTGTGGTTACAATCCTAAAGGTGAGGAAGAAAACCAGGAAGTTAACAGAGCACCCTCTACAGCGACTGGATAATGTCGACCAGGTGTTTAAGTTGAATTTGCTTTCTATAAAGGTGGATTCTCTTTGCGCTAAAGTCAGATTTTGACTGAAACTCAACAAGCGCGCTGTCGGTCCACAGCTGCTGAAGTCAGAGCCAGGAGTTTGATGTGTAGAGTGGCTGCACATCAAACTATGCAGGTGTGACCATAGTTGTGATTGAGATTTTACTAACAGGCTTGTTTTGACTGGAGGTCATATTAACATTTTGGAGGAGTCCAGTCAAAGTTCCCGACCTGAATCTGATGATGAATCTGTGGGGGAAGCTAATGATTAGGGTGATGGCAAAAAAAAAGCCTTCCAACCGCAAAGACCAAAACACAATCATCTCAGTTAAAAGTGTATAAATTAAGGCTGGATGATAAATAGATTTTATCAATTAATCAAATTTTTGGTTTTGAGGATCCATCTGGACATCAATATTGCAAAGCAGATCATTAATGCCCGTCTGGTAATTGAAAGGCTGGAGGCTTCAAACTTCAGTAACATGGCAAATACGTCTGGAGAAGATGATTCCTAAGAAGTCAAAAAGGCAAAAGTGAAAGTGTTGCTCGGATGTATTGTATCTCTGAGGCAGACAAACAGGAAAAGCCAAAGGACAATTACACCGGCTGGCTCCACTTCACACCCAAAAACAAGTCTGGTACAAAGAATCAAAACTATACAGTACCAAACTGTGAAGGGGACCAGCAACCCCAAATTACAAAATTGTATATGAATTAGTCTCCACATTTCACCAAGTGGTGTTAATTCAAGAGGATTTTTTGCTTTAAAATAATTTATTATTTGAACACCCAGACTGAAGGTGACAAAACAAGCTGGTCAGAATCCATGGCAACCTACCACGCCAACTTAGCAACAAAATATAAGATGGAAATATTTTGATTCATTTGAACAAGTTTCATTTTCCAAAGTGTCGGCTTTGTGAAACATTGTTATGTAGCTTACAATGTCTTGTATTTCTTTTTATACAGACGTGGAGTTCAGTTTAACAAACCCCATTATTTATTTATTACCAGCTATAAATATGATCGGCCTTATTTTTTTTTTAAGGCTGATCATATTTATAGCTTGAGACTCAGCCCTCTTAACAAATAACAGGTTGTTGGTTTCCATGAGCCCCACTTGAGGTGTAGGCGACAGTGGTTCTTTCCTCCGTCTGACCCAAGAAAGACTTGGTGCTGATGAAGCAGCTGCGTTTCTGGGTCAGTGTTTGCAGAAAGAAAGCATCGGTTTAGAAATGAAACCGGTTTGGTGGAAAGAAAAAAAGACCCTTTCTTTCCATTAAAGTCTTTCACTTTCTATTTAGCGCACATTTAATGAGTCTTTTCAAGATCAGAACTACAACCACTGACATGATCTTAAAACCCTGATGCATAGTAAGTTATTTTCACACTTCTCGGTTTTCTATTAAGAGTGAAATTTGAAACAAATTTGGCCGGAGGGGAAAATGGATCAACTCTGATATCTGGCTGATTAATTGGAATATAAAGATATTTCCCATGGTGAAAGACGTCACTTGTGTCAGGAATTTTTGTAGCCATGACTAAACAGAGTTTCTGTGGAAAAAGTCTCAGTCATTTTACCATACTATTAGGCACACACTTATGTGTGCCTAATAGTATGTTTTCTTTCTACCAAGAAGGGTTCTTTGCAAGAGACATTTTAAAAACAAAAACAAAAAATGGTTTCTCTAATAAAAGGAGCATGAAATAAAACACATCTGAGAATATTAATCTGCTTTACACACCCACATAGTCTAACTATGATAAGACATTGATTTGATCAGACTAGCTTAGTAAGTATGTTGCTTCCATCCAATTTTCATGTAACAAATTCTTTACTAAAGGAACCCAGCCAAGAAAATGTTTGACAACCTGCCTGGTTGTAGCCGCATTTCAGACTCCAGGAGAAATTCACATTTATTTTTTTGTCTTTTGTCAAGAAAGAAAGGAAAAAAAAAACATTACCCACTTTTGATACTTCTAGTCTCTCATTATGGGCAAACTTAACACTAAAACTTGTTTTCAAGTTGTTTTCAACAACAATGAAAAAAGAAAACTAGTAGTAAGGGCTTATTTGGTGATACTTTAGCAACAGTGTTTAAAGGTATTCCTAAAATCATCACAATATTATACATTACATAAAAATATTTAGCTATTTTAAAGACACCATCCAGGCATGTATTGTTGTAGATGTTCACTGAGAGTAAAAAATAAGAGCTCAGAAATCATCCATGTCATCAGAAATGGATGATCAATCTCCACTTCAGCAGTTCACAAAATATGTTTGGTTGTTGTTTCTGTAATTGCACACACAAAAAAAAATCCTTGATCCTTGTGTGTTTTTGGGTTAGCAACATCACAAGAAGCACATGAATCAAGCTAATCAGCTGATTCTGGAACACAATGTTATGGGGGAACAACACATTTCAATATCGTTTCCAAATCATTCGAGTTGCATTTCAGAATCAACCGTATGTGTTTGATCCAAAACGTGGCTCTAATGCCCAAAGCATTACTGCTGCTGCTGCTGTGGGTGTTAACAGCTGAAGCAAACAGTGACAATTATCATGTTCACAGATTTAGTTGGCATCAGTCTGTTTATATTTTGGTTTGTACATATTTGCAACTTTTAAAGTGAGTAAATATCATATTCTGCGAATCGCTTAGAAGAGTTCCTGATTTACCAGCGAAGCGGCATGGCACGCAATCTGTACTCACAGCTTTACTTCATTCGGACAGGTCCTCTCTCTGACTGCTGACCGATTGATTTTTTTTTTCTTACTTTTTCCCCTCATTATAAGCCTGTCCTGGGATCAGATCTTAGTGATTTTATTACAAGAGGGTTAATACAGATCACAGAAGATCTGACAGTAAAATCTGCCTATTCGGTTGTCCTTATTCTCTTTCCAAAAAAAACTGATAATTACTTCTGAAAGAGAGATTTGATTAAAAACTAAAGCTCCGCCAATCAGAATTTTGTAGTTGATGAACAATCCTATGTTGGTAAAGCTTTCCACAGCCAACGTAAGGTCTGTAAACTTGATTGATTAACTTGTGTACATTTTGTGCTCTGTTTGTCCAGTCTTCTTGTTATCTATACCTTCTCCAAAGTGACGTTTTAACACGTCAATGATACTCAATGTAGCTAGTCTCGAGTCTTTTTCTCTTAACAGGAGCATCCACACTGAAGAGGGTTGTTGTCAACTTGATATTTTAGTACTTAGCATGGTGGGTTATGAATTTCAAAAAGACTTTATTTTTTACCTTTCCAATTTGCTATCACTAGCAGACTATGGTGAATGTGTATTTGGCATCAGAACGCCTCTAAAAAAAAAAAAAGCACTAATAAAATAAATGAGGGTGTAGTAGAGGCAATTTACTGTCAAGGCCTTGCTCCCTGGAGGTCAAAGTGCAGGAGTAGGACAGGTGGGTTCAGTTCAACTTTCTGCCCATAAACTACTTTTAACAGAGCAGATAAGGCCAGCAGGTTTGATTGCCATTACAAAGCTCCTTTCAGTTGAAAAGGACAATCAGAATGTCAAAGTTAAAATTTATTTTGAATTGCAACCAACAAAAAGACTATCTGTCCGGGAGTTTAACTACCCAAACGCACGAAATAGCATTAGAATGATAGTGAGCTAGTCTTGGTTAACATTTGACCATTTAGATTACCATAACCCATTGAACAAATGTGTTAGCAACAAAATGAACAGCCAGAAATGGTTCAGGTTATGTTAGCTATCTAGAAACAAGCTAAATGACTCACAAAATACATCCAATAGTGTAAATGTCCCACCTAAAACTATCGGGAATCTGCTGTGGGAACTACAGCTTGCGTTAACACGGCTAACAGAGATGACTGGGGTTAGCCCGCTTCGTAAAACATTAGAGGAAAATTAACAGAAAAAAAAGCTCAGAACAGTTAAGTTAGTGGCTTTCCATATGAGGAAAAACATAGTTTACCTCCCAGCGTTCAACTTCCTACCAAGCGGACGTAGTCTTGGGGTTGTTTAGTCTGTCCTCTGCGCCGCAGCCCTCAGCCCATCTCAACAGATCCAGAAGACAACAGTCATACTGCTGCTCTAGGATGGACACAGATCGTCTGTTGCGAAGATGTTCACTCTGAGTTTGATTACACTGGATTACAGCTGCGACCTAACCGGAATGCATGTGAATGAAATTAAATTTTACAATATGAGTGACTTATAAACGCTTTACTGTGACCTCGCTAAAATATTAAGTTTTTCAATTTTCAAGTTTTGAGACACTGTGAAACTGTGCTGTATTTGAATTTTGTATGATATTTAATTTTTTTTCCATCTCCAGAACTTTTTTGTAGTATGTTGCATTTTTTTTATCAATTTTTTTTATCCATTATGATTTGTTGAAATACTGTATAATTTTAAGGTACTAATTGAAAACAAACTAAAAATGCAATATTAGAAAGGTACTTAAAAAAGGATTGGAGTGAGATATCTTCAACCTATTTTTCGAGCAAACGTATGAAGGGACTCTGTTAATATGGACGGCAAGCTTCGTAGCAATTTAGCGACCCCTAGTGTTTAAAATCTGAAATCATATTAGCTTGTCTTTTTTTTCTATAATTTTGCTTTTACATTCTTTAACTTAGTCGGCATTTTTAGATTAATCAGTAAAAGTAACATATCTTACTTTAGTTGACTATACAAGTGTAAAAGTTATGATGTTATAGGCTACATCAGAAATTAGGCCGTAAGGAAAATTTTCTCGCACCAATTTTTTTTCTCTTGTAACTTCTCAAACTGCGGTCTTAAAACACAAGACAAACCAGTTAAAGCTGTTATTCGGTAGCTATTTTTTTCTCACAGGCGTTGACAAAACAGGAACGTAAAAGCAGTTTGCAGGGGGACGAGAAGGAGGGGCCCCGGCATAGGCTGTTCATAAAGAGAAGTTTCACTTTGCTTCACTTCTCCTGGCGGGCTGACGGAGGACGCGACGATGGAGGACGAGGAAGGAGACACATACCCAGAGATGAGGCGCTTTACTCAGCTGCTGCCCTTCCCCAGATACCGCTCCCAAAGTGACACCTCAGGATTTCGCTCCAGAGTGTTGTTCAGGCTCCGGGGAGCCCGCTCAGGTAGGAGACGACACTGCCTGACCCCTGGTTCAGATACTATTGGCAGACAACGTTGTGTTTGAAAAGGACAGGTGCATCCATTTGAACAGGCACGTTACTGTAACACTTTTTATTTGCACCCTTGTGTGGCTAATTTTACACTTAGTTTTCCAAGATGTTTTTTTTTTCTTTTCTTTTTAGTTGACAAACCAAATGTCTACTAAAGCATCACACTTGCAGTAACTTGAACACATCCAACTTAAAGTTTGTGGGCTCTACTATTGTTTTCCTAAATCATAATGAGGATGACACACATAATGGAAACTTTAAACAAACTGACTTTAAGACACCACTTACGGGCTTTTTGGCCCTCATCTGCAGCAGAAAACCCACTCAGGGTCCAGTGGCAGAGTATCAAAATGGCTTCAAAAAGACAGGACGAATGCACTAGCGGTATAACGCCTCAGCCATTGTGGTAACCGCATATTTATCCTCCGCATCTTTCTCAAATGTCAGTGTGACAGTTTTTGCAGCCTGCTGCCCATGGCTGCATAGAGCGCATACCTGCTTGTGTATTGACAGTGGTTGAAACCACTTCCTATAAGCCAGCTCCACTACTTTAGCCTCATTCTGTATGAGTGCACCCATTTGCCATCATTACTGATGGGCTGATACCATAATAATGCACTGCTTTTCTGATGAGATCTTCCATGTTCTGCGGTCTGATTAATCCTAGTAGCATCACTGTCATGCGGAGGCTTCACTGCTTCTGCCTGTCTTGCACAGGAAGTATTGAGTGTTTATGTTTCGGCTGTAATTACAGGAAATGGTTGCTGGAGCAGTTAGAAAGCTGGAAGTCCAAAGCTAATTTTTGCTCCTTACATCTACAAGGTTATAGTTTGAACTTCTAAAAACCCAGAGTGAATAAAGAGTTTCAAAGGCCTTTTATTAACTCTTCTGTATCTTCAGATACAGTCCCGGGGAGTTCTTCATAGATGTGAAGAGTATCTGTTTTACGTACATATGATACTTCCTGAAAGTGAGACCAAAATCTAATTTGATCTCAAGTTAAAATACTGGCGTTTTACCATCATTTTCAAAATTATGATCGATGTTACAAAAAGAAAACAGAAGAGGGAGCCGTTTCACCATTATACCCAGTGATCCGGCTGGAATTTTACTAAAACTGCTTACGCTTGCAAGTGTGTCTCAATTAATTTGACCATCCTCTAAAAATGTATTTAATTCAGTAATTCAGTTCAAGATGTGAAATGTAATTTGTCGATTAATTTCACTTCACAGATTGCTATAGGCGAAGCAATAACAAAGCTAAAAAAAAAATCCTCATGGTTGTGTGAGCCATAAATTAAAATAATAAATATTTTATTAAATATTTGTATGAAATATAAAAAAAAATATTGCTTTTGGCCTTTCATTTGTTGTACAACTAGCAGAAATCAATTGATCCGTGCAAATATAAAAGTTTTATATTTTTACTTGAAGTCCCACAACAACTTTCACTGATGTTATGCTAATGTTACCACAACAGTTTGTAAGTTGAACGGATGAAGTGCTTCTCTTATGTATTAAAAAAATATGTGAATATCAGCAAATGTCCATAAAAGTGATTTATTGAGGCCAATAAATCACTTTGGTAACTTCCGTTGGATTATATAAAAGTAAAAACTCCTTGGATATTGCCATAAAGCAACTGCAACTGCAACTGCTCTGCTCAGGATGCAGCCTAAGCAATATTAATCATACTCTGACAACTGCACAAGATAATAAAGCAAAGCAACAGTATTCTGTGTGCGTTGTAAAACCTGTGCTTGCATTAATTTTCATGTTTTTCAGTTATGATGATCAATCAAGCAGAGATGGCCTTCAGTCGATCTTCATTAGTAGCAGATTATCCTCCAGATGGATGTATAAAATAAGTGGATGAAAAGACAAGAGAAATGGGAACAATAGGAACAGAAAGAATCGATTCTTAACGAGATAGATGGAAGTCAAAGAGCAGAAGAAAAAAATTTATAATATGTGGTGATTAAGTAGGAGGAGGACAGGGCTGTGGACAAAAAGACAAAAAAGCGGCATCATCTTGCCTCCTTTCGGGTCTCCTTCCCAAAATAACGCTGATTACAGCCCCTTTGAGTCGGCAATAACTACTTGCTAAAACATTGAGTTGTACAGATAGCAGCTCTTTACCCCTCACTTCCCACACACGGTCTATCCTTAGCCTCCGCTGTGGCTTCTGTTAAAGACTCGGAAATAAAACTCTGCTCTGACAGAGAAATGCGGTTATGAATGCAGGAAGTTTGAAACGCGTTTCAGCTAGAAATCTTTCACGACTAGCCGTTGAGGACATTTACATCAGATGTGCATCTGGAAGCTGATTTTAATTGACAGTCTGAGATACAATCAAACTCAACATTTCCTGTTTTAGATAAGTTAGGTTTGATAGAATAATGAGGCAACATATTTTTTTCACATTTTTTAATTTCTCAGGTTTGCCGTGTTGTTCAGCAATTTGGGAAACCCCCACATGATGTAAACTTCTCTTAAAATGAAGAACACTTTCAGATGCATCTTAAGGCACCACCTTCCTTTTGTGACAAAACTGGACCTCTAAAAGTCTGGCACATCCTTGGCTTTAATTTCCAAAACACACCAACGTACCAACATGTCAACACATCAATGTCAAAGTCAACATGTCAGCGTCAAACACGAACGCATCAACATGGACAAAATCCATTGTACCTTTGTATATATGGAGGAAAAAGGGAATCTTGAGATCCTGCAATTTCACGTAGCTATAAAAAATGTTGTATTTGCCCATCCAAAGGATTGTGCAACTGAGTTGATTAAGTTAAACATATGCTAAATGTGGATGTCTATTTGAACAGTTTGTTGGAAGCAGTGATTGTTATAGAGTCTTACTGGAAGAAAGGATCTATGGTAACGCTCCTTAGCGGACCTCTGATGCACTCACTGTCAGTATCCATTTTACGATCTTCAGGTTTTCAATTTTTTTATATTTTTTGTACTTTTTTTTTGTTTTGTTTTGTTTTTACTAAGGAACTCTCTTTTGTGTTGTTTACCAATCTAGAAAAATTGGAGGAATTAGTTGCTTTAAATTTAATAAAACAATTACAGTGTGACTTACCCAGCCCCTGGTCACAGTGGGATTTGTTTAAAAAGAAAAATGGCATCCCATCATGCTTTAAATACATGCAACACAACATTTCAGGAAAAGAGCATGACACTAACAATCACAGTTGCAGTAGTGTGGTTGTGAGGAGCTCCTTATCAAGACATGGACTATCTGTAATTGTTAGAACCATAATTTCTTTACCAGGGCATTCTCCGACAAGAGAATGCCCTGGTGTCTGTTTGGTACCTTAATTGCATAAGTGAGATGCTGTGACATGACCTTAAACCATTAGGACATTCATTCAGTTGTTACAATTGTCCAATAAAGTAAAGTTTGAACATTTCTGAAATGCTCCAGTCACCCAAATTAAAGAGTAAGTCATGCTAGTATTTGCGTTCTCAAATTCCTGTGTCCTGTTGTAATGAAATATTCGACGAAGAAGGCTATTAAACAGTGGGTTCAAAAGATTTAGTAATTATTTCAATGTTTATTCAGTCTTGGTCTGTTTTAAGTGGATTGTGTTCATTCTGTTCTTCCATTAACTCGTGGAAAAAGAAAAGAACTCTATCCTTTTTATTACCATCTGGTCTTGTGAAGCACTGGAGTTTTCTCGTGGTTCTATCATACAGGTTTGTGTTTGCCTGTGGAGGTGGCCTTTGGCGACGGTGACGAGCCAGTTGTTGTTTCTTCTCGCTCGTCGCATGTCGCTTCGTCGGACTTCTTAAAAAGCCAAAGTCTCACTCATGCCGTTTGTCTCCCCTTCCTTCTGTCTATCAGTAACTCTGTGGTTACTTACTAAGCCTTTAACTCTATTAATATTTGTAAAAATGCCTCAGCAGCAAATGAGCAGGATGTTAACTCTACTCAGCCCCCCTCTGTAATGATGTGCTTGTAAAGTAAGTGCGTGTTTGTGTGTAATGGAAATGTCATGCTGACATAGTGGGTTGATCTGATGTATTGGTACTTCGGAAGATGAGAGAAAAACAACAGCTTTGGGTTGTTTACATACTAGGAAATCGGTGAAGAGGTTAGACGAGAAAAGATCAAATAGAAAAACAATTGAAGCAGGTAAACTTGAAGTATATACAGTTTATAGAGCAATTACACTGACTGATGAAAGGGAAGTAGCTCCAAACTTTACTGCATGCAGCTGCTCTTATGCAGTCAATAACCTAATGGTTGTGTGGACATTATGTCTGTCTTACTTTAGACAGCGAAACAGTGTTCGCGGCAGCTCTCTATCACCCACACACCAGCACACATGCTGAAAAAACAGCTTTTTCTTTCAATTGTCTAACCCTAAAACCACAACTCACAGCCCTCAAAACTCACTTTAACACTAATTGCATGGAGTTTGGTCCATGTAATGAGATGGGATCCAGTCAGGTTTTTAATATATCACTGTATTGCAGTGTGTGTATCTAAAGTGAGCATTTTGAAAAAAAAAGTATCTGCAAGATTACAGATTTCTTCAGTTTTTACTTATTTTTTATCAGACAAAATCTTAAGATCAAACAAATTAAATTATACAAAGATAACTTGAGAAAATTTTAAATATATTTTAGAAATGATTATTCAAGCAACCTTTCAAACCCACCTGCTCTTGTGCTAAAATAGCAATTTAACTAACTGCATTTGTTTGGTTCAAATTCACCAATCAGATTACACACTGGCCTGATAACTAGGAGATATTTGAACTAAAAACAATGACTTCAGCAGTACTTTTCTGATTTCAAGAACCAGCGTAAAACAGTAGGTAACACATCATTGACCGATCAAACCAAAATCAAGAAAAGGCAAAGAAACAAAGTGATTAGCCCACTTTCAATCAATCAATCAATCAATCAATCAATCAATCAATCAATCAATCAATCAATCAATCAATCAATCAATCAATCAATCAATCAATCAATCAATCAATCAATCAATCAATCAATCAATCAATCAATCAAATGTTATTTGTATAGCACATTTCAGCAGCAAGGCATTTAAAAGTGCTTTACATAATTAAAAAGCAGCATGTGACATTGAATAAACAGTAAGAAAGAAAAACAGATTTTGAAAAAAAATTATCCTTTTGGTTTTGTGATCACAATAAGCTGGAAGGTCTCAACATAGAATGGGGTCTGAAATTCCTTCATCCATATTACACCCCCAATACACCTTGGGAGACAGTCATAAACCCTTAACCTCTCTGACACTATGAACTCTTTGTTTGCAGAACGAATGTGACACAGTAGAAAGTACAGCTGCCCACAGAACATAGAGATCATATAATTTTCCATCGTACCATCTGATCTGAAAAAATGTCAGCAAAATCTGATGCACATAATCACGTGCTGAGTACGGTCAGCAGCTTAGATTGTGTTTAAAACACTAGGCCAGCCTGCAGGCCAGCCAGAGGAAGACAAAACAGAGCTCAGTGTTGTCTGTGGGGTTTTCCCCTAGCAGGAATCCCACACGTTTTATGCAGATTAATTCTCTAAATTGGGCTACATTATTTTGCAAAGCTGGTTGCATGACTTGAAAGAACAAAACGCACAGGATTTCAGCTGGTCGAGTTGTGTGGTATGAAAATACAAGGTGAGCCATAATGGGTGGGGAGGAGGGACTCATGGTTGCAGAGCTGTGATCTAAAAAGATGTTGTTTGACATAAATCTGAAAATAATCACGAAGCAAGTTTTACTGCAGATCTCACAAGCCTGAGTTAAGATGATTCAACAAAAGAATAGAGACTTTGTAAAAACTTAATTTGAGGAAAAGTTCAAAGGCCAAAACAAGGCCAGCCAAAAAAAAAAAAAAAAAAAAAGGTTCACCTCACATCTAACATAAAACACCTTTAGGAAGATGTGTGTCGTCTTACCTCTGGCATAAAACCAACGCAGCATTTCAGGAAAAAGAACAGCATATCCACAATGAAACACGGTACTGTAATATTCTGTACAGTGTTGTCTAATGTGAATTTAGTTATTTGAATTCAGCTGTTTGTCATGAAGCAGACCATTAGCTAATGCTTTATTTTCTTGATGATTGCATAATTGAATCAAAAATAATTATTTCTAACCAACATGAATTAAAAACTTTCTGATTTAGCTTGAAACCTTAAGCCGCTATGCCAGGTCAAACCCATAACCCAATCCTGTCGTGTCAAGTCAAACTAGAAATGGGTCGATGGTATTGTGTTTCACCCAGCAGTTTTTAAGATGTTTGTGTCAGAAGGAAAACTGAAAGCAACCATTGGCTGCTCCTCTGACTTTGCTCTGTCTCCCCCCAGAGTCTCTGAACATTGATTAGTTGGTGTTGCAATTTGTGCAGATGTTGTGTTGATCTAATGTGCGTTCAGCGTGTGCTTTGTTTATTTTTGTCATGGAGTGTGCCATAGTTCTCATATATGGTCTTATTGTGTTACTAGGCAACAATCAGACTAAAAAAACACGAAAGAGGCTTCGTTTACGAAGTAAACTGTCAGCTAATCTGCTTCAAAAGGATACCTCAGACGTCACAGCTGATTTAATTACAATAAGAAAACAACTTAAAAGCAACCATCTAAAGACAAAAATGTCAGAACCTGATTGGTGCATTATGGCTATCACATTTAAAAAGTTCTTGGATATCTTTATCATTCAGGGTTCGCAGAGTTAAGATCTTCTGTGGTTTCCATTAATGAGTTAATTGCAACAACATGTCATTTGAAAAGCATAGCCCTTTAAAAGTATTCTTTTTAGAAGAAGATTCTTATCATGTAAAAAGTCCCTGTTCTGAAACATTCTTTCACCAATCTTTTACGACAAGACAAATTGAGCCAGAGTATTTTTTTTTCCGTTTAATCAATCAAACACTTGCAATAATCAAGTTAAATTAAACATTGCTTTTAGCCGATACACATTATTGTGGTGTAAAAGAAAGATTATACATGGCATATAACATATAAAATCTCAAAAGTGTGGGACGGATTTTTATATCGGCTTTTTTTTTTGCAATCACAGCTGCATGTCTTTTAGCCTAAGTCTGTACCGCTTTTGCACATCTGAAGCTCAAAGTAGTTTCAGCTTTTGGCTCAGGTGTTTCGCAGCATCAAACAGGTTTTCTTCCAAGATGGATGCATTTTTCTCCATCCATCTTGATATGAACTGACCAGCTTGAAAACAAGGGATTGTGTTCCTTCCACTTTTGCTTCACGTTTTTTTGATACACACTGAAGTTGTTTGCTTCAAGAAAGTAACATTAACCTCGCGGTGCACCTCGGGTTATGTGATACACCTCCTCCACCCCTGAGAGCGTCTCATTCTCCCCATTCTTTTTGCATCCTTTTTGGGATTGCGTTGGCTAGAACAAAAATGCACAGAGATGGAGCCACGAGGAAGCAGGAAAACCCTTGACATTCAGGAAGATGGACAGACGGGCAGGATGAGGTGGATTGCGAGGGTGGGAAGGAGAGAACAACTGAGATGGAAACAAACATTAAGTTTTAATGCTCTTCATCAGAGCGAGTGGATTGAAGGAGGAGACACAGGCACACAGTGGTTGGAAACGGTGAGGGAGGGAGGGAGGAAGGGAAGAATGATAGAGGAGGGAAGTGGAGAGAGGCAGAGGGAGGGGAGAGAGCACAGGAGAGGCAAGGAGACAGAGAACAGGGAGGAGGGCAAGTCAGTGGAGGGTGGGAGGGTGGCAGAGAGGTCGTGTGTGTCGGGAAGAGGCAAGGACCAACTCGCACTCCTCTCCATATTCCCCCGTAGGATCAAAACATGGAACATGATGGTGAGTTTCCTCCTTGCATTCTAAAATGTAGCGTACTTCCCCGTCTGTCTGCGAGTGTGTTTGTTTTGCCTGTGACTTTATGACGTGTTTCAAACTCGGACACATAAAAAGAGCACTGATCCTATACATCCTCTTCTACTTCCTCTCACATACTCAACTTCATTCATAACTTATCTGTCTCATTGGGAACAGCCGGCGCTATCCAGGATCAGAGCCTCTGATTGTTTAGCTGTTGTGAAGATCACTTGACTGAGTGGCTGTCATCTGCCTGAAGCTTGTTTTTCTTGCACTGCTCTGCCTTTTTTTGTTGTTTTTTTTCCACAGCATGTAGTATTCTGGGCTTGCTTCAACAACAACATACAGTCACGGAAAATGCACAGTAAAACGGCACCCATTAAAACTCAAAAACGCTATCGCTTCAGCTGGATCAGCTAATAACGTTCGAATCCTGCTCACCAGCCTTCTGTTGCGTTGTGACGGCCAGATTCGCTGCTGACACTCCTAATAACCGTGAGGAAATGATGGTGGTTCAAATCACTGTGCTTCATAAGACTGTAAACACTCTAGATTATTAGCAATTGGGGGAGAAATAATAGCGGCTGATTTCAACAGAGGGAAGGATACTTGTAATGATTGATGATGCCTAGTGCACGGCTTGTTTGGCCAAATCTTGGTGCGTCAGTTCATCGGTTGGAGTAGAACTGCAGAATAAACCAACTCCTGCGTTATCTACTATGGTTTAATTACTGCTTACAGAGGTTGTCACAACATTATCAGTGTATTCAATAGGAAACGTTTGTGCTGCTGTGCTTAAAGTACAAATGATCCACACACACCTTGTAGCGCTGGAGTTCCCCACAGTGTGTGTCCTCTCCTTTTTATGCAGCATTTAGTGCATGATTTGAATATTTGGAGGGTGTAGTGATTATTTTACTACAGTGAAACAAAAAAAAAAAAAAGGTATCCATTGTAGACACAGCCAGCGTAACAACACTACTTAGATATAGAAATGTGTAACAGAAATGATCTTGGAATCAGAGGGAATCTTTATTGGACTTGAATGGGCTTAGCCAGAATCCATCTGTGTTCAGAGCCGTGTGTTTTGTAACAGAGGCGTGGGTTTGCCACAAAACAAATTGTTATGACTGCAAATTTGTGAATCATTGTTTTGCAAGGCAAAGCAGCCTCTGCGATCGTTCCTGCACGCATATGTGCATGTGGAGTGCCGGACTTTGCAATGAACTCTGTGGTGGGTCGCAGTTCTTTGCTCCACAGTGATGGGAAAACACACACAATACAGATTTCTCCTCTTTTTGTCACGCTGATTGGTTTCATGGCATTGCTTAAATAGTGCCTGTCTGGCAAAATGAGGTAGGCTAAAAGATCTTTAATCTGGAAAGGGTTACAAAGTCATTACCAAGGTTTTAAGGCTCCATGAAAACTCAGTGAGAGTCATCATATGCAAAAGAAGAAAACATAGTACAGTGGTATAACTTTTCAGAAATGGACAGCCTATCAAAACTGCTCAAAAAGTTCATCAACCACTCATCTCGGATGTCACAAAACAAACCGAGGACTACATCTAAAGCACTGCAGTTCTTGTTTTCTCCCAGATGAGGTCATTGTTGATGATTTGGCAAAAGCTGGCATTCATGGGAGCATCACAAATGGAAAACCAGTGCTGATCTAAAAGAAAATAAAGGCCCATCTCACCATTGTCAGTAAACATCTTTGTTGAAAATAGTTTGTTGGCCTGGCGAATCAAGAGTACGACCTTCTGGAAGGTACGGGCACCGGCACAAAAACAAGCTGAGCATTTCTGAAACAGAAGGTCGTACCAACAGTCAAACTTGGTGGTGGTAGTGTGGTGGTCTGGCTCTGCTTGAGAAGTTTAATGTTTTGCCCCCAGAAAATCCTGAACAGGAATATCCAACCATCCCTTTGTGACCTTGAACTCATTTGCACTAGGGTTACGCAACGCAACGAAATCTACCAGCAAGTCCATCTCGGAACGGCTAAAACATACAGTATGTTTCAATGTGGCCTAGTTAAAGTCCAGACTTAACTGTTGGGAAACGACCTTAAGCAGTCTGCTCATGCTAAAAAAAAAACCCTGGCATGTGGGTGAATTAAGACAGTTCTACAAAGAGTAGAGGGTGAAAAGTCCCCCACGTTGATGTGAAATACTAACTTCCAGTGAATACAACACAGCCAGTTATTAGAGGGAGGCAAAGACTTCATTCCATATTTTCAGACTGCTTTAGAAAATGTCTTTCCTCAAATAAATTAAGTTATCATTTGAAAATTTGGCTTGATGATCAGTAACATTTTAGTGTGACAAGAAAAAGAAAAAGCAGAAGAAATCTGTCATGGGGCTGAGCACCCATGTTCCCTTCCTGTTCTTTATGTGGCTTTCTGGTGTCAGTGTGACAGAGTAATTCCAGCCTTTATGTGCCTGTGTGATTATAATAATTTACTAGTGCCATTAGCTTATATTTCTGTGCTGGTAGGAGCGATTTTGAACAAAAAGGCTATTGACCATGGTTGACAGCACCTTCACTTCTGCATTTAGAGTCACTAAAGTTAGAAACAAAGCCACACCTTCAGCTTCAGTTATGTCACAAATGCTGCTTGGGCTTGGAGATAACTCTCTGTATTCCCTGCAGGGTTTAATATTTAATAGAGGTGAGTCCTGCTCTGGTAAAACAACATAACTTTAGATTGATTCACTTGTTTGACAGGTAGATCTCTGGCAGAAATTCCCACTTGCTTTTTAAAAGAATAACTTCGATTCTGTTTCTCTGGGGATCACATGCTGCATTTTTTATTCTTTTTTTTTTACATCAACTGTATAACTAAAAGTGTTCACATTAGCTGATTTTATTTTTTTTTTTACGGAAAGTTTTATTGCATTTCTAACTTTAGATTTAGTATGTGAGCTTTAAAAATGTTGTGTGGAACATTTTGAAGCCTTACAGTGCTAAACTTGAGCACAGTGCGTGAGCAAAAGCTAGCTGGACGGTAGCCAAAGCAGCCATTATCAACCACTGGTAGCCTACTTTAAAACAAGCCATGTTTAGGCTTGAAACTGGAAGCTAATAGCCTCACAACACAACTAAGTAAACATGGCGGACTGGCTCAAGCCAACTGTTTCTGCAGCTGATAATTGCTATCTGGTAAGTGTGTGCACATTTTACCGTATAAAGAGCCGGTGAAGAAATAAAAGACGTGTGTTTACTCCCCATGTTTAGCTTTAATCTAATAAGATTTTCATCCGTGCCGTGTTTGCACATTTTCCTTCAACCCTGACCTTTTTGTCCTACGGTTACTCTCAACCGTGCTGCAACGGCGCAAAGCTCTTTCCACGCCAGTGCAGCACCGTGCGCTTCTTTGTGTCTCTCCTGCTTGCTTTGTTCTGGCTGCCCTGTCTGGCAGGATGTCAACTATTGATTTATGCAGACAACATTTTAGCAGTGATGGCAGCTTATGGGTTGCGCCGAACGGAATACAACAAACAGGAGATCGGATTTCAGGCGAGCTGACTGGAAGATGTGAAGAGAAAGAGAAGCCAGAAGTCGTCGCTTACTTTGGTCTTACATTAGAACCCCGCGCTGATAAGATCGACTAAAAATGGATGAGGGTGCATGATATTGTAAGCAGGGGAGATAAAGGTTTATTTTCAGAATCGGGAGGCGCTTTCCTTTTCGGTGTGCGGGGATTGGAGGGCGCGCAGTAGCAAAAGCCCAACACAGATTGATCATTTGAATAATGGGCTGCCTGAACAAAATCACGTGCTGCCATTCAATTCATGTTTCATTGCGCTGCAGAAGTGCATCCGTTTTAATACATTTATTTTATTAGACTCTTGTGTGATAGACCAACATAGAATACTGCAGAGTTGCAGTTTTTAAATTGCTTGCACATCTGGACACTAAAACATTTTCTCATTCTTATTTGCTGAGCAGCTCCAGCTCAGTCCGTTTGAATGAAGAGTGTCTATGAAAATCAATGCGAGATTTAGATCTGGACTCTGAGTCATTTCAGCAATGTGCCTTTATCCATATTAACAAAATCCTGCTATAGCTCTGGGTATGTGCAGCCCAGACCCATGTCCTTTCCAACCTCCATCTCCAGGTTTCTCCTTTATTGATCTCCAATCTTCTAATAAACTCTGACCAGGAGCTCCACATCATGTTTGTTGTGTCTGCTACATGTTTTCTTCTAACTAGTCTTCTACAAAGCTCACATTTGCAGTGTGCACAGCTAATAGTTGTCCTGTCCATGTGGATCATTCTAGTTTCTACAGTCAGACCCCGCTATTTTCGTGGGGACTTCAGAGAAAAGGGGGGATGAATCAAGGTGAAAGACACACCTAAGTGGACTGAACTTGTTAAAGTGAAATGAATTTCTCATAGCACTTGTACACTAGAAACTCATTCACCCAACTTTTCTCAAAACACACGTCCATTCAAATATCAGAAGACAACTTGGGGTTTATTCTTTTGCCCAAGGGCACAGCAGCTTGTGACAGGGGAGAAGGTTAGAATCAAATCCACAAACATCTCATTGAGCAGGTCTACTGTCCCCACTGCCAGCCGCAGCATTTTAATATGTTAAAAAAATAAGATGTCTTTTTGTTTTCAATTCACAATTTTGCCCCAATGTATATCGGTCGAAATCCTAATAAACTATTTTAAGTTGAGTGGCCATGAATACACTTACAGGGCAACATATTTAATAATTTAGCATTTGGTTAAAACCCACTCCACTGCATTAGGTAGTCATGGATAGCCGTACCTGTAATTGAGGCTGAACGGTTAGACGAAAGAAGTAACTAATCGTAACGGGAGAATGCGGTAAGGGTTTTTTTTTTTTTAGACCACTCAAAAGAGGCAGCAGGAGATGAATTCATCAAAATTTTAAAGAGCAAAATGATAGGGCCTTTTCCTGTTTGCGCAAGTCCTCACTTATTGATCTCATCAATGAATCACAGAGAGCCGTTTTCCACTGGGGCTCATGCTAAAGGGATGAAATGAAAATTTGATTCTAGTGCCTGTTGGTTCCCCAGCATGAATTTCCTTTTTTTTCCCCGGTATTATTTAAGCACACAATATACTTTTTCTCATTTCTCATAATTTAACGTAATGGAACTGTGCTTTTTGTTCCCTTGCATTTCATTGGGACTCTTCTTCCCTAATTCGCCTTTGCTTAGCTGGGTCGCTGGTTCTCGCTGAATCACACTTTGCTGTTTTGACAGTTTGGAGTCTGAATCATGATCCCAGCGTGGCAATCTCTCAGCATTGACTCTTTAAAGGTCACTCTAAACTTCTCTTTCTCAAGCCATTTACGGACAAGCAGGAAGTTTGCAAAACAGGAGTGCTTGGAGTATGTTTTTCTGTCTTAGGCTTGAGTTTGTTGTGAAAGTGCACACATGTGAGGGTCAACTTGGGGGGGATTGGACTATTCCACGGAAGACATCGGGTTTAATAAATAAGTCAGAGAGGAGAGAAAGCCTCTGGAAAAAAAAATAGCACTTAAACAATTATTATCTCTTGTTCTGCTGAGGCTACTACTTAATATTTGATGACTCTCTTCCTTCCTTTTCCCCACTTCTCCGGAGCCTCGACTCCTTCAGCTGCTGCGGTCTTTGAACGGTCAGTTGATCTCTGTTATTTAGTACCGGGACACTTAGGACCAACTTCCTAAAAAAAAAAAAAAAAAATTCCTGGTACAGAAATTATGAAACGGTTCATGTCCATTTCTCCAGCTGTGAAGGCAGTGTATTTGCAGAGATTACAAGTAAAAGCATCATATTGATCCAGGTTAAATCCAGAGGGAGCTTCGTTCTGCAGCTGATCAGATCTTCACAAAGACAGTTAGAAGCAGAATAATCAATGCTCAAAAAGAGGCATTCAGATGTACACTAAAGGTATCGAGCTAATTTTGGAAAACATAAAGCTGCTTGCTGCCTCGTGGTGCCTCTGTTTGTTTTGACTTTGATGTAATGCCTGTCAGAATGTCAAGAATGAAACCCGTTCACCAGACCAGTTCAGTAAGAGTGTGACTAAACTTCTGAACAATCTTTAAAAAGTTAACCACAAAAAAATGTTGAATTTAGTCACAATTTTTATTTTTATTTTTTCTTTAGGCTGAGTCAAATATGTCTAGAATCACATTAAATATGATTTACGGTTTATTTTATTTAAAACGGGGCTAACAGGCAAATGTATTTACACTAAGTGAAACCCCAGAATACACTCATTTGAATACAAAACATAATGGGTACAGTGTGATAAAAAAGGATTCATAACCCTTTAACTATTCCACATTACGCAGCATTCCAGAAGTACAGTCTTGTGAAAAGAAGACGCGGTTTACAAGGTGTTTTATGGGAAAAAAAAGAACATCTAAAAGAGGAAATGATTGTAAAATTTTTTAAGCTAAGTCAAATTGAATGTGGAAAATTTGTGAACATCGATTTCTAATTTTCACATTCCCAAAACGTGGACTTTTGCTGAGCTAAACCAGTCTATTGCAGCTCTGGCTGAATGTTGAATGTGGTTGTAGCTGCAGGAAGTTGAACTTCTACACCTGCCTCAAGTCTTTAGCAACCTATGACCTTTTTTCCCCCTCTTATTTAAAATAGCTTCTCTGGTGAAGAAAAAAAAAACACCCACAGCATGACACTGCCACCACATGCCACATAGAGAGTACAAGTTTTCCAACACATAGTTTATTTGTGGTTTTGTCTGGCCATGGCACCTTCTTCTTTATGCTAGTCGTGTTTTATTACAGCCATCTTTCAACTGTGACCTTTTCCTATTTTTTTAATAACCTATTTCATCTTTAAACTTCTCCGTAAATGTATCCGTGACCTATCTGCTGTTTTTATTGATCTTCATGATGCTTTTTGTTCCCTTGTGTTCCTTAGCAAGTCCGAACTGTTCATCTGACAATTGTCCCTTAACACACACACACAGACTCCAATAAATTTTGTCAAACAGAAGAAGTATATAATATCACATCACAGTCAATGCTAACGCAGTCTCTTTGCTCTGTTAAGCGCTCTAAGTAATTCCATCCCCCTGTTCTGTCTTTATCCTCCCACCTCCTCCAGGACTTCCTGCATCTTCAACTATCCACTTCCATCTCATTCACTAATGACCTTCCTATAAAGCTGTGGCTGTCTCAGTTGCTCCCAAATTAAATTTTTAACAGAGTCCTGCAGTCAGACATGGTGATTAAACTAACAGTTGACGATACCGTCACTGCAAGCGTCTACCTGAATTAGTGCGTGGGCATATTAAAAAAAGAAGAAGAATATATATAAATCACTGAATCACTGCAGAAATGGCATGTGATTGTTGAAAGTTGGTAAGCAGGGTTGCACAAACATTTTAATAAGATCTAGTGAAACTGTTTAATTTTGGTTGCCCATTACTCTGTGTAAATAAGCCAATATTTGGAGTTTGCATGCTATAAAGCACTTTCTGTGGAAAGCTGAGGCAAAAATGTCCTTCCTTTTGTGATGAAATAAAACCGAAGACTTGTTGTTTACTCTTTGATAAGACATAAAAGAGTGAAAAACCAATTGGACACAACAATATTGTGTCCAATAACCTTTTTCTTAGTCGTTTTACTCTTATTCTGCCTCTTGGACAGTGATTGCTGAAGATGGACACCAGCTCTCCTCTTGCAGATGGATGGACTTGAAATTATGTTCTTCTTATGAACACTAGATGGCAGCCTTGGACTAAATTAAAAAATTTTACCCTGTGCTCTTATTTCACGAGTCAGTCTCAGTGCTGGGAGCTGTGGGAGAAGGGGGCAGGGGGGGTGGAAGTGGGTCTTAACATATTTTAAAAAGTTTAAATTTATTTGATTCTAAGATTTGTCATTTTGCAAGTATAGGGTAGGAGTTGTTGAATTAGAACGTAGTGAAATGCCGATGCGATGTTCCTTGAAGTCATGCAAATTATTGTTGTGCCTGTATTTGTGTGTGTGTTAGCGTACTGATAGCTTGCTCTTGTCAGCCGATGTTCTGCAAGGTTTCAACTGACACTCTGTTGACGCTAATGGCTAAAGCTGCCCCTCACACAAATACATTCAAACAGTTTCCTGCCTTAAATCAGAGGCAGAGGTGGTGTAATTCAAGCTAATAGTATTTCTATTATTAGCCAGATGTTACTACGGCATCCTCATTTCATGCTGACAAATCGACTGATTTGTCTCCTCCTGTATAACCCAGAGCAGAGTTTATAGCCATCCTGTACTCTCATTGAATCTGGTATAGAGCAAATATAAATATATTTTTTTGGAAATCCTCGCTGACCTATACCAGGCAAAATATAGTCTGATTTAATCAATCAATCAATCAAATTTTATTTGTATAGCACATTTCAGCAGCAAGGCATTTCAAAGTGCTTTACATAATTAAAATAAAAACAGAAATAAACAGTGAGAAAGAAATTAAAAACATTAAAGACATAAAAACATGGAAGACATCAAAACCCGCACTCTAACCCTAATTTAGCCATAAGCAACTCTAAACAGGTGGGTTTTAAGTTGAGATTTAAAAGCACCCAGTGTTTCAGCTGTTTTACAGTTTTCTGTAAAACTTTAATGTGAGAAAGTATCCCTGCTTACATGCACAACCACCTGGTTTCAACTGAATATGTTTGCAAATGTAACACTGATCTATTTCTGTAACAGCTAATTTTATCCGGCAGTGTCCAGGCCAGGGGTCAGGTCTTCCCAGAGGTCAGCGAGTATGTTACAGTCACTACTAGATGATTGATGGGGGAAGCTGATGTTGGGTTCCAGCTTGGCCAAAGAAGAAGTTCAAAATAAGATGTAGGGATGACTGTAGACAATTACTGAGCTTTTCAGTCTGCTGCAAAGAAGAGTCAACAACTTGTGCTGTATTTCAGAAACTCTCAGTATAGATCTCTGGAATCATCACACTCGAGGGATGAAATTAACTAAGATTGTGAAAAGATGCTTATGTTTTACCTTCTCTTCATCAGGATTGAATAATGGAGTGCTTATCTTTATGCAGGTTGCAAAATCCCTGGTTCAGGTGGTCATGGTAGAAACTTGTTCATTTTCAACCTAACCCTATTTTAAACTGTGACTTCCCTTCCTTGCTGTTGGTGATGCTGTTTGGCCACTAATGTTTTGTCAAACCACTGAGGCCTTCACAGAACAGCTGCATTTATTCTGAGATTACATTTCACAGCAGTGGACTCTAGTTAGTAATTTCCAAAGGAATTCTAGTTTAAATTTTTGGGTGTCAGAGTGAATGGGGCTGGAGCCAGATGTCACATAAACTAGGCATTAAGATGTCTAAAAAAAAAAAAACGAAGAAGCAGACTTTCAGATTTGTACTTAAACGCAGCAGTGAACTCACTGACTTTTTCCGTCCTCTAAATAAAGTTCTGATTTCCAATATTCCTGGGCTTGTTCAGTTTCCAGCTCACGGCTGGAGGTGTCGGACCTCAGCAGCTTCTCTAATCTGCATGGCGGAATGAGAGGCATTTTACAGCCGCTCACAGGACGTCGAGGTGGGAGGGGACGTCACTACGTAGTAGAGACCCACTCACTCACTCACTCACTCACTCAGTGCATGAACCAAGTTTCCTGCGCCTCGGCCATGTCAGCGTGAAACTTCTTCTCTTGAGATGAACGCGCTCGGCGGCTGCGGACGGGGCTTATGCGGGGATAGGAAGCCGTGATAGCGGGTTCTGGTGGAGGGTGGGGGGTGGGAGAACCCGGTCCGGCCCGCTGCTGGAGCTGAATATGGGTCAGACCGCTGTGTCTGCCGTGTCTCAGTCAACGAGCGGTGAGTGTGTTGTTGTTTTTTTTAGCGTTTGTGTGTGCGCGTGTGTGATGTCAGTGTGTCTTCCTCTTGCTTCTCTCTCACACACACACAATCCGCTATCTTTGTCCAGGAAGTCTGCTCGTCTCTTGTTCTCTTTGTTTAACTTTAGTTTTTTTCCTCCCCTTTTGACATAAAGAACTTCGAAACACTCCGACGAAACGCCGAGCTTTGTGCTAAACTGGCTAACTGGACTGTTGTTAAATCAATTCGTGCATCTTTATACGCGGGGTGTGCGTTTCTAAATTTATCGCTGACTATGCTGCCCAGCTGTCATAAAACTAGTTAAACAGCCAGCGAACAAGCGGGCGGCGGAGTTTTATAACCCGAGGGCTGTTTATACGGCTGCATTGTTGCCTCCGAGTAATGAAAACTTGATGAATTTTGCAGCCAGTTCTCGGTCTGAGCAGAAGAAGAGGAGGTTAGTTGGTTTCCCCCAGAAAATATTGTACTTTGTTTTAGGTTTGACCTTAGTTCTTCATTTGAACTCGTATTTTAGAGTTAACCAAATAGAAACGGAGGCAAAATACTACAAAAATATGTTATTACTGTGGCACTGCTGTCACGCCTTAGAAAAGGCGTGACAGGAAATTTCACAACTTTGGCAGAGATTTCATTTGACAGTTGCACAGCTCAGTTTTTATTCTAACAAGATTGGACTAAAGCTAATGTAATATAAATATCAGTGGGCTTAAAAAAGGTTACAGAAAAAAAGAGCTGTTTACGTGTTTTTTTTTCTTAATAAATGCTTCGAACTATTTCCCACAACTTTCATTCTGTAAATTCAACATGTGCCTGGATGTAAATTGGAATATCGTCAATTTTCAGTAACTCTCATATAATAATGCAATTGAATTCAATATAGATTACGAGTGATAATCACTTAAAACCATATATATCATATACACTGATAACATTTTTTATTACTATTGGCTTAACCTGTCCTGTTTTATACCACTTAGGAATATTAAAATACCTGTTTGGCTAAATGCCAGATAATTGAAGACAGTATTGGACAGTATTGTTGCATTTGGAGGAAAAAATGCCAAACCTTGAAAGGCGGAGATCAACGTCCCAATTTAGAAGTACGGAGGTGGCAGCGTCATGTTGCGTGAGAGTTTATGTGCAGGGAGGACTGGCGAACTTCAGACATGGCATCATGCAGAAAGAACACTGTGGAAATACTGAAGCAACATCTCAAGACATTAGCCAGGAAGTTAAAGCTTTGGCATAAATGGATCCCCCATGGCCTCAATCATGCTGCTAAATTAGTTAGAAAGTGATTGAATGACCGCAAAGGTCTGATCTCAGTCCCAAAGAAAATTGGGAAGGAAGATGAAACCCGAAATCCTAGTAAGTTATCAGAAACTTGTGAAAGAACGCTTGAAATGTTTTAACCAAGTCCTACAGTACAAAAGACTATTCTACAAAATACAAAATGAGATATGAATATTTCTAAAAATTCTTGAATTTTTCTGACATTTAGGAAATGTAACAGGGGAAAACATTGACTTTTCTATACAGTGTATGCAAAAAAAAAACTTTCAACAGATGACTTGAACCGGTTGTGCTGCAGTCCAGCTATCTTGTTGACAATCTGCTCTTGATATTATCTCTTTTCTCTTTTGTGAATGTTATGTGTGGTTGTTGTTGGTGTCTGACAGTTATTCTTATTGTTAGGGCTGCAAAACAAAAGACAAGCCTAAGATACAGATAGTATTAGGAGGGGTGCACCCATAAATCAGCCCCCCAATTTCGTTAATTTTGGGAGACTTGTGATCGACCAATACTCTGTATTACAAACTGTACGTGTTATATGTGAAGCTGATCTTACCTACCGATCTTATCCACCTTGGAAAAGATCTAAAAATCAGCCACTGTCCTCTTTTGCTCTGCCTGACAGATCCACCCACCAGATCTGCACGTTTGCAGTTAACAGTAGTCACTCCACTGCTGCCCACTCAGCAACTTTCTTGCTACTTTTAGCAACATTGAGACAAAAAAACAAAAAACAAAATCGGTATCGGGCAGAATTGGAATTGTCAGGTCAGACTTTTTAAAGATCGGCGATTGGCAGAAAGCTACAATCGGTGCCTAAATATTAGTAAATACTGCGATGATATTAGTTGCATATTTGCCTCTCTTCTTCTTTCCTGTACTTCCGTCAATCAATTTTGAGCAACATCATTACTGTCCGGTGTCGGAGTATTTACACCTGACCTGGCTAAATATTTCATTAGTATGGAAAATACAAGTTTGTAACACTTGGAGAATATTGGCCAACAATTATTTCACTTCGAGCAGTCCTTTACGATATGTATATTGCACATACTGACATTGCAAGAACAATATATTTGTAATATTAGTGCAGCCCTAGTGGTGGTGTGGGGTCATTGTGTCCTCCGTGTCAGCGAAGCCGCCTTTTGAAGCACTTCCTTCTTCCATCTGCTGAGAAGTTTTATGAAGATGTTGATTTCATTTTCCAGCAGGACTTGACTCCTGCTGACACTCCCAGAGCTACCAATTCCTGGTTTAATGAGCAGGGGACCACTGAGCTTGATAACCTGTCTAACAAGACCTGACGATGTGGAGAAGTTAAAGGCTGTCATTAAATCAATCTCATTATCACCTCAGCAAAGCCGCAGGCTGGTCGTCTCAGTGTCACTCGGCATCGATTCAGCAATTTATGCAAAAGGAGCCACAACCTATTGGGTGCACATATCGTACGTACATGGACACACGTTCTGCTAAGTGAACCTTTTTTTTATATATATTAAAAACTTTTTTTTTTATATCTTAGTTTTGTTCTAATTTTTGGAGAAACTGAATTTTGGCTTTTTAATGATCAAAATTAACTGAACGAAATACAGAAGGTAGGATGAAATACAGGAAATTACAGAAACAAATTAACTTGTTGATGACACTGATCTATTCAGATACAGCAGTATGCGTTGATGAATAAAGATAGATCATCCTGTACTTCCCTTATTTTCTTGTTACACTTTATCAAAGCAAGTGTAACACTTTTTTTCTATGCGTTTTAGGCCTGAGGAAAAAAAGAAATATGAAAATTAAATTAGACAAAATATAAACTAACTGCTCAGACTAAGTAAAACCTGAAATCAATAATGGTCTGGGAAAGCCTGGTCTCTCTTTTTAAAAAAATGTTATTTAATTGTTACAGATCTCAGACAAACAACGTATCTATATAGAAGTTAAAGGGCAACTAAGCCAGGGACAAGCTGGACAATCAGGCCAAAGAACAAACATCTGGGAGAAAAGAGTCCAATCAGTGGCAATTAAACAACAATAATGATATGCAGCACTCTACAAAAATTCAAATATAAAAACATTGTAATTTTGCAGGTCTGTAGTGAACTGTAAGGAGTAGATCCAAAATGTTTCCCTTACAAGAGTTTATCTCTGTTGCCTTGTCTTTTAGGAGCTGGCACAACTTGAAACCTTGAAATTTCAACCAATATTGGGGCCAGCTCTAGTGAGATGTTTGGCAACAGGAGATTTTGCATCATTGTTATTACTGTTGTTTTCTGAAACCCTGATTCGGAGGAGTTCTGAAATGGTTCTAAGGAACTATCCATCCATTTTCTTAACACCCTTGTCCCTTAGTGGGGTCGGGAGGGTTGCTGGTGCCTATCTCCAGCTAACGTTCCGGGCGAGAGGCGGGCTCACCCTGGACAGGTCGCTAGTCTGTCGCAGATTCTAAGGAACTATTTTTTTGTATTTCTTTAGAACTGGGCACCAATCTAGTCTTCTACCCTTTTTCTTTTTCACATTGGAGTCATACGCACAGACTTCCTCCTCTTGTTGTACTGTAAGCAATGCACCAGTCAATTTAGATTTCTATTTGATAGGTGAAATATTGGACAATTATTGTCTAATAGTTTTTGTTTTCACAACGACCAGTGGCATAAACTTTGAAGCACAATTTTTGTTTTGAATGAACAGATGAATTTTAGAGACATAGGTGGACGTTCTTTTTCTTTTTATTCTTTTTTTTTTGTTGGATTCAAAGCCACTACCTTGGTAAACACTTTCAGCATATTTTCTGTTTCATGAGGTCTTAAGAAAGGTATCGACCTGGAAAAGTCTGATCTTTACTTTCCTTCTTTGTAGAGAAATATTTAATAGATTCTTTAGTACCAGCTAGCACTGGTTGTGTTTCTCAAGTTGGAGTAGAAATACATCTGCTATTTTTGTTTGCTTTTCTTTTGGACGGAGTAATAAAATTTTTAAATTCTGTAGAAAGTAGGATTTTTTAGGGCAAGTTTTGCAGTGTAGAGAAATCTCTTTCTAATGGGATGCTTGATTAATGTGCTGACTGGTTTTATCGGTAAAACAACGGCTTTAGTTTTTAAAAACCATATTAATGTAAAACCTTTAAACACATTCCAAATGTGATTACCCGTGGCCTAGCATCACCTCAGTGGTTACCCACTTACTGCGGGAAAAATAAGTATCAAACTCGTCACAACTCTAAACGCTGAGCTAAAGGAGCTATTGACATGACGCTTTATTCATACAGTGATTATTTTCACAGCTTTATATGTGTCACTATAAAGACAAGCTTCCTGCTACTACACAAAAACATGCATGATGTGAACTAAACATGAGAAACGCTGTAATAATTTCTGACCTTCATTGTAACTCAGGCTTATATGCTGTTTGGGAACGCTGATCCACCACACGTAGCTCAGGCCGTTTAGCTTGAGTGCTGCTGCTGAAAACTACTTTTGGATATTTGTTTTCATTCATTTTCCACTAGTACAGCGGATCAATGCGGTGCAACACTGAACAGTAACAGCAGTTTTGCGTTGCTCTGCTGTGGCTGAAATTTCCATCTCATTGCCAAACAGGGCTGATGAAACACTCATGTTTGAAGTTTTTTTTAATTTTTTTTTTACAGTGCATTGCTGTCTTATTGACCCATGATCATGTCCTCCAAGCTCCCGGATCCGCTTGGCAGGAAACAAGTTACTTTTTTCCAAGGCAGAGTTTTATTCAATTACTTGTGATTTTTATGCATTGGTTCCTTACGTCTAAGGGAAAAAAATCTGATGTTTGCTGCCTTGTGAAGGCCCCTTATTTCTACATTAGTAAGTGCTTGCTATTGAGGACAACATGGTGCAGTTGAATCGAGACACTTTGGGTGACTCAGCCTTATTTTCTATGAAAGGTTTTTTGTTGTTTTTTTTTCATTAGAGTTGCTGTCACCAGGCACACTATGAAAATCAAAACTCAAGATTCTTCACATAACGCAGCAGTAGCACATTTGAATGAAGCACAATCTCCCTCATAACACGCCAGCTGTCGGGTTGGTTAGTACATTGTCTGACAAGAGCCTTGTCTTCTTTAGAGAGCCACTCAAACTTCATATTTAGAGCTTAATATCATCTGACAAAACTGCACAGTCGTGTCCATGTCAGCTTTAGAGTCTACACATTATATCCAGTATAATTTTCACTGGATCATAGTGGGGTTTTTTGTTGTTGTTGTTGTTTTTAAAGAAATTCAGCTCATAGCTTCATGATGATTGTTTTTAGTTTGTCAATCTTTTTTTGATGAGTTATTCCCATCGAGCTTCAAAGCCCCTGCAGATTGGCAGCACATGTGGTCTTCAGCTTCATCATGAGGGTCAACTTCTATGGTTACAGAAGTGAATAAAAATCAGTGGTTGAATAAAAACAGATGTTCTTTATTAAACAAAATCACTTATAAAGTTAACGATAAGCTAACCTGGCTTTAATAAAACACCTTAATATTTCTCTCCAGGCTGAAGTCTTCTTCGAAGAGGCCATATCCTGCCGTTAACATGAAAGAATAAAATATTATGGCCTCAGTGTAAGAAGGTGTGTGCTTCACGCTTGAGGTCTTGGATCTGTGTTTGAGGCTGTTATGTTGAAATAATAAAGGAAGTAGTTCTGAAGTTGCTCTGTCTTCAACCACAAAGTAAAGAAAAAATGCTCCCAACATATATTTAAAAACGCCTGATATTCTGCAATAAAACTACAAACGCCGTGACGACACTTTAAAACATATGGAAAGCCATAATGTGAACAACTCGAGGCTGTGACAATGAAATGTAATCACTTCAGAGTAAGAGCAAGGGTTTAACACTGACACACTAATGGTTAAAGGATGTGCTATGCAGCACTTAAATCATAAACACAGAGCATCAGCCCATCCCTTCTTAAGTTAACATCTATTGACAGGATTTGGTCAGTTTTATTTGCAGTTGATAAACTTCTTAAAACCTTTTGATCGCTCCGTAGGACTTGTTGGGTGTGGATGGGGGTTCGTGAAATAGTTGCTGTATTAAATAAATGTGCTTATAAATCAGGTTTGTAAGCATTTTGAAGCCAGTTCAAGAAATGTCGGCACTATAGTTGGCTTTGGAGGTCACCAGAGAGGGAGACTCTGAGACTTTAGTCTTGTAAATGGTCTTTTTATTTTCATGAAATAAACAATTCAAGGAAGCCAGTACTTAAAATTCTGACTCACATGTTTACTTTAAAAGAGTTTGCAATGAAGTTTACTGGCTGAGGACTGTTAATGGCCGTTAGCAGTCTGTTAGCGGTAGCCTCATCGGACCACACAGATGAGACATTAAGGGAACCGGTAATAAAAAATCTGATTGTTTCAGAACAAAATAAACTTTACATCTGAAATCAGCTCAGTCTCAGTCATTGTGTTGTAATTTATAACATTCGAAACATCTTTATTATTGGGACTTCTGTGAGCAAATGGCTAATTTGAGCTTTCGGATGAGCTTCCACTGCTGTCAGCCCCAAACTTGATGCAAAGTTTTAGTAGATGACAGTCAAATTGATCAGTAGGGTCATTTGTTTCTTATCGTAAGGTTAACATTGCTCTTTCAATCAGGTAATGGAAACCCTTTGAGGTGATGGGACGCAGGAAGGGACACGTGACTCAAAATGGAAGCAAACTGGACCTTTCTGTGGCGCTGTCCGCAGCTAACGCGACACTCGATTGTCTTTGTAGCCTACTTTAACCAGCCTGCGCCCCCCCAGTGAAACCCCTGTCTCTTAATGATGAATATGCGCCACATTATTGCATTATAGATGACATAACAGTACTGTGGTGTGCTTGAATTAGCTGATTTTACAGCTCTATAGAAACTGATATCCCCTCTGCCGTCTGTCAGCAGTTATGGCCACTGTAAAAAAAACAAAAAAAACAAACCCAGTGAGGCCACGGTGTGATGGTCCAAATGGTATAGCAGTCTTAACAACGTCCAGGTTGCTTGCCCTGTGAATTATTGTGTGTATTATAAGCTTTGGTACACTGTGGTTCTCTGGCTTTTAGATTAGGAAGAAATGACATAAGTGTTAGGTTGCTCCTCCCTCTACTTGTGTCCAACACCTCTTTTTTTGCCTTGTTATTCTTCTCTTCCCCTTCCTTTCTTCCATCTTTTCTTACCACATATTTTTCGCAAACTTCAGGCTTCGATTCCCTCCTTTCTGTCCCATGTATCTGCTGTCCTGTGTATATTTTTGCCTCTTTCTCCAGCTCCATCCCTCTGCCTCTTGTTTGTGACGTCTATTTCTTCTCTCCCCTGGTAACTTGCAGTGAAGGAAGGAAACAAGCCTCTCCCTTTCCCCTCCTCCTCAACACATGTCCCTGCTATATTTTCTGAGAAAAAACACACACACTGGCTTCAATACAACACTTTGTTTTCAGGGGATAGCACTGACAATAATAACAACAAACTGCCTTTAAAGGATTTAATATTCTGTTCACTTTATGATGTGTAACTGCAAATAAGCCCATTGGCTGCGTATCTTTGCATAGCAGTTTTATAACTGGACAAACCCAGTGGGGGATTACCTCAGTCAGATCTCGACTGTGTCACAAGTTGTGTTTCTGATTAGCCTACCCGTTCCCACATCTGCTGTATATCCAAAGCCTGAGTCACTATTCTAGGTTGGCCGAGTCAAAGTGGTTAAAAAGAAAGAAACAGCTCAGTGTGAAATTGGTTTCAATGTGTGATGTTAAAGCCTTGGTAATGTGTGCTAAGTGAGCTTTCTTCAAAAATACATCTGGAGGTCATTCCTCTCTGGAACAGCTACTGTAGGTGTATTTGTAGGTTTCGCTGGAGATGAATTCAACCACCTTTTTTGAGTAAAAGCAAGTTGGAATCCAAATACTGCTCAGGCATATTGCTACGTTTTACAGTTGAATTTAGTGACTGTTTTAAAAACATCCTGGGCTAAGTAATCCAAGAAGTGCAGATCTTTTAAACAGATGTTATCGGAGGAAGCAATAGGCCGTCCCATTATCCTGCCTTTTTGTTTGCATCCCCTCTTAAAATGCCTTGCAAAAGTATAAATTCCCCACTTTACACATTTTGTCGTATTACAACCACAAAGATTAGTACATTTTATTAAGATTTTAGGTGATAAGACAAGTAACACAAACCTGCCACTTGGGGAGGAAAAATGTTGCTTGACTTAAAAAAAATTTAAATTGCATTTGTAATCAGCCCCCTTGACTAAGTACTTTGTCAGACTACATTTTACTGTAATTACAGCTGAGATAATGTCTTGGAGCATTTCTACTGACTTTGCACATCTAGAAGTTGAATTCTTTCCTCATTGTTCATTGCAACATAGCCCAAGTTGAGTCAGGTTATGCAGAGCATCTGTGAGCAGCTATTTTCAAGTCCTGTCACAGATTCTCAGTGGGACTCATCTCTACACTTGGATTACGCTGTGTTGGTCTAAAACACTCGGTCCTACCTCCAGTATTCTTCATCTTCCAACAGGTTTCTTTTATGTATTGAGAACTTACAGGTTTTGACTCCAAGACCTCACGCCACCGGTAGAGAGGGACGTTGGGATCAGGTCAGACATATAAGAGGAGCTATAAAAGTAAATGGCAAGATTTTAAAATGAACTATAGCATAAGTGGGTAACTGCTGAAGTGATGCTAGATCACAAATATTGCAGTCTCTCTTGTGTGTGTTGGTTAAAAGTCAAGCAGAAGCGTTCTGAGATGGTTGAGCTTCCTCTTATTCAAAGGAAAATGTCATTACAGTAGTCTAAATGAAAAGAAGTAAAAGTATAAAATGTCATTGCAATCATAGTTTCAGGTGCATTTTTATTTATTTGAGAATGTTGCCGAAATGAAAGAAGCAGTTTTTGTGTCGTCAGTGACTTTCAAAAGACGATGTTAACTTCACTGAGATCCAGAGGTTTGTTGGACAAACCTACATTTCCAATATAATGGAGATTTTATGTTTGCTTCACCAATGCTCTATTGTCTAGCATCAATGCTTGATGCTCAATAATATAGTTTAGATCATCTGGGATGTGTGATTGATGGGAGCGGAACAATGTGTGCAGTTTAATGAACTTTTACTCTATATGTAGTTGTTGTAAAGGATGCTGTGTACGAGTTAAATATTGGGTCATTTTGTTCTTTTAAACGATTTTGAAAATGTGTGTATGTTAACAGGCCTTTCAGTTCCAGTGGGAAATATGAAGTATTAAAACATTGCAAAACCTCAGTCATTTGGAAGCTTGTAGCATTTCATCTTCTGGGCTTTGAGTTTAGGGAATGTTTGGTCTGGATTGCGAGGTTATTGGCTTTCTCTGAAGATTGAATTCATGATAATAAAACGACTGGGCATGTGTTTGACTTACTCAGCAAAGGATGTGGAGTTTTGCTTTCTGTGCTGAATGAGGGTCAATAATTTGGACTTTAGTTTTACTGTATTCCTCCATGATGACAGAACCTTCCTCTTTCATTTTAAAATATGTTATTGTAGTAATGCTGAATCCTGTTTAAATAAGAGACGTAAGCATTATGAAATCGGATGATGCAGATCATCAGCTATGGCCATTAAAAACAAAACCTAACTCAATTATATTTCAAACGAATGTTTTGTGGTTCGTATTTTACTACCAGCTACGAATCAAATAGTTATGAAGAAAATCTGAACTTTGAACTTGAATTTCTTTTTCTCTTTCTGTTCCTGTTCTCTTTGTTCTCAAGACTCAAGTTTTCTTTCACTTCTGTGAACCGTTTCTGTGTATTTCTCCTCTGTCTGCCCAGCGAGTACTAAGTCTATTGTTCTTGTTTAGTTGTGACCCACAAGAGGTTTTGTAGTCGGTCTTAATGGTGATTATGAGTGCTGTTGCTGATTTTCCCATCATTAGTTGCACAATGCAGCTGCTAAACTGCACCTATTGTGATTTTATATCAACACAGGAACAGGAAATGTGTGTCGGTGTGCAGGCGAGAGACTCTGTTAGAGCCGTTGTTTTGGGAAAGCGTGCTTGGGCCTCTACGGCTCACTTTAGTGTTTTCAGTTTTAATAATCAAATATATATTTTCATATATTTGAGACGTTGAATTTTGCTTAAATCCTGCCACACTGAGTTTTACAGAAGTCATTGCAGCAAGAATAAAGGTTGAGTTGATGCAGTTCTTTGTTTTCTGTGGCTTTTAAATGTCCAGATTGCCAAATGCGTTG
This sequence comes from Poecilia reticulata, assembly GCF_904066995.2. Taxonomy (NCBI): domain Eukaryota; kingdom Metazoa; phylum Chordata; class Actinopteri; order Cyprinodontiformes; family Poeciliidae; genus Poecilia; species Poecilia reticulata. Next base: position 10,984,795 of record NC_088844.1, on the reverse strand, counting down.
AGTATTGGACACAACTAACCTGAGTAAATATAAAAGTCAGATTCTAATTGAAAATCCCATCTATGATGGGAAGAAAGCTTTCCAAATTGACCTGACCACATGTGAAAATGTATCTGCCCCCATTGTTAAATCGCAAGTTAGCCATCATTAGCTATATTTTGTGGAAAGCTGACTGCAGTATCACTTGCTACACCCACGGTCTGATTAGTGCTGTATTTGTAGAATCGAAAACCTAAACAGAACTTTTTCAACAGCATGCAGTGGGCTAAAAGGTTTTACGATATCTGAAAAAGCAACATGTCTTGCTCTGATATAAATGCTTGTTGTTTGTTGTTGCTCCCAGTGAAAGAACAGTTAGTCATTAGGTTTTGGGGTCAAATAATTTGTAAATAGGAGCTGGTTGGTTTGGATGGTGTTTTTATTTCTTAATGTATCCAATCAGCTCTTTAAAACTACATTTTGAATTTGCTCTTTTAAAGAAATTAATTTAAAGCGAGCACCCCATTGGTTAAGTATGGTGGAAGATCTATGATGCTGTGGGCGCTCTATTCCTCCTTAGATTGTTTCAAAGGGGTTCGTTTTTGACAATTACAGCAAGAGCAGGATTTAAAAAAAGCACCAAACTAACACAGAAACTCCAGTGAGGTTAGCTTGTTATTTGATTGACCGAATGCTGTTATCATGTCTCTGATACAGCAACACCCTGTGCATAATGTACAGGGTGTTGCTGTACATTATGCACAGCAACACCCTGCTGCTCATAGTTGTGGCTCTGTGGTTGTCTGCTAAGCATGCTGAGGTGAGTCTGATGGTTGTGTTTTAAGCAAGACAAAATATTGGCCTAGCTGATTAGCCGGCTAATGCTTACAACTATGCAAGAAATGGTATTTGCTAAATGCATCATGTGGGCTTTTATTTTGGAAACTCCATCCTGATGCTGAGGTTAACGAGTAAGAAAATCTACGTTTTTCAACTGAACTCTTGCAGAAAATTCAGCTTTTTATCAATTTCCACTGTCCATCATCCACCCTCTGAGTCCTCTCACTGCATATTGGCTGTTTCCTGCCACAAGCAACTAATATTGACATCAATACAACCTATCTGTGCTCATATAAGCCAACCAATCAGCAGCGAATTGATTTTTATATGAGCTAAAGAACAGGACATGGCTGTCCATCCGCTGAACGAATGAATGCGATAATAAAACAGTTTGACACGATCTGACGTCTGATAAGATTTGAAAAGAATCCAAGACTTTTTCTTTCTTCCTTTTTTTTTTGTTTTTTGTTTCTTTTGCCTGGTTTTTCCACTTTCAAAGCTACGCACAATGTTTGTTCACCCAGCATTTAAGACGCTGCTGGATTGGAAAAAAAACATTTAACTCAAGTCCTGTAGGATACAGTGTGTGTATTCACCTCAAAAGAGACAGACTCTGGGGATAAAAGAAATCTATAGGTGCAAGATCTGTTCTCTGAGCTTCTAGCAGAGGTGATTTGAAGCAAGATGAAGCCAAGCAATTGCATATGTTGGACAACTTTGAGCACTTCAGTCAAAGTGGAGTCAGATTGTTATAGTTAACTTTTTTCTTTTGGAGTGTGCGCTTGCAGCTGAGAAAAAGCAGGAAATACTTGAAAACCCTTCAAGGGTTGTCTTATACATTAAAATGAAATTGAACTTTTTGGGGGTTGTTTAAAGAGTGTTTCTAATTGAAATGCTTTTGAAAGCATGCTCATTTTGTCCCTCAGTGTGCCAAAAGCTGGATTTAAAAACTCAATTTTCTGTGATCAGCTGTGACTAGTAATTGACCGGTCACCAAATCAAAAATATTTTTCTTCAGTTCAGCAAAACAACGAGATGAAAAACAATTTTTATTTTAATACACTGTTGGTTTTAATAAAAATGTGAAAAATGTGTGGGTATATATTTTTGATTTATAAACCTGGGTAATCTTCAGTTCCTAACTTTCTGCCAGTGCCACCTCAAGGAAGCTGCAGCACAAATTTTTTTGTTTATGGTCAATACTTGAGATGTTAAATAAATAAAGAGTTTGTGTGCTTACAGTTTGTAAAAGAAAGTCAGAAATGACAAAACTCAGAATCACCAGGTTGAACAAACCAAAACGGTTTCTGCCCAGTAAAAAAAAATGAAGCTGGATCGGAAAACATCTAGGGTCATGAATTTTATTTTATACACTGAGCTGCATTTAAAGTGCAGCATGTTTTACTCTTTAGATGCAAATTTACTATAAAAATTACACTATTAATGTGAGCACTCTATGGACAGATATAAATCAATGAACAGAACTTTAAAGGCCACATACAGATTAGTTAAACATTGATTTTTTTTTTCTCCACATATTTGTGTCATATTCTAGTTGATGGCCTGGAGAAATCATCTGTGGCCAGCTGTGATGTGGTGGTGGACAATGCCTCCAATACCCAGAATGCCCATGGGTCGCGACAGCAACGAGGGAAACTGTCAACACTGGGAAAATTGTTCAAACCCTGGAAGTGGAGGAAGAAGAAAACCAGCGACAAGTTCCAGGATCTCTCCAAAGGTAGGATATGCGAAATGTGCAGCTGTAAGTGTTTTTGACTCTGTGCTAACAACTGCCGAGTTGTTCTCTCGAATCAAAAGTCTGGACAGTGTCACAGCTTGTACCGTTGGGTTTGTGGGGAACATTAAATATGAATTGGACCTCTCTAACTCCCAGAAGAGCTTTAAAAGGAAACGGTTGCATGGCTTGTTTGTAATTCTTTCTGGTTTATTCCTGAGCTGTTGGTCAGGAAATAAAAAGAGACAGAAGTAAATGGAAACACCAGAGGCTCTTTTTTTCCTCCCCTATATCTGGTTAGTGTAATATTCTGCTTTTTGATTTGTCTGTGCAAGTTTGTGGCTTGTTTCCAGGATAATTTCCTAGAAAGAATCCTTACGTTTCTGACCTTGTAAAATAAAATAAAAAAAGGCCGTATTGTTAAATTTATCAGTGGAAAGTCACACTTGTTTGTTTAGACAGCAAAGCAACAGTTGCTGAGTGATTAAAGCAGGCAGTTCTGTGTGAATTAGTTAACACCAGGACTAGACAATATGCCATAAAAATAAGATTTCAGATTCTATCATACCAAATTTGATTTACAATTTTAATCTTTTTTCATAAAGAAATTACAAATGACAAAAAATATTTTCAAAAACCTTTGTTTTATTTCTGGGAGTTGACCTGAATTCAAAGTCCAAATAAACAGACACTGTAAAACAAGATGATAGGCCCTGTGTGGACTGGCATCACTCTGAACATTGGTGAAAAAATATTTCGATGTTAAAATAGTTAAGCCTTCTGAGACTTGAAATTTGATTAATTGATTTAAAAAAAAAAAAAAGATTTCCCAGCCCTGGTCAACACAAAGTGGAAAATCTGAAATTTACTTTTGTGATTCTGCTGAGAAACTTAACATTCAGTAGTCCCTCTAACCACATTTGTTCGATGTTTCAAATACTGTTTGATGTCCCCCGAGGAACGCTTTGGGTTGCATGATGTTAGGAAAACATGATGCGGCAATCTTGTTGACGATTGCAATTTCAACACTGACTGCGATTAACCCAGGTTTTCCTCACTACTTTTGCTACTTTTTTTTAATGGTTCAATAAGACAGAACAGAGTGTGATAACAGGACAATGCTTTGAGGATAGGAGTGATGATTTGAGTATAGACATTTTAGAGTCCTGTGTAAAATGATTGCCTTTACCAAAAGAAAGTCTGAAGGAGAGCATACTACATTTCTTTACCGAGTTCGACATCCATCTTGATCTTTTTCTTATTACAGTTCTAGAGAGAAAAATCTCCACTAGACAAACAAGAGAAGAGCTCATCAGGAAGGGGGTTCTTATCCCTGAGCAAGGTTCGTCTCATTTTGTCTATACTGGCACCAAGAGTCCCAGATTAAAATCCCAAACAGACGTTTCTGTTTGGTGTTTGCTAGTCCTCCCGGGGGATTCATGGGTTCTCCGGCTTCATCAAAATCAAAATCAAAATCATGCATGCTAGGTTGATTTTTTTTTCTTTCCACTTTAATTTGCCCTTTGGTGTGAATGTGTGTGTGTGTCTGTGTGTGTACACTTGTTTATTTTGTGTGTCTTTGTTGCCCTGGTTTCTGGCATCCGGTCCAGGACCAAACTGTGTGATTATTTCTATACTGCATGATTACCATAAACCTGCACATTATAAGTTGTACATTTGTAAAATATTCTAATCTTGGCTGAAATTACAGATTTTTTTTTCACCAGGGGAGTTTTTTAACTTTAACTTTCTTCGATGTCACCAAAGTTGCTTGTTGTCGAAGTGAACGCAAATCTGTGACAGCAGCATTTTTTTTTTTCTCAGATGAACCGATTAGTAGTGAAAATCTGAACGGCCATGCATCGTCCAGTTTAACTCCAGAGGAAGTCAAAGTGGACATCGAGTCTCCTGAAGCTCTGGTGGAGGAACAAGCCGCTGGACCAATCAGCACAGAGGAGAAAACATCAGGTAGTTTGGTTTTCTTCTTTTTATCCATTCCTGTTTAAATTGTTGCTCTGACCTGTTGAGCTGAGGCGAATTCCCATCTCTACTTCTCTACTTGTTAAAGGTTTAGACGTGACGGGACTCCCGTTTCTCCTCATTTTCAGAAAACATTTCACGACCATAATAAATACTTTTCTCATCCTCAGTTAAGATAACTCTGGTTGTTGGTTGTCCTGTAAATTGTTCCTGTTTTATTAAGAAAAGGTGCAACAGTCGAGAGATTTTTCCATAGTTCTGATCCAGCAATATAGATTTTAGTCGAAATTGATGACTTTATAAAGAGAAGTCTGACGTCTTCATTTTGAAATACCTCTGTGATGCTGAAAACTGCATCCCTCACTAACAACTTTCCCAATGAAGAACATTTTTGTCAGCACAATCTTTTAACTTTTAAATCTGATGCATTTACTGATCAGAAAATTTAACTGAATATGGCCGGTCGAGGGTAAAATGAGCCGATTCCAGTCACCAGCCAATTTCTCGGTACGTCTCCACTAAAAGGCACTTTACCACAAAATGCCAGAATCAGATCTGTAGAAGATTGTTGGGTCATCGTTGCTATAGCTCCCCTGGGCCAAACGAACTGCTAAGACCATTTTTTGTTTTTTAAACGGTTAATTTTCGTTGTCCAGAATATTTTTTCAGTCTTTAGTAGGTTTTGAAACTACGCATTGCATTTGTAAATGTGTCCGTTCTCTCGCTAGCGTTGACCTCTCTGAGGGATCAATGAAGGAGCCTAATGTGTTCAAACTGATAATGCCATTACATCAGCCTCCAGCAGGGAGCCACAGTCCGAGCAGCGCAGCATCTCCTCCTCCTAATGCGTCCCACTCTCTCAGGCCTCTGCTCCTCAGACTGATGCTGCTTAAGTGTTGTGATGTTGTCCTCTCAATTGCGTTAGCATTGAACTTGTAGCAATTTGCCAATAGTCAGAAAGCCAAAGGGAGCAGATTTAGCAAATAAAGCAACAGATACCATGAGAGCTGGGATGCTGGGAAAGTAATGCACATACATCATCTATCAAAGTCTATTTAAAGGCGTCAGCTCTTCTTTTTTTTTTCCCCCCAACACCACCTCTACTATTTTTCACAGTCTATTGCTGCCTGCATGCCAGCCTGTTCATCTCTTTGCAACAATGCAAATGCACAGTGTCTTTTTAATTCTACAAATTCTTCACTTCTTCCTTCCTGCCTGTTCTGAACTGCTCAGAAAGGTGCGTGACTAAACCACCTGCCCGGACAAACCAGGTGCGACCTCGAGACGCTGCAGCTAAAAAACAGCAAAGTGCCGCTGCGGCCACCACCGCCACCAGAGCCGGTGGTGCCACCGCCACCACCGCCACCACCGCAACGCGACACAAAGAAGGTGCTCCAGGAGCTAAAAAGGCAGCTAAAACCACAGGCAAGGCAGGCGCATCCACGCAGGCTAAAGCTAACCCACGGCACACTAACACCACAAGTCGAGGGGTTGGTAAGTTCAGCTGGATGAGACTGAAGCCCGCGGTCCCCTTGAGAGCTGCTGCCTCCCTGCCTGCCTGTCTGCCGCCCTGCATGGAAAATGTGCCGTATCCCTGAAGAACTCACCAAGTAACGCGGCCCTCCTTAAAATAAACTCCACCAGTTAACCACGTGTGCATGTACACCTCATCGTGCACTTGGTGTTTTGATATTTCGTCACGCTGCAACCACAAACATCTGTGTGTTTCATTGGGATTTTATGCAATAGACCAACACAAAGATGCTGCTCATTGTTAAGTTGACGGAAAAGAAAACAGGGTTTTATTTTTTGATGAACAGACAGATGAATATTTTTACTTAGGTGTTGCTCTGTGTTTATATATGTGTACAAGAAATGTGTATACGTTTTTGCACCCTAAAATGAAATCCAATGCCACAATTTGCCTTCAGAAATACAGCTAATTAATAAAGAGTCAATTCACAATTAATTAAATCTGAGAATAAATGAAGTTGTTTTCCTCAGAGTTTTTTTGGGGAACATTAGTAAAAGAAAATATCTTGAAGATATCAGAACCATCAATGCCGCAGTTGTGTAGAAGTTAAAACCCACTTAGCAATCTTGCAAACCCTGGTGTCTTCATAAACCCATTCACTTACACGTAAGCGTTTTAGGGGTGGAAGTTGAGGGGTTAAGGCATTGTTAGGTAAAACAATGTGAAACATCTGACATGGCACATTCTTTTTTGGAGATTTCACAATCATGTTCAACTGGTCTGTCAAATCCAAAGGAAACACACCGAGTCTGATGGTTGTAACATGGCAAAGAGTGACGTGTTCAAGGGGTGTTGATACCCTGAAACACCATCAAGTGTAAGTCAGGTCAAGTGGCTACAAAAACTCCCTCTAATAGAGGGGATTACCAGTCTTCCTGCAGTTGAAGTGCTTCATTTATGATCTCTGTTTTCTGCGAAAGCAGAAGTGATGGTTTGTGTGTAGCTGTGGAAACACTTCTATATTCAAGTGTGTGTGTGTGTGTGTGTGTGTGTGTGTGTGTGTGTGTGTGTGTGTGTGTGTGTGTGTGTGTGTGTGTGTGTGTGTGTGTGTGTGTGTGTGTGTGTGTGTGTGTGTGTGGATTGTACTGGTTGGATGAAATTGTGAGGGTACGTTTATCACACCTCTTCTTCTGTGTCGTCGAGTCCACAGAAGCACAAACAGCATTTCTCTAGTTTTCTCTCTAGACATTTTACTGAAGCAGCTGTACAGAAGTTGTTTTTATTTGTGTCTGAAGTTCAAACATTTTAATTTTTCTCTGGCTTCTTCTGCATGAACACAAAGACGATATACAAGCTTTGAAAAGCGGCTTTATTTCATATCACCTTAGGTGTTATGTTTCCTTTTTCTTTTTCTTCTTTTCATTTTTAACCTTGAAACATTATAGCTGGCGGTGCAGCTTTAAAAAGCACTCACTGTTTCAGGTTAAACTTCTTTTGAAGTGAGCACACAGCATCCTTTATAATCTTGATCAGCTCCTTGCATGTGTGCATATTTAGTTTTTTACCGTTGGCTACACTGTTTGCCATTGTGGAGTCACAGTACAAAGTTATGATCCATGCAAAAGCATTTTTCTGCCTTCGAATGTGCTACGGCGTCTGCTGAGGCGGCTGGTTTGACACAATCTAAACCCCAAAAATGACCAGTTTGCTGCTTTTTTACCACCTTCACCAGTTATCTAATCTGCTGGAGCAGACAGATGGAGATGTAAATATGTACACATCCGAAGCTAAACTTGGAGCAGGCAGGAGAAGAGAAAGGAAAGTCTGAATCAGAGACAAATGTCCCTCTGAGGGATTCAGTTCAAAAACTAACACGCATTTGTGGTTTGTATGGACATCCATCTCCATCTTGTACAAGCCTGGAGATAAACCAGCATCCTTAACAAGATGAACATTGCTTCTACCACTATATAGATTTTAGACAGATTGTGACATGACGCTGTATGGAGACTTGAACTCATCACCGCCTTCTTTTAACCTCCACAGCCTGCAATTTAAACACGTTTTTCCTTTAATTCCTAAGAAACAACTAAATGAAAACATGCTATTGTGCTTATTTACCATATTTTATTTGCCACACCTCGACTACAACCACTTCTTCTGCTTACATCTATCCTAGCTTCACCATGTGACCAAAAATAATACTGACACCTGGTGGCTAAACCTGCCATTGACAGTTATATCAGTACACATAAGATCATTTTTAGCTGCACATATGAGTTAATCAGCTCATCTTCTTCCAGCTATCTGAGATCAGATTGCAGAGGAAATGCTTCCAGTTAGCATGTGGAGCTTATTGTGGTGTATTTTGAGTTGACACCAGTGGGTATGAATGTCATAAACAAGACAGTTTTTCTGTAATAGTTTAAAATTATTTCATTGGATTGCGACCGAAACAAAACAATGCTGCCCCTCCTCGGCCTTTTACAAACGAAGGCTACTTCCCCTCACTTACAAGAAAAACAAATGTGGTCGTGTAGAAATACTTCCAGAAAAAAATCAACATTTTTTATAATGGTTTGTTAACTAAAAAAGTATACATCAACATCATAATACCCTTTTAAAGATGTCCAGGTGACATCCGCTGACTCCTTTTGATGTGATGAATCAGCATCTCCTCTCTTCCTCCTGTATGATGGAGCGTGTCATCTTATCTCAATGGGAATCAGCCACACTAACTAGCTTCCTGTTTGTCACTTTGGAGGACATATGATAACGCTGCTGCAGAAACCAAATTAGGCTTCTGTAAACCATGGCAGTGAGAGACAAAAATTATGTCAAATTTAGCTACAGGCGAGTTGTAATTTTTCAGATTAAAACATTGTGGCTTTTGGTGTTTTCCAATAATAGAGAGGGTTAGACCACTAACACATTTCTTACCGAATAGAGGTAAATTGGTAGAGTTCTTCACTGACGTCATGTAGTTCTATAGATCAACACATGAAATTTCCTAATCACTCATCTGATTTGGTCTTAATGAGATTCATTGTCAAATTTTACATTTGTGCATGCGTCACAGTTGTTGCTCACATTGCTTTTCCTGGAAGACAAACCGTGGTTGCAATTTGGGACATAAGTGCAACATTCCTAACGCCCTCTTATTATTGTTTTTAAGTGTAAATAAAGCAAGTTTAGACAGCAAAATAGTTGCAGAGGAGCTCTTCAGTAGTGCTGCAAACACACACAGCCTTCGCTCCTGCTCCTTTGTTTGCTCAGTGTTTTTTCTCACTTCACTGCTGAAACTCTACTTGTCAGCATCCATCAAACAAACACAAAATGCTGCATACATCCCCATCTCTGCCACTTTGTAATATCTCCTCTACAATAATTTTTTTCTTTTTTCTTTTTTTAAATATGTAAACACTATTGTGTAGCTTTACTTTATTTGCATTTTTAATTGCAAAAACAATCTTGAATATAATTTTCATTTGACTTGATCTTGACTTGTAACTTATATTGTTTGGGCTTTAATCCACGTCTTAGAAATCTGAACGATTGTATTTACAGCTTGCTTGTTTAACTCTAGCTCACTAATGTTTGGTTTTCTGATACTGACTGGAGGTTTTTCCGTTCCTCCTCAGCCAAATCCTCAAACCCAAAAAAGACGGGAGGCGCGAGTAAAGCCACCACCTCCACCACCATCACACCGCGCTCTCGGCTGCCCAAGGATACTGTGGCCCGGTCTGAAGGGACGCCTGCAAAGACCACCAAGAAACCAGATGCTTCAGCTTCTTCAGCTGAACCTCAGAAAACCTCCACAGAGACTCCTAGTCAGCCTGAGGAGCTAAAATCATCTCCGCCTTCCTCAAACAACAAGCCTCCTTCATCCAAAGCCTCAGGAAGCAAGGCAGAGGGAAATCGGGCTGTTTGTTCGAAAGCTGATCTAGAGTCTAAATCAGCTCTAAATGACGCTGCGTCAAGGGAAGAGACTCGCAAGGTTGTGGCTCCTGAGACCACAGACCAGTCCTCTCATATCAACCAGACTACAGAGGACACCTCCTTCACAGGAGACAAAGACGACGGCTCGCAGGGGGAGAAACGTGAAAGGACAGAATTAGAGGATGGGAAAGATGCGACAAAGCAAGGAGAAACAGATTGTGGTAAAGAGAACAACTCCAGGTGACGCTTATACTTATTTGCCTTTGTGTGTGCGCAAGTTTTTATTTTGTGATCATATAGTCCGATAGTATTGATGTTGATATTAATAATTCATACCATGCTAAAGTTCTGCCATATAGTCCCTATGGATATTTTTTCTGTAGCTGATTGTAAGAGGTCCAGTCAGACTCTTATTTTCTCCTGTACATAATGTTTTTTTTGCATAATCATAGACACAAATGACACAAGATTTGAAGAAATACTGCTTTTAAAAAAGTACTGCAACAATTCACTTTCAAAAGTCACTTAGTGAGTAAATAATCTCCTTGTATGTCATTTAATCTCGGTAATCTGTTCTGTGAAGATTGCAGAAGTTTGATGAGCACATTGGAGAGTTCGAAACATTTCATAGAGTTCTGTTCAAATCATCTTCTGATAACAGAACAGGGATGGTACATTGGTGAAAATACCAGACACTCCTTTTCCCTGAACTAAACGGACACGTCAGGAGAATTTATTAGAGAAGGCAGAATGTCCAGAGTAACTTTGCAAGAGAAGTTAGTGAAGTTAAAAAGTGAGTAAAGCTAAAAGCAAATCATTCCTGAAACATCTGCTTGAAGACTGAAACAGAGGTTGACTTTGCAGCAGGCCAACAACCCCGAACATGCAGTCAGTGCTCTAGATCAGAGCGTAACCATGTGTTAGAATGGCCTAGTTAAAGTCCTAAATCCAATTGAGAATCTGTTACTCAGACGCTCAAGCCGAGAGCAAAAAAGCTCACAGCTTGAGCTTTTTTGCCAAAGAGAAACTGTATGCATTTTATTTTTTAGATTTGCTAAGCTGCTGTAAATGTATCGGGTTTTATTTTCAGCTTAAGATGTAAATAAAACTGAATACATATGCAAACCACACCTTAATAATTTACAAATAAAACTCAGGGTGACAGTTATGGTTTTCCTTGCACAACACAATGGTGTGGATTTCAGTGTCGGTCCGTCGCTTTAAGTGCTAATAAAATCCAATGGCTTGTCTTTTTTTTATTATAATGTAACAAAATAAAAAGTTCAAAGTGTATGAATTCTTCTGCAATGAACTGTCAAACAGTCAATTTGTTAAATAACTTAATCATTTGCCCATGTTTGAGCTAGGAACCCAGGTTGTGGGTTCCTAGCTCATCAATAGTTGTGTTATTGGCACAACACAACTATTGATGTGTTATTGGCCTGTTAATGGCCTGTCAATGGCCTGTTATTGATGTGTTATTGGCCTGTTATTGGCCTGTCAATGGCCTGTCAATGGCCTATTATTGATGTGTTATTGATGTGTTATTGGCCTGTTATTGGCCTGTTAATGGCCTGTCAATGGCCTGTCATTGGCCTGTTATTGATGTGTTATTGACCTGTTATCGACCTGTGCAGGTCAGCAGCGGGCGATTCGGAAAAGCAGCCAGCTCTGAGCGTGAAGATGGACCAGGCTGAGGCGACGGTTATCCCCGATAGGCCAAGAGACAGCCAGACCAGTGATTCTGATTCGGATGGACCCATCCCGTATCGGGCCGATGATGATGAAGAGGACGACGAAGATGAATACACAAACAGTATGAAGTCAATTTATTGATGTAGTAATAAGTGTGTGACATGAAAACAAGCGAGGTGTGTTGGGAGGTTTATTTGGACTGTTCTTTCTTTTCTTTTCTTTTTTTAAGCTCATTTAAGTGAATCATAATCTGACTCACCAGTGTTCTGGCACATTTTATTTTTAATGTACCAGAACTGACATTGAAACTTTTCTCATTAGCCAGCAAGTTCTTTTTTTTTTGTCATTTTAGTCAGTTAAACTAAAATGACAAGTTCGCACAAATTTAAAAAAAAAAAAACTCGTGTACTTTATCAGCAATGCATTACTTTAATATTTCATATATTAATCGTCAGTCAATATTAAGTTTTACCTCAAGTTTTTTATTGCCTTAAGAACTCAATTTATCGATCTCTGTTCCCTCTCGTCAGACTCCTTGGCCAGCAAGATCCGCAGACGAGACACACTGAACATTAAGCTGGGCAACCGACCCAGCAAAGAGGAGTTGGAGGAGAAAAACATTTTGCCAAGAAGCTCGGAGACGGAGAGGCACGAGCTCCGCCAGCAGATAGGCTCCAAATTAGTCAGGTACACACACTGAGACTCACTAAAGGATGCTGTGAAAGTGTGGGTAGGTGCTACCTGTCATAGATTTGACTCGGCTGTGGGACAATAACAGATTGGTAATGATTTAACGGCGTTGACGTGGGTGGTGTAATAGTACCAGTGATACGCGGCGAAGCACTGAGGATGATGGCAGTTGGCACTGGATCTATTATAATCGGCAACAAAAGGTGTTAAATAGATTTTAAATGTGTTAGAATGATATTAATTTTCCTTTCTGAGGTCAGGGGAATGTTTCAGTTATATTCTATTAGCTCTTTTGTAAAAATTTCATGTGGGCATAATCTTCTTGTTTTAGACGCCTGAGCCAAAGACCCACCACAGAGGAGCTGGAGCAGAGAAACATCCTCAAACGTAAGTCTATGAAATCTTTTCCTAATCTTCATCATGTGAAGATTAGGGCAGGGTTTAGGGATATTGCTGCGCTACAAACAAACACGTTTCAGGCAAGCATAACACCAAATCCACAGAAAGGCTTTTTTTGTAGAAAACAATTTTGTCCGTTCCTTTGACGTTTGAGCTCAGCGCATAAATGCGAACCCATAAGATGATTTTCGGCGCTACTTTAGCGTGTTTTGCTGGTGCAGAGCAAATAAATTCATCCCAAGCGCAGAGGAACTCAACTTTCACAGCTGATGAGCTCAAAATGGGAGTTGGCTGACAGATCAAGTCCTGTAATTTCATTATATAATCTTGTTGTGTGAAAATAAACAAATTGAATCTTTGAAGAAGAAACAAAGAACACTTCTTGAAAATGCTAATGCACGTCCTTTGCTTGCTGCTCCAAAGGAAAACATGGTTTGTGGTCATCATTTTCTCACAGTGATAAATGAATGTGCTGGTTCATGGAGCTGAGGTGTTCTAGTTGTTCAGGGTTCATGTTGTCCAGCCTCCTTCAGCTCTTCACATAACCTCATATGCCTCCTAAATTAGACAGACAGACATCGCATCAGGGGTGTCCAAATTGTGGCCCAGGTCCCATTTGTGGCCTTTGGACAGAATTTGTCCCGTCCATCACAAGTGGTTGATGTAGGCAGAGACGTTTTATTTGAAATCAAGGTAACATTATTAACAACATAACTGTCTTACAATTGGAGATGTAAGACAGTTACATCTCACAAACAGTATGAAGTCAATTGTATGATTAATACATACTGTCATGTATGTATTCAAGATGAATACACAATGTATTCATCTTTTTATGACCAAACTTTTATAATAATTTGAACCACGTCCAACCAGAGACTTTTACTGAAAAGCCGACTTTGCTTCACTCAAATCCTGTCCTTATAACTGATGATAAATGTCTTTAATCGAACCCAAAAGTATTTGAAGACCAGATGTCTTTGTTTAAGACACCAAACACAAAAAGTTTTGGATCTACAATGAATAGCATTCCTTTCCTTCCAAACAAAACAAAATAAATGGACGACTATATTTGCTTGATTTTAGTTCTTTTTGCTTTCTTGGCCCACAAGTTCTTTTGGCTCAGCAATTTTGGCCCACAAAGTTTGGACACCCTGTGTCCAAACAGACTTGTTTGGGACTCAGGACACTGAGCAGGAATTAAATCCTCTAACTTGGAGAAGACTAAGATCACTGCGCATGTCAACTTTTTTTAATAAGTCTGTCTGAAGAGACATTGATACATGGATGGCATTTTGCTTTAGGTTTCTCAAATCGGAGAGATTTCTAAACTGAAGCCAATCTGCTTAAAGCTGCACTGGGTAACTTTTATTAACTCTGTTTTATTTATTTTTCTTACATATCTGTTAAAGCTGTTACTTTGTCGTGACAAAATGACTCAGACTCCTCTACCTTCTCCCAGTACTCCCAGAACTAACTACACCACTTGGTCAGAAACAACCAATCCAGGAGGAGGGTCTTAGCGCTGTCAATCAAGCTTGAGTATGCAACACTCGCACCCTGCTACTGCTAGCTCACCATAGGTTGTTGTAAATTCTCAGGCTTGTTAGCATTGCCACAGACGACGGCAAACAAACTATTTTCCTGTAACTGTAAGTTGACACATTGAGCACCGAGTACTTGAGCATGATTGACAGCTTTATTTGGGTGTTTCTGAGCAAGCTGTGTATGTCTACAGATGGCAGTAGGACATCTGTAGACATGTAAATAAATAATTTACCAAAATAAATCATAATTTATTTAATATAAATTATTATATTAAATAATAATTTAATATTATTTTTAACAATATTAAATTATTACAAATAATTTAATATTTTTAACAGATTATCCATCTCTTGTTATATTGTCACAACAAAGTGAAAGTTTTAACAAGTATGTTAACATATTTTTTTCTAAAAGTTACCGAAAGCAGCTGCAGCAATAAAATGTCTGGCCGGTAGTTATTTTCCCCCAACGTCAGTAGTTGCAGCCCTTCGGCTGTGTCCCTACGTCGATGGATGATGAGAATTCATATGGCAAACCAATCCAGCTTCGCTTTCACTGTCTGAGAAACAGAACAACATGATCGTATTGTGTCAAATCTTAGCGACTTATAAAATTTGAACGGTTAACGGTGCATATTTTGACTTAGGAAATCCCATGTCAAATAAAAGCAGAAGCTTGTTGAGACACGATGGGAGTGAAATGACTCTGCTTACTCTCTGCACACAGAGAAAAATGAAGCTGAGGAGAAAGAAGCCAAGCAAGAGATTAAAAGGAGACTCACCAGAAAGGTACTGTTAACATTGAGTAAACAAACACACACAAACACACACACACACACACACACACAGGGCACACTTATGGACTTTACTTTACCCTCTGAGGCATGAAAGGAGGCAGAGAATTGGCTTTTGTGGACAGATGAGCTCATCTCAGGTTCAGTAGGTGGAAGACGAGCTGAGAAATCTGTCGATTTTTTTCTCTTCTGTAAGATACTTTTTTTTTTATCTATCAAAATTTATTTTTCATACTAACGTCTCTGTTCTTGTTTGTGTGTGTAGCTGAGTGTGAGGCCTACAGTGGCAGAGCTAATTGCTCGGAGGATTCTGCGGTTTAATGAGTATGTGGAGGTGACGGACGCCAAGGATTACGACCGTCGGGCAGACAAACCCTGGACACGGCTTACTCCCGCCGACAAGGTACTGCTGTCCGTTTACTTTCCTTTGTTACTTCAGTCGTATTTGAGGGCACCTTTTTATGTATTGGACGTTAAGAATGGGCTGGTTGGCAGATTAAAGGACCAAATAATCAACCGAAGCACAAAGTTTAATACTTATACTGAGCACAGTAAGAGATAATTTAGCAATACATTTTCTATTTTTATTCAGCACAGCTGTTTTGTCTAAACAGGACCAGTAGAAACCGTCTCTTCGCATGTTTTGGGTGTTGGATGTTTTGATTGTAGTTCAGTCTATGTGCCAAGTTTGCCCCCTGCTGCTAATGTTTGGAACTGCACATCACACAAAGTTCATAAATTGGGTCACATTGAACACTAATCGGAGCGTGCGCCTAATTATAAGAGATTAGAATCAAATGCCGAAGCAATTCCAGGATTGGAAAATGTCAAATGGATTGTTTGTTTAAGGTGCAGGAGCTGTCGACCTAATCCAACTGGACTAAATAGATTTGAGGGGTAAAGTCTGGTATATTCTACTCTGTACTTCACTATATTCCCTCAAAATAAGGACATTATTATAAGGACATAATGTCCTTATTATGCTGCTCCCTTATTGTATTACTTACCATATATACGTCTGCATAAACCAGTTTTAGTTGTATTGAAATGTAATAAAAATTATTTTATTACCTAATTTTATTTGTTTTTTTATATATATATATAATTTTAGTTTTATGTTTTATCAGCAGACTTTTGCCACTTAAGTAAAATTAACCTTTTTTTTTAAAATAAAAAAAAATCTGCATTCTGAAAAGGTTTCAAAATGAACATTTCCAGTAACAGAATGAGTGGAGCAGTGATGTACTAGTACATGCACGTTCTTCCCATTATAAAAGATAAATGGATCCAAATAAACCCTAATGTTTCCCTTAGGACAGCTAATTAATGTGAAGCAGCTCGAAATTAGTCATTTTAACTGAGCTTGCTTATATTAGATTTTCCAAAACTTTTATTTCCCTTGTCTTGTTTTCCATCATGACCATGTTGACTTATTTATATTTTCCATAACTGCAGCAAACAGTTCAGTGGATATACGTCATCCTTCACAGATACTGGGACTCTTTGTGGAAATATCCCCAATATCACAGTGTTACAAGATGTTAAATAAATGTTTCTTTTTTGCAGAGGAATAATCTTGCACTGAAAAACTTTAATTTCATTGTATATTTCAAGGCGTGAGTTATGCCATGTGCTCCAACAAGGCTTCCGTTGGCTTTGGAACAGAACCAGGCCCACAGCATCACAGCTCCTCCTCCATACCTGACAATAGGCATGAGGTGTTAATCCACATACTTGTCCTTTACCTAACACTTGACGCACAGGGAACTGTTGTTGCTGAACAGCTTGGGTTATTCCAAGGGCTGTAATCTGAGTTAGGTCAGCGACTCGGGTATCGTTTTGGGGTTTAAAGATTTTCTCATCATCGCCTGTTTGTGTCTGTGCGTCCTCTGTCCCCCCAGGCCGCTATCCGCAAGGAGCTGAACGAGTTTAAGAGTCGAGAGATGGAGGTTCATGAAGACAGCAAACAGTTTACAAGGTACCCCTGCAGTCATTTCACTCCACTTAGCCTGACTCTGAGGCTTCATCCGTCAATTAGCTCAGTGAGTCCTGAAGCCGCGCTGTTTATTAGCGCTCGCTGATCAATACGTGTTATTGTGTCCTCCTAAAGCCTTTCCCACTCTCCTTGTTAAAGTTATGGTGGGTCAGTTGCAGTTCATTACCTGCCAGCGCTGATTACCTACGTTCAGATTTGTCTCTCAGATGTTGTTACACCTGAACAGTATTGGATTTGTGAGTCCGAACAAACGCGTCACAAAAAATACTTTTGTTTCCTCGTCTCATTATTGATGTAAAATAAATCTGACTCTAATTGTGGCCCTGTGGGCTTTCAGAGCCCATGTGGGAACCTTTCCTAAATTTGCCTATGTTATAGAAATTGTATGTTAACATTTATGGGCAGGAAAAAGCAGCAAAGTGGCCCATTTTAGGATCGTAAAACTGTTTTTTTCTCTCATTATGTTTATATGGCAAAGATGCTTATTAATGCTACTTTATGGCTTAGTAGAAATAAATATTTTGGCAATAAGCAGAAATTATGAGGTTTAAATCATTTTAAACACAAGATTGCATGTTTTGCACTCAAAATATCAACTAAAACAAACATCCGAACATACGAGTCATCTTTATTTTGCAAATTTAAACCAGTGTTTTGCTGTAGTCTGACTAGGCAGCAGAAAATGTGAACAGGTTCAGACTAACAAAGTTTTCTACTTCATCCCACTGGAGCTATTACCTGCTTGTTGTACTTTCGGTTTCTTTAAAAATTCTCTCTTTGTCTCCCAGACAATTTCAAGTTACACTCTGAAATTCTTTGCACCATGGAAAGTTAAGACAATTTTAAAAAGAAAGTACTTCCAGGGCTTTTTCCTGCAGCACCATGTTGACTTGTTTTTACTGTGGTCAGTGCAGTGGAAATGGAGAGGATAAACAAAGTACCTGTTTCCTGCTGTTGAAACACACCTGTCCATGGCAACAGCTAAATGTTTTCCTTGGTTGATGCGTCAGGTTTTCTTTTTATAAAAAAAATCCCTGCAAAATAGAGAACTTTCGTTTTGTCTAGATAATTGTGGAAAAAATGTGTTTTAAAAAAAGCCTGAATTCATTTCTTACCATCTAAAAGAAGAGAAAAATAACTTGGCTAACCTTTTTATTTTCTACAAATAAGTGACAAATAAGTTTTATGTAGCAAATCACTGTCATTGTTTTAACTCTTCACAACTTGAGTTTTTGTCAAATTTATTGATTAATTTGATTTTAAATTACTACCAGATAAAAAATAAATACATTTGTTTGCAGTATGTTTCGATGCTTTTTCACTTCTAGATCCTTTTTTCTACATCTGGGTCTTAAACTAAAACCAACTTTGTAAAGCTTAGATGACTAGATTTTTTTATTTTATTTTTATTTTGTGATATTAAACTAATCACAATATGAGTAAAAATGTAGAATGAATTGGTCCAGACATTTCTTCAAATGTTACAGATTTTAACTGGTTTAAGTTGTCCAAATATCCATAAGCGGTGAAATATCCCTTTACCACACTGCTGAATCATGTTGCTTCATGGATTTTGTAAAGAAAAAAAAAGGCAAATGTTTTGTATTTAATAATAGCTGTAATCTTACTCAAAACTGACAGAAATGTCGAGGAAAAGTGGAGATTTTGATTAGAAACATTCGTAGGAACCCGACATGTTGTTTTGTTGAGTTCAGACAGTCTCTGCTGGTGTTTTGCGGTCTGCTTGTTTTCGGTTTTAATAGACATGACTCTTCTGTGTTTCTGCTTTCAGGTTCCATCGGCCATAAGGGCTTTTTCTCTCCTCTCCCTGCATCCTCGCCTCATTTCTCTTTGAAGCCCGTCGACATCTTTGAAACGGACACTTTGGCCTGTCGGCGCAGGGAAAACCAACCGTGTGTATTTAGATGAGCCATGGCGTTGTTCTCTGTCAGAGGATACGAGGATGTTTATAAAAACTGTGCTACCTTCACTCAGATTTACTTAAACCCGGCTTCTCCTGCTAAAACATATACAATGTCATCTTTGACGGGGGTCTGTTGCTCCTGGTGATACATATTTATGTCTTTAATGACAGCTACATGTGTGTCTTAAGGCCTTGGCCACGTTAAGGCACCTTTGAAACATTTGCACATATCTATTGTGATTACAGTGCTGTGTATAGCTCGCTGAATAGGACCTCTTATTTATTGTAGAATATCAGAACTATTGGGTATTTTATTGTTTTTGTTTTGTTTGTGTGTGTCTGTGTTTTTTTTTTTCACTTCAGGCCTTGTAATGAGAGGTTGCTGGGTGGAAAGACAAGCAGCATTGCCTTTGTAATTGTGACTGTGGCTCAGATGTGCTGTAAAGTGGTGTTCTTGCCAAGTTATGCCACAATCTTACAAATGCCCAAATATGGACATCCTCCTGGAACAGAAAGTGGGGGGTGATTGGGGGGGTGAGGAGGTGTGGGGTTCAGGATGATGTCAGTGCCTGTGGGACAGATTGCACAGGAGGAGGAGGCAGTTTGTTCCGCTCTGATGTGCCTCACTGTGAAATCCCCATTTTTAGATCTGTTCCAAACATCGCCACTAGGGGGCATTGTATCCTAGAAGTTCCAGACTGGGATCCTGACGTCTGTGGGTGACGATGATCCCCTCAGCTGCTGAAGCTTTCAAAGATGTGGACGCCTTTAGGCTTGAATAGTGAAGTGTAAATTATCATCAGCCGACTGAAAGTCGCGTGTGCTTCCGCTGCACAGATTCTGATCAGGTGACGTCGTATATCCTGCGCCGAGCCGTTAGCTGCAAACCAATGATCACATCATGCTTGGCTTGCCGTTTTCAGATTGTACCATTTCCTTCAATTGCAGTTTTTTTTTTTTTTTCCATTTAAGAGTTCTTGCCTGGCGCCTCCTTCGTCTAGACGAGTTGGGGTAATAAAAAGCAGGAATTTAATTCCAGGTTGCCTTTTTAATTAAAAAAGGTTAGGTTGTTGTTTGGATGGCTATATAAATATAAATATAATGCAGGCTTGAAATGTTGCCAATGATGCAGCCATCTGAAAATTATGTTTACCAGAGCTTCTAGTTTTTCAAAGTCTGGGCAAAGTCAGAGTATTGTCTTATCATTTTGCTGGTCTAGATACTTTTACTCTTTCCTATCAATTCCTATGAATTGAATTATTGGAACGAAGTGCCATTTTTCCATTGTCTCATACTTTATTTGACATGCTTTACTTTTGATTTCCCCAATAGCTACTTCGCGTCAACATTTTAGTTATCAGTATTTTAATTCTTCGGTTTCTGGCTGAGGATCCAAACATAAAAACATAAAAGTTTTTTTTACCTTTTGACTACTTTAAATCAAGATATTAAACTGAACCTGCAGAGCGCCTAAACTGAGCATGATT
This sequence comes from Poecilia reticulata, assembly GCF_904066995.2. Classification (NCBI taxonomy): domain Eukaryota; kingdom Metazoa; phylum Chordata; class Actinopteri; order Cyprinodontiformes; family Poeciliidae; genus Poecilia; species Poecilia reticulata. The sequence goes on along the minus strand of NC_088844.1, from coordinate 10,964,316 downwards.
CAATGGGGTATAAATGCCAAAAAAAGGTTAGAAAACAGATGGGGGGTTGTTAACTGAGCTTTAAACAATCAGGTCAAGTTTGTTTTACCAAGTATCCTAAATTTGGAACAAGAACTGACATAAATTGATTTAAAAACGGACTGAAATAGCCCTTTAAAAACGCCATGATGATGTAAAGAATCATTAATGAAAGAAACATGTTTACCAGAGCTGCATTCCTCTTTTACACATCACCTTGACATGCGTCTTGATAACTATCTCTCTCTCTCTTATATTTGTGCATTTTGTCGCACCACTTTATTTCGAGTAAACTGATCAAATATATGCCCTAAAAGAAAAGAGACTATACGGAAGTCCGAATTGAGTTTTATTCTTCGTTCCTTTTATATAAAAGTTGATAGATTTATTTTGTCGGTCACATGGTTTGAATACTTTTACCTGTCCTTGTTTCGCTGGCTTCGCGTGCCACTTCAGACTTCACAAGATTCAATAAGACGAATCCTAAATTGTCGAGATGCGTGTTAACGCAGGATGTGACGGGGATATTTCTCTGTGAAGGCCAAAAAGATCTGGCCTGATCTTTTGTAACATTCTTTCCCCCTCGATGCCATTGGTCTACTGAGATTTCTGATAATTGTTACTATTGACAGCCAGAGATATATTCTTTTTTTTTTTTTTTATTCTTTTTTTTTAACGCCTGGACTTCACAACACTCATTCTGGTTTCAGACAGCAGTGGAGCAAAAACCGACATTTGGCCTCTGACTTTGCCGAGGTTGTAACACGAAGCCGTATACAGAAATGGAGCAGTATTCATTCATTCATTCATTCATTCATTCATTCATTCATTCATTCATTCCTCTGTTGTTACGTGTTAACAGTTTTGTACAGGAGACGTATCAAGCATGTGCTTTCAATGAAATCAATTTTATTGCAAATATGACACTTTATTATTGTCAGTCTTTTACCTGTCTTATTGTATTCCCATTGTTTTAAAATATGGAAAGAAAAACAAACCCCTGCTTAAATAGGAAAATTGTTTGTAGGCGACGACGCACAAACTCTGACCTTCACATCCCACATATGGTCAATCGCTCCAAGCCACGATGAAGTCAATGTTTGGTTTATTTCTTCAAACTTTCCATATATTGTTTCGGAAGCATGTCAAACGTCTGTGGAACTGTGTCAAGTTTTAAATAATTCATTTTAAAATATTTAGGCATAAAGACATTTAAAGTAAATATTTGAATGGTGATGAATTAAAGGCGCACTTGAGTAGTTTAATATTATATACACAACCACTAAAATTGGACCATTCTTAGCCCAAAGTGGGAAATATTCCAAGGAAAAATGTTATTTAAATTTTGAGTTTAAATCACCCACGTTATTCATTGTGTTTAGTTTATATTTCATATAGAATAGTTTTTTTTATTTTTTATATATATATATATAAAAAAGATGCTGGAATAAAACAAAGATCATGTAGAGTTTAAGTGAATATATTAATCTTATTGTACTAAATATATTGAGAGGCTTTAAAAGAAAACTTTTATTTCATCCTATAAAGATATATATTAAGAGAACAACTCGACTTGTACTCAGAAGATGTTTCTATATCTTAAGATGTCGAGATTAACTCAGAAATGAAAACACTTTTACACACAATAGCAGCGGCTTGTTATTAAAATACTCAATAACTTCCACAAGTTTATGAAACGTTTACAGCGTAAATTAAGTGCTGTCGTAATGCTGCTTGTTGTTGTTTCCTTTGCCACTTAGTGGGAGAACATTCCAGACGGAAGTGCATATCCTCATTAATATGTTAATCATTGTGATTTCCCAGATATTTTAACCTCGTCCATCGTTAAATGCTGTCGCGACGCTGACAAATTGGTTGTGAGCTTTGAAAAGAACCAGACTTGGATATTTCTTATAACTTGACAGAATTCATCATTAAAATATGGACTGTAATAATCTCACACCATATATCCAGATACAACTACTGTTACATCCTTAATGTGTATAGTGTGTTTTTTTTTGTATATAAAGAGCCATGAAAAAAAAGAAGTTTTTTTTGTCTTCCTTGATGTTGTTGCTCCTTCCTACTGCGTTTTGATGAAATGAATTTACATTAAAATGTGACATGCATCATAACGGAGATCATATATTGGGCTTTTGAATACAGGTCAAATTGAGATACTTCCCCTCCAAGCTCATGTGAAGCCAAGAAAACTTCCTCCCACTCTTCTGTCACAGCTCTGTCATTTTTACTAGATTCACCGTAGGATCTCAAAATCCTGGAGGGCTTGTGCTTCCTGTCGTACTTGCTGGAAGTGCACGTTTTCTTCGTCTCGTTTCTACGTGTGGCGCACCATCCCTCACAGATTTCCCCTCAAACCACAATCTCGTTTTGAGGGAGTTTTGTCTGAAATTGGAAAACTACTTCTGGAAACATCCAGCCTTCTCCGAAATCGAGAATAAACCGCAAACTCTGCTGAAGTTTTAAGGAAGCCGGTGTCGTTTTAACAGCCTTTGGCTCAGTTGTATTGTTATTCACAGATTCTCTGTCGAGTTTTAGGTCAGGCCGGTTTGTTGGCAGAAATGCCAGGGTGATTGAACCAAGCTGATAGTACTTTTGGCAGCTGCCAAGTCCTGCTGAAAAGTGAAGAATGCATCTCCATAAATCTTGTCAGCAGATAACTTTTTTTTTCATTATTTCCAGGGTAGACAGCTGCGCTGAATTTGGGCTCGATTAAAACCAACGCCAGCAGTTGGCATGGCTCTTGTAGCCATAACCCTCTGAATGGACCTTCTTTGGCATGTTTTCCTTCCACTCAACTTTTAGTTGATTTGCTTGAATACAACGCTCAGCTTCTTTTGCAACCAACTTCTTAGACTTACCTAAAATGATTGTGAACGCCAAAGCATTTCTCTGTTTGAAAATCCCTAGATATTATGAAGTGGAACTTTTTTTTTTATTTCACGACAGAATTTTATGATTAGAAAACTAATTTCCGAAATAAATTATCTTTTGGACTATGTTCCAATCTACTTAGAGGCATTAGTAGTTATTTCAAAACACAAAGTTGTCCTGACGTGAGGTTTCTATGCTTCACACAAGTATAAATTTTTATGGTTTAAAACAGAACGGACAGCGAGGAGAGACTGGGGGGGGGAAGATGCTGGTTATTAAAGACAGACAGAGAGTTCCTCAAAGATCTTCTGTCAGGACTAAATTGGAAAAAAATAGGAAATGTCCCTACGGATTAAACATCTTTGCAATGATTTGGTTGAGCAGAGAAAATATAAAAATTGCCCTTTGCTTTGTTGTAAAAATCCTCCTACAGACGCGCACATAGCCTAAGCTCTAATTAAATTTCCCACTCTACATGGGAAGGCAGCTTTTCCCCGACACACTCTAGTATAAGCCCACCGCTCAACTGGAGACAAGTTGACTGAAGACATCGCTCTTAAACTCCCCGGGGTCTCGAGAAATGTGATTGTCGTACAGCTTATAAATACAGTCACACTTCTTATTCTGCTTCCAATCCATCAAAAAAATATTGTAATAATGCCGAGGGTACATGTTGAAAGCGGAGGACGACAGCCTTTTGGTTTGTTACTCGCATTTGTTTGGTAAGAAGTGTGACTTGAAAACATTTACCTTTTGAATCTAGTAAAACTGCATCTATTATTCAAGGGGAGATTTAATTCTGACTCATGTTAGGAAAAAAAAAAAGAGTGATTTCCATGTTGTGTTCCCATATTGAAGCCAGACTGTTGAATCTGTGAGGTGTTGTGTTGAATAATGCGAGTCCTGGATCTTTGCACCATTTGGCTGAGCTGGTCAGAGGGAAAAGAAAAGCATCCAAAGAATGCAGACGGGCAAAGAAACTGCGCCATGTGTCATTTGTAAAAGCAAAACCCGAGAGGCTGGCCCCGGCAGCCTCGATTATAACAAACATCTGAAAGGGCATGTGGGAGAAGGAACATAATGAGTCCCCTGAAACGGAGGTAAAGAAATGAGCTGCCATGCAACATTAAATATTTCACGGGGAAATGTGTCGAGACGCTCACCAGGCATGCTTTTACTTTCCATGAAAAGGAGAAGTGACACAGACGAACTGGCCAAAAATGGCGCTTAATGCATCTGAAATGGTGTGCACAATGCAAGAAGGTTTCAGAGAGCTGCGAGGAGTCTTCTCTGGGTGGCTGGGCCCCCATGACGTCAGTGCAACAATGGGCTCTTAGACACGACTTTGCGATTGCAGAGTCAGGCTGCGCCCGTATCGACAATGAAATTAAAGCTTGACAGAAAGCGGAGAAGAAGAAGAAAAAAAGTTGTTTACAAATTTGACAAGAGTAAAATTAGTGCCTCTCAGACAAAAGAGGTTGCACAAAGAGACAATAGGGATTTCAATACTGGAGAGTTTGATTGCTTAGGTTCATGATTTTGTTTTTCAGAGGTTTGAGCTTTTGCTTGTCGATGCCGAAGCAAAAAACCTGAAAGAAGTAGTTCATCAAGGACAATTTTCTGTTGAATCGGTCTGAACAGATATTATCGAACAGTCGCATAAATGAGGCAAAACCACAAAGACAATTTTAGAGACATGCAGCCAACTGCAATAATGATTTTAACATTGTTTATAAAATAGCTTTTACAGTTTATAAGAGATGATTATCAACAAATGAAATAGACAGTGAAATGCAATATTTTCTGTTTTTGTTCTTCATCCTTCATGCTGTATTCTGTAACTTTTAAATGTTCAAAGACATTTGAAAGTTTAATAAAAACACTAATAGTTGTTCCAGAGGGACAGAAACTGGATGAGGAAGCTTTTTTTTAAAAAGAAAGAATACATTCAACAATGTGACCTTCAGATGCAAGTGCTTTAGTTGAAACAAGTGTAAAAAAAAAAAAGATAGTTTTAGATTCACAAGGTTATTCCACTTTTTGTTTTGTGTCTCTGTGTGTGCTGTAATGTGTCGTTGAGTTTGCATGTTGCATCAAATTGCTTACATTACTCTTATAGGCTTCGTATTAAAGAAGTTCATCTTCCATTTGGGAATAAATGCAGCCCAGCACCACGCCTCTGCAAACACTGTCCAGCTTTGGTTTACTGTTAGCAAAGTCTTTTTTTTCCCCCTCCGTTATTTTAATATGAATATAATATAAAATATTACACAAAACAAAACAGCAGAATAAACTGAGCCAGTCTGCACCCTCAGGGCATCTGCTCTGGATGCGCAGCAGTTCTCACCACAGCAGCTTTAATTAGTACCACTTGCAAACCTGTGGAGTTTAAGATGTACAAAATAATTCCTTAGTGTTGTTAGTATGCTGGGTGTGCTGTTTTTTTTATTTTCTTCTTATTTGGTTTAAAATCATCTTTGTTAACTAATCATGTTTTCTGGACTTTTGTTCATTCAAAAAACCGGGTCAGTGAGATCTTTAACACGCCAATGTTTGGGGAGTTAAGGAGTACTGGTGCATTGGGGATAGGCTTTAAGAGAAAAATGTAAGTGTTCCTTGAACTGTTTGCTTTGTTATTAGACCATAACCCTCAGACCAGCACAATAAATGCAGTTTTACAACACATTTACAAGGAAACAATTCTAAAAGTGGGGCATGCATGTGTAACCAACTTGACCTCTTTACTCATTTACATCTAAGCAGAATTCAGTGCGACAAATTTCCTACAAAAGCCACCTAATAAGCAGAGCCCTTCCGTGTTTATTTTATTCTGCAGCTGTTATGTGCAACAATTAACAAACGGCATCGTGAAGGACCAGATCAGACAGGTTAGAGTTAAGATGTGGAGATGTTTAAAGCATCACTGAAGCTTGGATCATCTCCTGGAGGCCACGGTAACCCTGGAGGAGCTGCAGAGGTCCAGTGCCAAGATGGGGAAAAATCTTGCCAGTGGATAGATGACAAAACTATGAGTCATACACTCCACATGGGTGACATGTTTTTAGAGAGGCAAACAAAAGGGACACGAGTTACCATCAATTTGCAGTGCGTGCCAGGACATGCTGGTTCTAAGTCAAACTTACCAGGGGGACCAGGGTGAGGCCATAGTTTTTTTTAATTGACTGAACCAGTTCCTAGTGGCCAAAAAGTAAGGGTAGTATCTCCCCTGGTAGCTGTCAGGCTCAGCTCAGCACTTTCACAATCTGAAGCAAATGGATTAGTCAGTGAAAGAAACAAGTATTCAAATATTATTGTCACATATGACATTTTTAATACTAAAACATTTGTTTAAATAATCTCAATGAAACTGTAGCTTAAGGGTCCTCCTAAGTGCACTGTTAACTTTATGGTTATTTCCTATTAACAACCATGTATTAATAGAAAATTTTTTAAAAAATTGCTACAATTTTTGTTTTGTATTTAAGGATGAAATTAATAAATGTGCTTTTTTTTACTACCAGTCAAGAATAGACCAGCAGATGTGACTTTCTGTTTAAAAAGTGCTGTATTATTTGAAACTACCTGAAGTAAAAATAACATTAAAAAAAAAACATCCCCATATGTCCAGGAAGCTAAACAGAACAATTTGTATGATTTCTATTGCCCTATCATGCTTTAGTCTTATGTGAATAGTTCCTTATTTTAATAATCAAACGGATTTTAATCATAGTTTGTTCAACTTGTCGTGCAAACACGCACTTATTTGAATCTGAAAATGAACAGGCGCAAAATATTTGAAACGGAACCGAAGACTGAAGGCTTTGTTTCAACCGTTCCCAATTGCAGGAGACCAACCGGATAAGGTTGTTCAGGCGTGTTTGATTGAGGATTTAGTCGGCAAGTTTCACCTCCTTTCTGGGATATTTTGTGTAAGTATGTTTCGCATTTAGAGACTTATTAGACTCTAAAACTGGTATTTGTAAGCGAGTGTAGCGTAAATTAAAGATTCTGTCGGCTAACAACGAGTAGCTTTTGCTCACGTTAGCATGCAAGGCTAAACGCGCGACAGCAATTATCTTTAGCTTGTAAACGGTACGTTTATAGAAGCGAGATAAAAGAATGCATTTATACACGTAGAAACTAGTTAAAAACTAATTTAAGACACTTCATCACTAGCGTGGTGTTTGGGAGTAACAAATAACATCTCTGTAAATATGCTATGGTACAAGGAAGAAGTAACCGAGACGTCTTTGTTATACAGAACAAATAATGTTTTTTTTTAGATTACTTCACCACCTTAAACACCATCTTTAATGATTAAAATCTCTTTAAGAAACACTTTACTCCATTATGTATATATGTCAAAATGTAATTGACATTTTGATGAAGTTTGAAAACAAGGACATTAAAGAAATTACGTTTGAAGGGAAGAAATGGCACACAGATGGTGAAGGGACAGGCATTGTTCCATGTATTTTAAGAGATGTACTTTAAAAAAAACGTAAATTGAGATTCACCTGGAAATTCAAGTGGACCAAATATTTTGCATTGCATAAATGCAACCAGACTTGTGAAAAAAATAAAACTTACGTTTCCAGCATCCAGATCCTGGTCATTGCGTGGTTTGTAAGTTTATAAGTCACAAGCCATTTTGCATTCAACATTATTATATTATAGGTATTTCTTTGCAACTACATGCCTGTCCTAAAATCCCACAGATCCATTAGATTTACAGTTTTTCTTTAATCAGTAATACGTTCAGTAGTAATTCTGTAGAACCTGCAGATACTTTGCTAAACAACACGCTGCTTAGTCTCGAATACTAATTTAAATAGTAGAAGAGCTGCTAACACTGCAAGGTAAAAGTTGCAGATGTTTAATTTCAGTGGCCTTGGATGTTTGTTTGGGTTTTCCACTAACTTGGACCTGCTATTTTGAAGTAGTCTATAAATTGTTGTTAAATTATAGCATTTTCTATTCATCAGGTGTAGGAGCTCAGTTACTTTTAAATTCAAGTCAAATTACCTTGAAGGAAAAATGTAATCTAAATGCTTTTTTCTCCGTTTAAATGTTAAGTATGGCTGTAATGTCTGATGAGTGCAATGCAGCTTTGTGATGCCAAATTAAATAACGTTTAACAGAAACCACTTAAAGCTTCTTCTCCTTTTTTTTCACTTTCATCACCTGCAATTCTAACCTTGAGGTTTCCATACCAATAAAATCTTCTAGACAGCTTATATTTTCTCTGAAAAGTTAAAATCCCAACCAAATGAATACAGGAAAAAATAAAAGAAGAAAGAAATAGAAATGACAAAGCAAAAGGTGAAAAGGGAGCCAGAAGAAGCAGTGGCACATTCTGAGTTTACAAACACATTTTTATTCAAAATGGTTATTGATTAAAAATAACCATTAATGTACATATACAATGTACACTCATTAATCTACACATCACTGAAACTACAGGAGAAAATTTGCTCTCATATCACCTACATTTCAAAGCTTAATGGGTTGTCGTAAATTAACAGATGAAATAACTTTTGAAACGGTTAAGAAAAATCAACTTATGATTAAAAACAACTGGTAACATTGATAATAGTGTTCTTAACATTTATTTTCGATTACTTCATTTTCTTCTTACTCAGCAGCTCTGTAACCTCTATTTTTATTTTATTTTTTTTTACTTTCCCCGTTTAGACTCTTTTGGCCTGACCTGAGCCAGAATGACGGACCGCTACAACATCCACAGTCAGCTGGAGCATCTCCAGTCCAAGTACATCGGTACAGGACATGCTGACACCAGCAAGTGGGAGTGGCTGGTCAACCAGCACCGTGACTCTTACTGCTCCTACATGGGGCACTTCGACCTGCTCAACTACTTCTCTGTCGCCGAGAACGAGAGCAAAGCGCGGGTCCGCTTCAACTTGATGGAGAAGATGCTGCAGCCGTGTGGGCCGCCGGCAGACAAACCCGATGATGCTTAGAGTAAATTGTCGTGAGCTGTGGGTGTTTGTTTTGTCACGGCTGGATTGAGTTGATGGACAGTTTCCTGCTAAAAGTTTGTATTGTAAAGTTTGACTTTAACAGCAGAATATGAATATTGTGTTTTCCTGGAGACGAGTGAAAGATATACTTTCCTCCCTACACAGTGAAATATGAAGATGTAGAACTACTGGAAGATTGTAAAGTTGACGGAAAAACAAGTTAATGCGTCTCGTCGCCCAACTGTGTCTTTTTGTACTAAGTGATTGAGATGTACTTTGACACAAGCTTCTTCTAGTTTGATTAAACTGAAATTTTGGTTTTTACTTGTAGTTCGATTTTGTATTTGATGGGTAATTTCATTCAACCTGTTCATTCCCAGACATTACTTTGCAATATGGAGACACAGTTTTATTCTGAAATGACAAAGGGAAGGCACACACTGTACATTTTGGCTTTATGTTTTGTATAAGATGGATATTCGTAGCTCTGTTTTCAATGATCAGGTTTTCTCTGGCTTAAACTGATACCAGTTCTCTTTGGGATTTTAGAGTTGGACACTTCTATCAGATTTCCTTTGTAAAGATTATTATTCATTCTTTTTGTAAACTTTAACAACTATTTATATACAACAAACACATAGCATAAAATCTGATTCCTATTTATAAACCAAAGCGTGTCTCAGAAACACTTAAGAACTTCCTGTTAAGTTTTTAAAACAAACATTTTCGGTTTTCATGAATTTAATGAACAGACGGGAGGAACAAACAGATTTCTGAATCTTTGACTTGTCAATTACTGATTAAATGGAGGGGGAAAATTGTGCATTAGTATTCACAATTTATATTATCTGAACTAAATACTCTTCTTAAAGCCAGGAGAGATTGGCTTAAAAATCATGTAGAAAACATTCTACTTTATATGTTGGATTAAGTTATGAGTGTAGAAATGGATATTTTCTCAAATAGCATGAGAGTGAAACATTTTTAATTTTCCACGGGATACATTTGAATATTAAACATCTATTTGTAACGAACATTCACCTTTGTGCTGGTGTGTGTTGGGGGGAGGAAGAGCTCACCTGCTGGCTAACAAATTAATTCTCAACAAGCTTGTGAACATCAAAGGATGCGAGTTGTGTCAAGACCCTGCAAAACAAACATTGCAGCACACAACACTAATGTTTATGATTTATTTGTTTAGTTCTTTCTGCTTCAGATTTGATTGCATCTGAATAAATTTCAATAAATAATTTAATGAATAACTTAATTCAGTCACTGCAAATTGATACGGCAAAGACTGGCAGCACCAAGATGTATACAAGAACAGTGGATAATGCTAGACATGGAAAAACAGTTTATATATTATTATAGTTACATAAATAATGGTTAATATCTTGCTGTTGATGGGTGTTGTCACTTTAGAGAAAATATATCAAACTTATTGTTTTAAGTTTATCAGCTGATGTTATGTTCAAATAGTTAAAATAATGTGTTACACTTATATACCACTTTACATTTCAAAATCCAATTTTTTTTGGTTAGCTAACAAAAAATGTTAGCTGGTTAGTTAGCTTGTTATTAAGTTTAAAGTCAATAGCCATAGTAACACTACAGCTATTGATTTTTTATTGTTAAGCTAATCACCAATGATGCTAATGATAGTAGGTATGCTGCAAATAATTTTGGAATGATACAGCAAATAGTGTTGGCAGGTTGAGGGGGGAGAAACGGTGGTGGAAAAGGGGATAAAAATCTGCTTAGGGCCCCAGAAAGGTTTGGGCCGGCCCTGAGCAGACATATTGGAGAAGCACAGAGAACCTGAGGAGAGAAAAACAAGCGACACCAGGCCCTGCTATTCAATCAAGCTGAAGGCCAAAATATAACCTGCAGGCGATAAAAATGTCAGCTTTTTATTAGCTGTAATTATCTTTCAAACTAATAGGAAATGTATCTATGTACATGTCATAAATCTATTGAGTTAAATACATAAACTTTCTGATCAGATCTTGCAGAGCCGTAGCTGCGTTCGCTTCGTGTAACAAGCTCGTGCATGAAGCCAAGCTAAAAGTTCAACATCTATTTGGCCTGGCAGAGTCGAGAGAAAGCTGCACACCTACGCATCCGCTCTCATGCATGCATCTGTGTGGAGCTGCCCACTCACACTGTGTCCGCTGAGATGATCTCGACATGGCTTTGGATCGTAGTGGTGTGTCTGCCTGTCACCATGTCAGGCTGTTAAAGTGACAACACTCCCAGTATGTGAAAACATAAAAATTAAAAAAAAAAAAGTTACATGTAAATGCTTTAATGTCTTAAGGAGAGGTAAAGACTTAAAAACGCAGCAAAGGACACAGCTTGAGATAAACACACTGAGTACTGAAGGGGTAAAGTGGTTCTAAATATAATATTTTTTGAAACTAAAAGCCGATGCGGCCAGTGGGATGGAGATGTATGTGACAAGAAAACACTAGAAAGTCCGACATGTTGGCTCAAAACATGTCGCCACGCACAAACACAGACAGTCTGCCGGTGTGTAGGATGACTCACAGCCGGATTAGGACACAGGTCAGCAGGCCCGAAAGGAAAATTCTTCTGCTTTACATCTTGTTGGACGGTGTGTGTGCGTGTGTGTGTGTGTGTTTGGCTGGCGTCGGTCTGTGCTGTTTTCTTGCTGGGGTAAGTCTCTGCCATCTGTCCACGCTGTGAGGCCGTGACAGTCAGGAGGACGCCAGTGCCAAGTCAAGACACGAAAGCAGCCGTCGCACAATCACAAACAGACGCAAGAGAGTCCGGACAGCTGCTCCCCAAGACGCCGAGCCAGAAGAAAACGTCTTTTGAAAGAAGTTTGCGGTGAAACTCATTGGGTGAAATCTCCGTTGCATGTGTCTTGCATGTTTTGTCATCACAGTAGACCTTTCTTTGGTTTGTTTCAGCTGGTATCAGGCTTAAGGAGTTCCAGAAAATAACCAGGAACGCCTTAAGAGCTCAAGACGGATGAACTTTACTAGAATCGACAAGAGGGGTTCTGAATTAAAACACCAGAAAAGATCAGTCAGAGAACGCAGAAAAAGATTTGCTCAATGAAAAATAAATTTTGAGATTAGAAATATTGAAAGATTTAAGAGCTGGGGGATAACTCTTTATGAGGCCAACAGAGGGATCCCTGAAACTCCCGGATCTGACTTAAGGTTTAGATCAACTCACTGCTCATCCATCTAATAAGGAGACCTGACCGACTCATGTTTTCTACTTGTTTCACACTGAAGGTCGAAGCTAGAAGCAGCTAGACAGATAGAATCGCTTTAAAGGGATTATGTGCTTCACTGGACGACCTTCTTCCTCATATTTCTAACAGGTTTTCTTCATTTGGCCTGTAGTCCCTGAACTGCGCTCATCTCTGATGAAAGGAAGGAGAATCGTGCAGAAGAGCAGATTCAACTCGCCTCACGTGTCCCATGTGTCCAATACTTGTTTTAATCCCCCCAAAACATGTAACTCTTTGTTCCGTAAAAGCTGTTTTGTTTTCTTAGTTATTATCAACTCTAGCTGTTTGCTCCTGCGTAAAATATTCTTAACTTTTCAAAACTCCTTAACTTTCAGTCACAAGACTGTAACACTTTAATATGTTTTATTTAGAATTCATCTGAGAGATCAGCATACAGTAAAACAAACAAACAAACAAAAAGAATAGTTAATTTCCACATTTTTGCATGAATAAAAACCGGAAAAGTGTGGCATGCATTTATAATCAAAAATCCAGGGTCATTATTTTGGTTTTTGTCTCCATTTCTTTGCGTTTCTAGAGGCTGGGTTTTCATTCTTCTTGGAAAAACAGCTTGAGCTCAGTTAGACTGAATGTCTGTGAGTATGACTTTAAGTTCTGCCACAAACAGGCCAATAAATCAATTAATCGCATGAGAAATTAAAACGAGTTCAATCATTTCCACCTGCATAATTTATTGTTTTTCTCATTTCACTGAATGGCAGAAATCTCCAGCCTGGTGTTTTGGTCTCAATGACAATTTTGTTTACAGAGACTTCATAATTCGTTTCATTTAATGTTTTTAATTTGTTTATATTGATAATGTCTTCCAGTTCCAGAATCAAAAGTTAAAATTTATTGATCTTTGAGAGGGTGTACTTGCATTATTGTTATGCCATCACCATTATATTACTTGAAAATGGTCTCAAAACAGTAAGATCGTTGTCCTGTAGAACAATTTATCATCCATCAATATTTGCTATTGTGACACGCATAGCCACAAATTCCCATCTTGTTTACCAATAATTGGTTCAGGATTTTTGGGTTGCAAAGGTCAATAGGTTGTGAAGGGACTGTGTGATTTTCCTTTTCAAAAATAAATAGCATTGGCTTCAAATCGAACAAAAAAACAATAATAATAATCACAACTCTGTGAGATTCGCTGACATCGCATGTAATTTGCTCTCTTGTTGATTGCAGCTCATGGCTATTGATTGTGTTGAAACGCAGAGAGGCTCCTGATGAGAATAACTGCGTGTGAAGGATAAAGTAATTAAAAGGTTCCTCCTCTGCAGAGATCTCCGTGAAATATTATTCTAATTAAAACCTGCTGGCTGAAACCGTTGGGCGGGAAAGCCAAACCCAGTGTGTGCAGATTGGATGTTGTTCCTATGTACAGAAAGCACCCGGAGGATTACAAGAAGCTTTATTAGTTTCCATCCTTTCCCACCGTGATGAACAGTTAAATGGAGAAAGACCGGAAGCTGGAGGGGAGAGAGAGAGAGAGAGAGAGAGAGAGAGAGAGAGAGAGAGAGAGAGAGAGAGAGAGAGAGAGAGACTGACCTGGAATCGTACTTCTCTCAAATTTATTCCAGTACTTTCACAAAAAAATAAAAAAGCTTTTTCTTCCTTTCACGTCGGTACCCCCTGCTGTGGCAGAATATGTGCCTTTGCACTTGCAATTATTCAAAGAGTCAAAGTTTTGCACGTGGCTGCTTGACTGTAATTCTGACTGGAACGATCAGAATGCATGTAAAAAATGTAAAGTACCAGGTGAATTTTGCATCTAAAATCAAAGACATGAATGTTTTCAGCCTGCTCTGCAATTTGAACTCGCGCATGTTTTGTGACGGTAAATGCAGCTGTTTAATGTTTCCGCATTTGCTTTTCAGACGCGTATACTCTTGGAGAAAAATAATTTCTTTGTCTCCAACAAAGGTTTGCATTGTCCTGTTCTTCTCGCTGAGGAACTGACATATATAGGGAAACACATCCTGCACAGAGGACAGAGGAGCTTTAGATGTTGTTTTCTTACTTTGAGGTTCACAAGCCGCAAAACTCAAAACTTTTCCACAGGCACGTTTTCAAACCAGGCCCACAGAAGTGAGACTAATAAAATGTGGAGAGCATAAATAAAACCGCTTTCGTTATGCTGCTGCTTGGCGTTTTGATCACGCCTCTCCTTAAGATTTCTGAATTTGAAACGTCTCATATGCAGAGCAGTCTGTGAGGCGACGTTCACGCGTTTCGCTTCTTTAGTGTTTCGATGATGGAGAAGTTCTGACCCGCCTCCGTCACGTTTACATGGCTTTGAGTGTGATGTAACCAGCATCACTTGTAAGTTAAAACATTTTAACTTTGTGTTCCCTTAATTTCTGTAACCGTATATAAGACATATAGACTTAAATACACAAACGCCCACATTTATATTTTGATAAATATCTAAAAAAAAAAAAACAGTTTAAAGAGTGGAATAATTCAAGCACGACAAATTCATCAATTATACCTCAACTTAAGAGCTAGACGACTAAAGTTTCCACTCCCTCGTTCCATCCCAGTCGGCTGAAACGTTTCAAATGGTAAATGGGTTGCATTTGCATAAAGCTTAATCAAGTCCAAGGAGATCAGAAGTTTTCACTCTACAATCGGTGTAATGTGCAGATTCATCCATTCATTCACACCCTGATGGCGGTAAGCTGCAAATGGACGAGAAAGGATTTCTCCAACGAAATCGAAGTTCCAGAAAATTTGAAAATAAAAGTCAGAGCATCTGTTAATTTCTCCACGATCTTTATGAGTGTTTCTTTAAATGTGTATTTCACATAGAAATATTAGTCAAGACGTAGTTGCAAAATTGAGTTGACAAAGCAATCATACAAGCACGTTCATATTTAGACAACAGGAAGTGGAAATCATGCAGTTTGCCAGGTGACATTATACTTTTTTACGCCCTCCAGCTGCTGTTTCCACAGAGGAAACATGAATAACAGCTTTTAGGCCTGCAGGAGAAAAAGGTCACACATTTATGAAGTGCATTGAAGGGTCTGTGGGCTTTGAAGGGAGATTACATGTATGTGTGTGTGTGTGTGTGTGTGTGTGTGTGTGTGTGTGTGTGTGTGTGTGTGTGTGTGTGTGTGTGTGTGTGTGTGTGTGTGTGTGTACTCTGCCATTCACCAAACAGATGCAGTTCTATCTCTCTCTCGCAGGGCCGTACCTGTGGTGGAAAAGTAGTCGCAGAGGCGCGATAATGAAACTTTGATAGCCTATCTTTTAGTGAGCCGCCGTGCAAACCGCACAGCGAAGCACCGGCAGGAGGGCAGGGTAATGAAATCGGATGGATGGATGGGAATATTAACCGACGGGACGGCGCCTGTGCCTCCACCGTCTCGTTGAGTGATAGCCCAGAGTGTGTTGGGAGGTTGGGGGGGGGGGAGTGAGCGATATTTCCTGTGATTTAAACACACACCCTGTAAGTCGGAGCATATTTCCAGCCATCAGGGGCGGAGCTGGAGAGAGACGGAGCTCAAACAAATTGCTCCCTGCGGGCCTTTTTACTTCAACGGCTGGTTGCTCAGCTGATAAACTCCGGTAGCCTACCTACCGGTCAGCACTGAGAGATCTGCGAATGGCGGGACTCGGCTGGCGCTCCTCTCATTTGCTTAATGATTCAAGTTGGACCAGCTGGCTTCCCCACGGTTACTTTATTTTCTGACAGTTTGCGACTTTATTACCGCCACCACTCCTGCGGTTTTGTGCCATCTTCTCCACCTTTTCGCAGTTTTATGTTTGTCTCAGTTTAGCAGGTGAAGGTCAGCGCGTCGTTTATCAGCGGAAAAAGCCTCAGGACTTACTGCTCAGTGACCGAGCCGACCAGCGGCGGCGGCTTTAAATCAGGTTCAGCAGAGCTCTGAACAAAACATCTCATTTTCGTTCTGCCTCTGCTGTTTAGGGTCGAAGTACTGGCAACATGTTCCTGCCTTGTATTGAATCTTATAATAAATGTAAGCTTGCTAATTGTTGGTTTGTTTTTTAGCTACTTTTTAATTGAGGTCATAGTTGAGAACAGCAGGATCTGTATAAAACAGCAACAGCAACCCAAGTCATATCTCTGTTCATCTGCTAAGTGTTTCAGTGCCTCGCATTCACAGCCCTTCACTTTTTCCTGTATTTTGCTATGTTATAGCTTTATTGCAAATTGTATTAAATGAATCGCATTCCTCAAAATTCAACACACAAAAATACCGCATTAGGACTGCGTGGGGGGAAAAGCTTCTACACATTTAGTAAAAAAAAAAAAAATAGGCGGTTTATATAGCTCAAAATTGAGCCGTTTCCATTGATCGTCCTTGTAATTCTTAAATTGAGTCCACCTGTGGTAAGTTCATTTGATTGGACTTTATTTCCATCTGTACTTCCACATGTGGCCAGTGTGATATGACAGAAAATAGTTAAAGTTTATGAAATCAACCACAAGCCCTGAAAACTGATGTCTGCTGACATTGTTTGCAAAACTGTTTAGAAAATCATGACCTACACATTTTTCAGTATTTTTCTAACAGTATTTATGATTGGATTTAATTAACTCCAACGTTGTTAGAGGATTGATTTGTTTTGCACTTAGCATGTTTTCCCAATCTGCTTTATTCCTTTTGGTGATTTGCTCAGACTTATCCTGTTCAGTCTTATTTTAGATGTACAATTTAGATTATGTCAGTTATTTGCTGCACTGCCTAGTCACCATCATCTTCTACATCCTTTCCTTCTATCTATTCTCCAGACTGTTGTATACTTTGTCTTCTCCTGTGCCGTGTCTTTTGTAACTCATTCTCTCGCCCCATTAAACTCACCATAATCAGATCTTTCCTGGTTTTCCGCGTTTAGGTCCTGCACCAAACATGAAAGCTGAAAATTGCATCGTCCACTTGATAGAAAATGTCGTGCAGAGCTTTCTACGTCTGGGGACGAGGCGCGGATCAATGCCGTGACAAGTCACTTTCTCCCTCATGCTCAACTCCTGATCGGACAGCAACTCTCACCGAGTGTAGACACTTAGAGCACGGCTTCATCAGAAGCGGTGCCGGTTTTTCCCTTTGCTGCTCTCCAACATGCAATCACAAAACATCTCAGAGTTTCCTGAACTAAAAACTAAACTTTCTTTCTTTTTTTTTTCTTTTTTTTTATCTCCTTGCAAACTTTGGGCGACCTGGACTTCAATAGCAAAGTCCTTCTTAATATTTTTCACCAACACTTCTCGCTTAGGGCGACACTTGACCTTTTTAACACCAGATCATTGAGCTCAAATCTTTTCATGGGTCATCATCGGTTTAACCGATTAGCTCTCCGCACAAGAGGAAAGAGCCTTCACAGCAAGTCTGAATGTCAGCGCTGTCGGCGCGGCCAGCGAGCAGTTGGTCATAATCGCTGCGACAGGAGTAATCAGGCTGCCAGCTCTCATGAGATGAGATGCTGTGCGTCTCCACGGCAGCAGTAAACACAGGTGGAGATGTAAGTCTTTAAATTTCAATGCACTAAATCCCTTTCAGGCCAATGGACTCTTAACACAAGCAAGGAACATGATGGCAGAGTCAAATATAAGGCTTCACAAAATAGCCTCAAAAGTCAGTCAAGTGATGAATACATTTCCTCTAGAAGAAAGAGCAGCGGACCTCAAAGATTTGAATTTGGATGTTGACCCTCTCCCTCTTCAGCGAAGTCTTGAAGAGGGAGAGGGTCAACATTCTAAAGATACTGCAACCTTGTTTTTTTTCTTTCTTTCTTTAGAAAGCTGTTTAGCGACATAGAAATGGAAAATATGCAAAAACTCATCTTTGTTAGAAAGATTACGCATAACGCTTTCATCTGAATGGATAAAAACTGAAACCTTCTGGATGTCTCCGAAAGGTGTTAACGAGGGTCTGATGATTTTCTGTGTGGCGTCTGTGGATTAATTTGTGAAAAACATATTTAAAATAAAGTAGAATCTATGCAGCTACGCATTTTCATTCAGCTTGCCCTTTTCTGTAATGCATTAATGACGGTTTTACCAAAGCAGGCCAGTCAAATAAAAATAGGTGAATTATTTCACAGATATTATCCCAGTCTTGATAGAGGACATAATTAAGGCTCTTTTCAAATTGAGTGACCTTTAACTGTATGATTTGTAGCTACTGATTTTGACCTCTAGACCTGCTGAGATGGATTGGAGTGTGCTGCATGCAGAAAGTTTTTATTTTTTCTTTGAAAATATGTTTTTGTTGAGAAACATCTGAGTCTGTGCAAAGCCAGACGCATGCTGTGAGGTTGAGCACAAACACAGATTAATTAGAACAAAGCTATAAAATAGGGATAATATTGAATGCAAGAAATGGAATTATTTAGTATTTCACTTGAAATTTAATCTTCATCCACACGTTTTAGGTAAAGATTTCCCAACTATGTTTGCCATGTTAAAACGCAGACAGGATCTTGAGATGTTTAACGTATCAAAGGTTTATTTCTGTCATTCCTCAGGACAGAATTGACATTCTAAGAAGTGCCTGTTCAGTCTTCGAATCATTGTGTCACTCGTGCACATCAACAAAAACTTTTTTTCTCACTTCTGGGAAGACGATACAAATGTTTTTGCACGTAATTGTGTTCTATTCTCTGCTTTCTCCTTTCATTTTCAAAATGTACTAAATGGCTCTCTGTTGAATAGTCCTGACCTCCACATCATTTCAGCATATTTCTATACATTTCCATTAAACTTTTTTTTTTTTTCTAAATCCTGACCTGCATTTCTCCAGCATGTGTGAAGCATCAGATCAACCAGTTTTTTTCTGAAATAGCTCAAAGTTGAACCCGCAATTATAACACAATAGTTAAGAAGGTTTCATGTTCCCAGTTCAACTTTTTTTTTTTTTTCTTACTTTGAGCTCTGCAGTGCTGTGTTTTCTGAATTGCAATGGCACGGTCTGCCAACAAATTACAGTAAGGTAATTTTATCTCTATAGCACATTTTCAGCAACAAGGCAATTCAAAGCGCTTAAAAAGTAAAAAGTGTAAATGTGAGTCTTGTCCAGTCTGTTGCCAAAATTACAATTTTCAATACTTGTCATGGAAACTTTAGCATTAGTTAGCATTAGCATCCCTCCGGAGTGAACTGCTAGATCGACGACATGACTAATCAATGTGCCTGTCCCATCTGGACACAAGGTCTCGTCACACCGATGACACGATGCCACTTTTGAGTGTGTCACAGCCCGGCTCAGAGGCTGCGACGAAAATGGGATTCAGACAAAACATAAAAATTAAAATATTTAAACACACAATATAAACCACAAATGTCATAAAAAGACAAACATCTTACCTAATGTGGAGATAGTGTGATGGTCTGGGCAGCTTCTAGATGTGTGTTTGATGCAACTGTGATTTCTGCTCTCTACTATGAGATGCCAGAGGAAAATGTCTGACCACCAGTTTTGGACATCAAGTTAATGCAGCAGGAGAAAGACCCAGGAAAGGGGAGTCAAACTCCAGTTCTCGAGGACCAGATCGTCAAGGGAAAGAAAAGAATCGAAATCAGCACATTGTCTTCTAGAAACCTCAACAAGAAAATGGGGGAAAAAGCAACAAACTACTTTCGTGATCTTTCCCCAGCAAAATCAGTTCAATTAGAACCAAACAGCTTCTTGCACAACTTCACCAACTCCCAACCTTGGAACACTTCTCCAAGTCGTTTCCTAGAAATCGACTCGATTTCAAAAGAAACACGTTTCCACTTGCGTCCTTCATCATTTTACCACAAGCTGAAACACACTGGAAATAAAGTTCTTTTCTACTGACTTAAGTGTTGATGGAGTCTTCAGCTCACAAAAATCAATTCAATTCAAATTCAGAAAGCAAAAGAGTTTTTACCAGTTGTCTTTTTTTTTCAGAACCTCACTCTGTCCTCAACTTGTTTTATCTAGTTACCTATTTTTACCTGCTTCGGTCCACAGCATCACTGTATTATATATTCTCCCACATCTTTTTGATATCATTATTTTGTTATTCCTCTTCATATCTCAGCACACAGAGACGAAGCTCTTTTTATCGTGTGTTTGATCGAGAGCAGACCGACGTTCATAAATTCATACCAAACGCTGAAACGTCAGAGCAGCTGATCGTTTTTATTCAGGAGCAAGAAAAGACAGACATTCAGTGACATTTATAGTTGCTCTTCTTTTCCATAATAATATTAGCAAAGCGTCTTAGAATGGCCTCCATTAATGAGACACCAGCGTCTGGACAGCAGATTACATGCAGCTTCAAAACCGGATCACATGGCGCGGAACAAGTCACGGGACGAGTTATTTACGACAACACAGCAAAAGTCATGATGCGTCGCAGATGAAATGGCTCAGAAATGAACAGTCATCGTCTGTCCTTGTGCCAGGAATAAATGCAAATGCAATATTGTTATGTTGTTTTCCTTGCCGTGCAGCTTCTGCTGCCTTTCGAGCTTCAGGTCTGTGTAATTTAGGAACAATGTTATATTTTAAGACTATTCACAGAAAGCAGCAGGCCTGTAACGGTAATCTGTAGCTTTGTGTTCGTGAGCGGCAATCACAGAGAATCGTCTTGATTATTTCATTATTGTTATATTGTTGTTTATGTCTTTTAGTAAATCATCTAAATTACGTCCTAAAAAGCGGGACATTTCACTGGTTAATTGCTCAAAAGGCATGTATTGGCCTCATGAAAGCCGCATGTTTTGCCTCGAGGGTCCTCGTTTCACTTATGCTCCACCTGCGTCCCTCGGAGAAAAGAAAATCTCTTTTCAAGCTGCTCATATAAAGTATCAACATATTTTGTTATGAATGCAATTTAATGTCTAACTAAAGTCTGAGTTCTTTACTTGTTAAATATCAGTTTTATTGAGTAAAGTCTTTCTATTTTAGACAAAAAAACAAACAAACTACAAAGGTAGATATTGACAAAATGTCTTCTTCTGAAGCATGACATGTTGGAGGGAATGAACAGGAAAACTGAATTAAAATACTGTTTGAAAAATGCTTTTTGAAAGTTAGTTTGGCATGAAAAGAAATGCTGAAGGACACGTTTTGTTTTGTTTGAAACAAGAAGACTTTATGGAGACTTTAAGGGGAAAAAAAAAAAAACTTAAATGCTTAATTTTATCCCCAATATATCTCCTAACTTTCTTCTTAAGTCACGAAGAAACATGATCCAAAAGCAAACAAATAAAATAAGGGAGAAAAACTAAGTGGAGGTTTTGTCTGCCTTCTAACAAAAATAATAACGTAAGCCTTTTATGAAAACTAAAATATGTTTGTAATCTATGTGGGATGGAGAGTCAGGCTTTAACCCAACATGCTAACAACTGATGTTTTTCAGCTACAGGGAGATTCCCACGCGTCTTTCAAATGTTGTATTTCTTAGTCCAATTAAAAAAAAATCATCTTAAATCATTGAAACACAACTGTCTGAATTTTGTTCAAAGTTAAAGTGAGAAATGGATTTTAAATCTCTCCCTTTGACAACAGTTTAGACAAGAACAAAAATTGAAGTAAGCCGTCATATTTTTACTCATTTAAAAAAAATGTAAACAATTTTTCTCTCGTTTTTTGTTGTTGTTGCTGTCTTTCCACAAGATCTCAATCATTATTTCTTCAGTTTATATTGTCGTCTTTACATTCTCATAGTGTGGCTGAAATAAAAGGCATTTATAAATGTACTCTGAGGCACAGCTCTCCATTTTCTCTCTTTGTCTCATGTCTGGATGTTGTTTCTTCCATAATTGAACCCAATGAGAAGCAAAACCCAGAACAGGAAGTTAAACACTGTCAATTCAAATTGAGCAGTCGGGTTTTTAGACTCTGGGTTTAAGAAAAGTGCAGATGAAAGCTGCTGAAAACTAACCAAGAACATTCTTTTGGGCTTAGAGGCATCAAGCTGTCTGACAGTAAGGTTACATTTCTCTGAAGAGCCATCAATCAGAGCTGTGAGCTTCTCGCACTGATTTGCATAATAATCCTCCAGAGAGATTTAGATATTCATGAGTTATATCATTTTATATAAAAATGTAGATTTCCTGATAGATCATATTTAATTTTTTGCCTTTCGCTTCAACCACAAAGTCTCGTCCCAATCTGTTGTTATGTTTTTGCAAAACAAACATCTCCACGTTGCATAATGGCTCTGGAATCATGTTAGCAAAATTCATAATCCCTATCTTAAAAAAGTGCTAAACATACAGTTTATGGATTATGTAGATGGTGGCAGCCGTCACGTTTTCAGCCATCTGCGAGAAATGACAATTGACATTTTATTTATTTATTAATTTTTTTATTTTAATTTTTTACAGATGGCTGAAAAATTGTGCAAGTAAAAATTAACCAATTATCTGCGCAGAGTGACGTCAGCAACGCATTTTACTCAAAGCAGAAGGTTTGTCACATTGCAACATCGGCTAGGAAACATTTGCAGTTACCAACACGCCTGATTAAAAAAAACCAACAAAAACAACAAAAGCAAATCTCCATTTGGTGACGATAATTTTTATGACTTTGCATTCACCACATCTATTTAAGCAGACGAACACTTACGCTAGTTTACATCTAGAAAGACTTTCCTCTTTCACAGAGCTTTGTATAAAAAAAAAAATTATGGTTTGGAGAATATCGAGCAGAGCGACTGAACAAGGCATTTTTACATGCAGATACACGACATGTCGGCACAAGCATATTTACATAGAAATAACACAATGTGCTGTACGCTCCTGCTTTGGCTCGCCTTTAAGTTCCTTCATATAAAAGCTGTAGCTGCTCAGACACCTGTTTGCACTAAAATGGCAGGCTGTGCAGGCTGCACAGACAGACGCGTCCTCTTGCTGGTTTGGTGCATGGATTTGGCACAATGATCCACTGCGGCAAACACGACTGGTTCCCTTTATGGACATTCAGAAATCCCTCCAGTTCCTTAGAAGGAGAGCGTACAATTCTCAGGTCCGCGTTTCCATTCGTCCACCTCGGTGAAATCTGAGGTGAGGAAATGGGATGACTGCTGTACGGCAACGGGCTGAGCGGTCGGTGTTAACTGTTCAGGTGGGCCACCCACCCACCACCCGCCGCAGCCGTACAAAGGCATTCTGAAAAGCTCAGCGGAGGGAAATCGTTTCAAATTTCACCTTCCATTCAGTGAAGTCTCTTCGAAGGCCAAAATACCACGCAGTCTTCCAGCAGTGACAAACACAAACCCTTTCTTTCCGACAAATCCATCCTCAAAAGAACATGTGGAGGAAAAGTGGCATGAAGGCCAACGAACAAAAGGCAAACAATTGATTTGTTAGCTCACCATAAAGCGTTACAGATAAGCTGAGAGCGAGGGGCCGGAGGTTAGGATTAATAAGGCAGAAAGAACCATATTACCAGGCTGTAAAAGTGGTTTTATCAATCAGTCCTTTTGACTTGTTACCGGAGAATATTTCTACCTATAAAGCGTACAGTCCTTCTCAAACTAGAAAAGTTAGCTTCTTTTAATGATGCTTGAATTTTTTTGTTTTTTTTTCCTCCCAACTGTCTCGTTTCTTTAAAGAGGGAATTGTTTGTTTTGAATCACAAAGCACGAAGTTGCAGGTTTACAACCCGGCTTCCAGCAGAGGTACAGAAGAAAGAAAGCGGGGAGCGGCGAAGGTGATCTGTGCTCTTCCGTGTCGGCCGCGTTTCTGTGTTTTGAGGCTTTGCTTGTGTGGTTTCCGAGCACTAATTATAGCCCTGTGGTGACCTGCGTGACTTCAGAGTTGAGATCGTCGTTGGCAGCTCCTCCGCAACAGCGGGAGTCCACCGACGACCCCTCCAAGGCTAGTCATACCTGCAGAGAGGAAAAAAAGGTAGTTCTGTGTCACGTCTGGGTGATTCCTCCTCCATTTATCTCTCCAAGCTGCAAACGTCTGACTTTGAGCCAACGCAAGGCGAAGGAACAGACAGTCACACATGACGGTTTAGTAGAAAAGCTTTAAAAGGTTTTATCTTTAAGATTTATTTCTGCTCACAGAGCCGGTGGATACCTGCTGATTGGATCTCTCGCTCGTGTTTGTGCCGTTGTGCTCACGCCTGGGGACCTTGCGGCTGGTGGCTCCGGTTCTGGATGAGTTCGGCATCTCCAGCACCGAAGCGCTCGGGGTGCAGAACTCACGGAAGCAACGCTTGAAGTTCTCGTCCAGGTAGCCGTAAAGAACGGGGTTCAGACTACTGCGGGGTGGGGAGGACAGGAGAAACGGTCAAATGTCGGTGAAATCAACTTTCACTGAAAATCCTAAATATAATTTTTTTATTTATGTAACTACATTGGGTTGTGGAAAAGCTGTGAGAGGCACAGCTTGACAAAACATGCATTTTGGCCGAGAGTTCCTGCATTTTTATTTTTTTAATAATCGGCATCCTATATCACCCAGTTTTAGGAGCCATCTAAAAAAAGACACTTCAAAACATCAGCGGATCTGTTCTTACTTGCCTTGTGGACAGTTTGTATCTGAATTAAGACTTCAAGGTTCCCTCCAGTGTAATACTAGCTTGGCATTTCACCAGGCTTTACAAAAAACCAGAGATTACAATTTGGAAATACACTCAAAAAATAAAGACCTTCATTTTTGTAGACATACAACTGGAAACTACAAGTGAAGTCTTTTGCCGTGATGACCAAAGTTAAACTTCGAGGAATAACTGGAAAGCTTGACAACAACATCCCATCATGTTGTCCAGGTACTTGGCTAAATGAGGCACCTTACAAAATATTATTTCATACTCAAGAAAGAGCATTTTGTGAAAATATCAAAGCAGCATCCCAGATCACCAGAAAGTTAAAGCTTGAGCTTAAGCAGGTCTTCCAAATAGACAATTATACAAATCATACAGCTAAAGTAAGTATACTGTGACTTGAGAACAACAAAGTTAGCTTTGATTTCAGTCCAATAGGCAGAGATGAAACATTGTGAGTAAACAAGACGCAAGTCATACAGTTTAAAGGCAATTTTACCAAATGCAGGAGGTAAATGTAAGTGTCTGAAAGGAGGAAAAACTGGAAGTGACCTTGCTAATTACTGTGGCACCAAAGTGTGACGTTTTCCTTACATGCAATGCATGAAAACATGGTTTGCACCGTTTGCCGGGTTCGGCGCGGTTTGATACCTGTTGGTGTAGCCCAGGGCGATGCAGAAGTGCCAGGTGATGGTCTGCAGGGTGGAGCTGGGGATGTTGATCAGAGCCGAGATGATGACGAAGACGTGGATCGGGGTCCAGCAGATGATGAAGACGGCGACCACCACCAGGACCATGCGGGTGATTCTTCGAAGATTCCTGTCCTTTTCCTGCGTGGGTTTGTGTGGCACATTTGTCAGGGGAATGGGAGAACAATAAAAAATAAACAGATAATGTAGCAGAGAAATCTTTTCACAAAGATTTCATTAATTACCTTTTTTTATTTTTGATATTACGGAATTAAAGTTCTTATATAAAACACGGAAGCCGAGCTATCTTTCAGACAGAGTGGTGAGTGCTAAGCATGTAATTAAAACTAAATTACAGCCTCCTGCTTCAGCTGATTTCGCCTAATTGTTTTATCTGGACTCTATTGAGTGGACTGTATTTCAAGGCATGCTCTAGACAGCCTCCCATTGTGCTTGATTACTCTTTAAAATATAATCAGCCCATTAACGAGATAAAAGCCAATCCTCCAATCATATGTAATCAAGAGCCTGTGAGATCAGAGTTTTGTTTTGAAGAATATTTGTTTAATCTATCCTTAAATAGGAAAAAAAATAAATAAACATGTTTGCGTTCACCTGGGAGCCCGACAGCATTCGGACGCTCTTGAGCCGCAGGATCATGAGCCCGTAGCAGACGGTGATGATGAGGATGGGCATGATGAAGGCAAAGATGAACACGCAGATCTTCATTAAGGTTTCCCAGTACCATGCAGGGCTGGGAAAGTCTAGCTTACAGTCGACAATGTTGGCATCTGTGCAGAAAGACAAATATGCTTAAGTACTTTTTTTTTCCCAGAAGTGTTTTACCTGGTCTTAAAGGGGACATGTCACACTTTTTTAGCACCTCAGATGAATTGCTTTTGTGTGTACTTGGACTCTCTAGGGGTGCAGAAAAGTTTACATTTTCCATTTTTATTTCTCGGACTGATTTTGTACTCCAAGTTTAATGATGCCGAAGCTACAAGTGGACAAATCTAAAGTAAATGTTAGATGCTGAGCTGATTTAACCCACACAATTCATTGCACTGTCCACCAGAATCAGGTTGGTCGTTATGTCAAGTTTATTTCTCTAGCAAATTCCAGTAACACGGCAGTTCAAAGCGCTTCACACAATAAAAAAATATAATACAGTAACCAACTATTATGTGATCTAGGACTTGCCTGATCACCCTGTCCTGATTCGACTACAATTCTTTTTTTCTATCATATCGTACGTTGTTCTACTTTTGTGAAATTCCTCCAAGACTGCATTTGACTTTCGCTCCTTCCGCTGCATTGACTCATTCATCTTACCCAGCAAGTTTCCCTTCCTTTTTTTTAAAGTCTGTTCCTATATTAATGACTTTTCCTGGTGGAGCCCAGAGACTCATCCATCCAAACATCCAACACCTGCACCAGAGAGGACAGTTTGTTCATTCTTCTTTTGCGTTGCAGCCACTCCCCACCCGTCTTATTTGAAATTCTGCAGAAGGAGTCATTGAATTAAAAATTTAGAGGTGGGATGAAATCAGCTGTAGCTACTTTCCCTTCTTATTTATGCAGCTTTCCTCTTTGCTGCCTCTCTATAGAGACCCTGCCTCTCGCCCACTGAGCGCTGGAGATAGGCACCAGCGACCCCATGACCCTAACGATCAATCGGTGTCGACGACGGATGGGTGATCTGAATATATAATGAAAACAATTGCATTAAGAATTTATACATTTAGTATAATTTCATTTAAAAAATAAAGTACTAATGTAATAATGTTTAAATTTAAATCTTTTTGTGTCTGATCTGTAATTATTAGTTAATACAGAAACAGCTGGATGAATATCCTGCAAATGTGATGAATAACCGTTGTATTTACTTACTTTTTCTTTGAAGAGTGTATTTAAACTTTATCTCAGCTATACGCAATTCTTTCTAATAATATAACAAAGAGCTACAGTAAAAAAGTAAAAGACATCAAAGTAACCTTGGGGCACTTTGTGAATTAAACATTTCTTTTTCCTCTTGGTCAAAATAAAGACTTAAAATTTGCTTGTTTCTTTTCAACAAAGCTTGATTCCAAGCACTTCTCAGAAGCGTGAACTTCAGCTCGAACCATTAAATACGGAAACATCAAAAGCTTATTTTATGCCAACTGATGTTGCCGAGCAACTGTCCACATGCTGAGCGCCCTCCTATGAAATCCATATAATAGATGGAGAGTACTAGATCTCACAGCAGTGTTTGTGCTAGCGGTACTCATTAAGGCCCCGTTTAATCTGTTCAAAATGGTGTATGTTTACAGTTATTAGTCAACGTAAATTTGTCGTTTATGAGCCCTTTGTGTGTACTTGTCCTTGTCATTATATTTATTGTTTTTGATTATTGACGCTTTCACGGAAAGAATTAAAGGAGCTAAAGCTTTCAGTTACTGGAACATTGCATAATCATCAACTGAGACAAGTTTCAATAGGACCTCATTAAAATGTTCCTTTAACCACTGATTAAATTGTTTTGCTTTTGTTTTTTGTTTTTTTGTTATGAAAATCATCTCCGTTTCTCAAAGACATCAAAAATGTTCATCAAACAATTTTCACGAATGTCGTAAAAGTCACTACAAGTTGCTCGATGACATCATCACGTAATTTGCATATTTGGTGATGTGCGATCCATGGTCAACATTAGCAAGACAACTTCTTCTTTCCAGGCTAACAACTTAGACATACTTTACACTTTGAGTAGGCCTGTCACGATAACCCATTTTTCTGGACGATAAATTGTTCCAGAAGTTATTGTGATATAATATTGTTGTTTTGAGACCATTTTTGAGTAATATGATGGTAATGGCAAAGTAATAATGCAAGAACACATCGCAAACATTAAATTCTGTCGCGATGTCGGTGTTTTGGGATGTGTTGTTTCATAGATTTAGTTTTCTGTCGGATGTCAGGTTTTACTTCTTGTGTATTTGGGTCTGGGTCATTCTCCAGTCTCCGTCTCCTCTGTTAATTTAGCTCATGTTTGTCACCTGTGTCTCCTGATCAGTCATTCCCCTCACCTGTTCCCTGTAGCATTTAAGTTCGAGTCATTTCCTCGTCTGTCACTGGATTCTTGTCTATGTCTGTGTCTGACCTAGTGTCACCTGTAAACTGCCGACTCGTGTCTAAATAAGAGAAAATAAACTGAAAGATGAGACGCGCCGTCCGTTTATTGGTTTGCCTTCACTCCCTAAAACTCCTTACCTGACAAATTCAGATGAACATTTAGCACTGGAGCTGGGAGACATTTGAAATATCCAAAATAAATCAGAAGAATTTTTGACAACAAATAAAATGAAATAAAATGAATTTTGAAGTCTCTGTAAACAAAATTGTCCTTCAAAATAAGGAATAGTTGAGACCAAAACACCTAATTTGAGACTTTTATCATCCAGTTCTTGGTAGAAAGAGAGAGAGAAAAAAGATGAACAATAATTCATGCTAATGGAAGCTATTGAGTTTGTTTTAAGTTATCATGCGATGAATTGATTTATGGATTATTGTGACAGATCGAACTTTGAGAAAGATGCCAACGACTAAACGATTAATTGTAGGGAGAAGTTAGGACAAACTGAGTAACGTCTGTCACTTTTGTTGCATTGGAGGATTTTATTGTTTAAAGTCAGACTCTGTGGGCCGTCCTGCCCAAACCAGAGGCAGAAACGGATTCAGAAATATACCTGGTGACATCCCAGCCAGTAACGCTCTGCAGACTTTATATAACACAAACTCTTTGGGTCAAGGAGGTTGTAGGTTTTGGTGTCCAGTAAATGTCTCTCAGCCTCACTAGCTGTTGGTAAAACACAGAGTTCATCTCATGTAATTACTGCACCAGGTCACTGACTTTTCTTTTCAGGTCTGGGTCCCCTGCTGCAGAGGTCTTCACTCACTTGTTGACCCTCTGCTGTCAATGATTTTCTGCCGGTGGCCATAATGCTGATGCTCGGGTTGGTGTGTCAAACCCTAAAGCTGTCCTCTCCTCACAGTATTAATCAGCAGACCTAGTTTTGCATTATCGTGGATGAGCTTGCAGGACTGCTGTAAGGCCAAGATGTGGGGAAAGGCAGATTAGTTTACTCACTAATCTGTGTTAAATACAGAATAAGTAGCTGCAGAGCCGCCTAATTTTAGTATATTGTAGCTTTTCCAGGGTTTGTTTTACTACTGGATTTAGATTTGAGTTTGGTTTTTTTTTTCATCTTTTAATAGCTTTCCAAAATAAACGTTTTGCACTGAAACACTGTACGCTTCAAGCACATTTCCACGCGATTTCACCATATTAGTCGATTTGTTGCTTCCAGAAGGGGTGCACAGCGTTTATTGCATTACGTGACACATAACCAGTTGTTTAGATATCTTCGGTCTCAAACAAAGCTTCCTATGTTCCTCTGAGTGTCTTTGCTCGCAACAAACATGCTCTCGTGCTTACTGGTGACAGTGGAGGCCAGGAACGTCACCGGGAGCCCGATGGCCGAGGAGAGAATCCAGTTGCAGACGTTGACGATCTTGGCGTTTCGCGGTGTCCTGAAGTCCAGCGCCTTGACTGGGTGGCACACGGCGATGTAGCGGTCGATGCTCATGGTGGTGAGAGTGAAGATGGAGATGAACATGTTGTAGTAGTCGATGGACATCACCATCTTGCACAGAATGTCCCCGAACGGCCAGGTGCCCATCAGGTAGTTGACGCTCTGGAAGGGAAGCGTGCTGGTGACCAAGGCGTCCGCCAGGGCCAGGCTGAAGATGTAGATGTTGGTGGCTGTCTTCATCTTAGTGTACCTAAACAGAGAGAGGGGAAAAAAAATAAAACACCTGTCACAGGTAAAGGATCTGAGAAGTTCTCACAGTTAAAGCATCCCGTCGTTCCAGTTTCCACTCCCTTGTCCTTGATGCTATTATCTTTAAATTTGATTTATGCGTTCGTTCATTGGCATAGAAAACAGCTCTTAACATAAAAAAGTAGAATACAAATTTTTAAAAATTCTTCTGTTACATTTGTAAAAAAAAAAGGTTCTGGTATGAATCATGCCAATAGATTTGCCACCAGTGATTTTGTTGCAAACCTTTTTTGTTTCTTCCCCACATAATGTTGATTTATTTATTTATTTTGAGCCAATAAGAGTCGTGCCAACCGATGTGCAATTTTACACCACAAGATAAAAGATCTTGTGATTTCCTGCCCCTCCCGTGCAATGCGCTCAAATTAAATATGTCATTTCTTTCTGAAATATCCAGTGTCAAATCATGCTGCTGCAATAAAAGATGAATTAATTGGATTTTCTACAGGTGCCAATATGTGTACAGCGCCGCCCAATGTGAACTGTGATGTGATGTCGTACGTCAGAGATGGTGGAGCCTTTTCAAGATATTACTGGCTTAGTGGGTTTAATGTTCAGTTAGATCTCCACCAGGGGATTTTTACTCTTAAATTATCCATTTAGGTGTTAAATCCTAAATTATTCATTTATCCATTATCCATTTAGGATTTAAGGCGGGATCAAAGCACAGACCGAAGACTCATTAAACATAATAAAATAATTGAATCACAAAAAAATGAGGATTTACACAATTAAAGAAGGCAGGGCAAAAATTAACATGGACAACCGAGGAGTAAAAAAAATGACAGAAAACCTCGACTAAAATGACATTTTGAATGTTTACCCTGAGGAAAAAAAAGAGTTATTCAAGTTAGTATAGCATTGTGCTAACTGCAACATTATGATGTTGTGCCATTGTTAAAATAAACAACCAACATGAAATTATTAAATTATATATAAGACTAACTCCCAACTATTTAAAATTCCAGCAAAGCATTTTGGTGTTTCTGAATCAAGTTGCTTGATCTTGAAAACAAACTGTAAGCTTTTTTTTGCTAGGTTCAATTAAAAGAATTTCCTTTAAAAATCTGATCCACCTTATTAAGTAGAGCATAAATTCAAACTAGGTCAGATACGTTACTTGTAGATGGATTTTAGGAGTGAACAAAAGGAGTACAGGTGATTTTGTTTAAGAAAAAGTGACTTGTTTTTAACATACGGTTCCCCATATAATTGTTTTTTTTCATCTGAGATTCTGCTACTGCAATAAAATCAGAATTTATTTAATGTTTTGTTTTATTTTTATATTTTTACAAGGAATCTGGATTGTACTATGACAAATTTTGACGTTTTACATCAAATAGCAGCAGTTAGAGGCTCGGTTTAATGCACTGCTCCTACAAATCATGACAAATAAATGTCTTCCCCCAGACTACTTAGCAGGGATTGTGAACACATTTTGGTGCATCTTTTATTTGCATAAACATCTGAAATGTAAACCAACAATTAATCTTGGACACGACGGCCTATTTAGGCTGCATATGTTACGCTACTGCATTCATCTTTTTAAAATTGGAGCTTCTAAAAGAAATGGAAACAAAGCGGCAGCTGTGGTTAAATACATGTTTTTTTTTAAAGAAGCAGAAGGAATCAATAAGAGCGGCGTTAAAAGGTTCCGTCCATTTTCTCCTGTGTTGACAGAAACGGCAGAGAAGTGCACACAGTGCAGCTTGCACTCTGTGACCCAGGCCTTAAATAACTCTTCATTTTACAGGATTTGACTAAAATATTCCTCCAGTCAATAACGGGAAAACTTGGAACAGGAGAAAATAACAGAAGAAACGCTGAGCATCCATTACCTCGGAGAAGAAGATACAACACAGACGGACTACAGAGGCTTAGAAGCTTAGACCTCTTGTCAGGAAAGACGTATAGGATGTTTATCGCTTAATGGCTTCAGGCACGAATACAAGGACAAAAAAAGTTCAGTGATTAATTATGCGGCCATCACTCACAGCCCCGCTGAAACCAGTTTGAGACAGACAAAGTGGGAGGTGGATTTAGGAAATGCTTTCAAAAATCTGAAACTGAATAAAACGCGTTCGCTCGGATGAAAGAGGATCGAGGAGTCTGCCTTTGCAAACTGCAATTAAATGATGATGCGAAATGCATAAGAGTGACAAAAAGAAAATAAATAAATACAATCTTGTTTCTACAATCCAGTTTCTCCATGAAAAGCTAGCTTAGATTCTCATGCCGGAGGTTTTATTTCCTCTTCTCTGCTTGATGCCTTTGTGTTAGGAACCTTGTTGCATTTCCCAAACTGTCCCATTATTCATTTTTACTCACTGTCGTGTCTGCGGGGGATTTTTTTCTTCTTCTTCTTCTGTGTTAATTCCAGCAGAGTACTTGGAAGCATTCGTGCTGTGAAAACACCGGATTAACATTTATATGGAAAGAGATTCTAATACATCAGATCATCTAACGATCTGATATGGAACCCCATCAGTCCCTTCCACTGCCGAGATAATTAATGCACGCTTTCCTGCTGCACACTTCTCAGTGGCTTTCAAATCTTCCCAACAGGTTGCAGGTGGCAAATAGTTTGTTAAAAATCTGATTAAGTCTAGCAGTCGCATCTTAGTGTGTTGCTTATGTCAGGCTTTATTTGCGCTGGGGCCAACGAGACACTTCACGACGCAATAAAAGCCGTCTCACTCGAGCGAATGTGATGAAGCTGGATCTAATTTTCCAGCATCTCCTTGCTGACTCCAAGATCCTCATAAAGACGAGTCTCCCTCGGGTTATACCCCTGCAACGCAGCAAGGTAAATTGCCCCATTCCGTGTAAACGAGCAGAATTAGGTGTTTGTTAACGAGTTTTCTGCTTTAAGTCACAAATTCTCCCAGGCTTTTACCGGCTGGGCTACAAAGTGTGTGAACATAAACACACATTTTCTGCTATACTCATAAGCATGTTATGGTTATCTAGTAAGTGTTTCCTAGGAGAGGAAAGAGCCGAGGCAAAAGACATAAACAGTTCAGGAACACAAGGAGGCTGAAGCGGCCAGCAGAGTCTCAGGAGGGCCGCTTTTATTATGCGTGTTTGATAACAGGAAGTAGCGTGGGTTTTTTTTTTGTTAACTGGGCTTACATGTATGTGTTTTGAACCGGGCTTCTATCAAAACGTCTCAGTTTGAACCTGCAGGTCTGAGAGACGAGGGTAAGTAGAGCAGAAGTCGCAGAAATGCACTTTAACTGCATGTTGTGTTTATTAAAGGTCAGCCTCTGTGCTGTTCACAGAAACCTCTGTGTATCATTCACTGTGGCATTACAACGCCTGCTGTGAACGATATTTTAATCAGGAGTCAATAATCATTCACAGAAATTTCCAGGTTCAAATCCGTGTTTTAGTTGAGATTGTTGGCGTAAACTTTTATACTCACTGGGAGTCTCAGAAATCACTGCAGCCTCATCTCGTCCCTTCCTCACTTCACTGTGAGAAAAC
Organism: Poecilia reticulata; assembly: GCF_904066995.2. NCBI lineage: Eukaryota > Metazoa > Chordata > Actinopteri > Cyprinodontiformes > Poeciliidae > Poecilia > Poecilia reticulata. The sequence continues at coordinate 10,930,590 of NC_088844.1, read as the reverse complement.
CCTTCATCATTAGGTTTATTTCATGTTTTTCTTTTTCTTTAAGATCTAATTCTTGCCAAAAGAAATCCTAATACATATTTTGGAGCCAGAATTAATCATAGAAACAGCTAATTGATCTCCACAGCAGCTGGTGGCTCCAGCCTTTTTGTGGGAGGAAAAGATGTTACAAAAATACCAGAAGAAAATTTGAGATGTCAGAAAATGTTTGTTTCCGTGAGCCGTGCAAGGACTGAGAGAGAGAGAGAGGGAAAAAAGATAAGAAAAAATAACTAAATATTTTTTCTTTTGCTGTGTTGAATAAGAAAACTGAAACAGAAAAAAAACTTTGACTTGCCCTTTATGACCTAAGCCAAAAATAAGACTAAAAAAATTCACTTTTCATTTCTAATATTGTAGAAATGAAAGAAATATATGTTTTATAATCATAAATTAAAAAAAACAATTGGATGAAAATTTTTTAATGCTCCCCTTTAGAAAATAAATGTTTCATCACCCCCAAAACTTTCAAATATTTTAATCTACAATGTTGTTCATTTTGCTTATAAAGTCAAGAGAAGTAGAAAATTTGGCCGGACAGAAACTTGGTCCTCAAAAAATGAAGATAAAACAAATCTTTGTCTGAACTGTTTCCAATCTGCATTCCTTCAGTGTCGCTCCCTGTCATCCTCTGACAGTAGACCGCTCCCCTCTCAGCTGTTTATTATTCATTATTTAACCTCGTCACTCCAGCTGTAACGCTCACAGAGAAGATACGCTTCTGTAGTTTGCAGAAAACCTACTTCACTGTCCTCACATGCTGCACACCTTCTACTGTTTGCTGCTTCTTTTTTACCATTCACCAGTTTGAATTTGTTCCTCATCTTGACCTTTGGTTAATCGATTTCTCCGGGTGCTGCATACTTGCTGGCTTGTAGTTATTAAAAATAAAACACTTTTCCACATGAATCTTGCCTGCCTCCAATCTAAATGACTAAAACAGTCAAAACATCACAAAAAAATTTGACAGATGCAATTAAAATCACGTTAAGCTGCTGTACATCAACTATCTGTTACAAATAGATTTTTGTTAAAGACAAAAATAAAGAAATAACACATTGTAATTTGAAGAATCAAGACATAAAAGCCGGTCTATGTTTGATAGCATAAGTACCTACAGAGATGAAAAACTGAAAGAAAGTCGTTCGGTGAAGCTGTATAATTTATGTTTGTTGATATGTTTTTTGCTTTTGTTCTGCTTAAATTTGCATTACATTTCAGCAAATGGCTTCTGCTGCCAATTAGCAGTGTGTGCGCGTAGGCAGGGCTGACACAGCCAGAAAAATGGATATACACAAACAGGATATTTATTTATTTTTTTCTATATGAAGCTGAGCGGCGCCGTAATGACTTTTGTGTCAAATTAATTAGAGGCAAAAGGCTGCAACCTGAAATCCAACTCATGAAATTACACCACAACACTTCACTGGGTTTAAAATGAATTTCCTACTCTACAGCAATTAATCTACATCTGTACAGCATTTGAGCTTCTTCTAGTTTGAATGGTGCTTTTTATATAAAATTGATTGCTTGGTTGATATGATATTCCGATTATGGATTAAGGGTGTTTCATTCTCATTAGCTGTCTAATAATACTCCGGCTCCTGCAGAGTTAGCACAGCAAACAAAAAGATAGAGTAGCTATTAAGTCTAAGACTTCAAACAAGTCAATTTTTAAATTAAAATACATATTGATGTTATGCAACAAGCCCACTGATGGCTCACCGCTAATGACGGTCAATAAAGCTATTTCCCACGGGTTTTAGTTGCCTGGTGTTTATTTGACGCGTCATAAAAATCGCTGACTGGAACTGAGAGGTCGGCTACGGGGCAACATTAGAGCTGGAATAAACGAACCGGAACAATCTGCCATTTGGAAACAGGTCCGCACCGAGTCGTAGGTCTTCAGCGGCAGACTTTAAGAAACGCCAAAACTGAAACCCACACACTTGTGGTCAACAGTTTAGAACAGAAACAGCCTCCTTTTTTATGGATTTTATAACACGGCAACTAAATGAAATTTATTATTACCCCGGCGCCTCTGTAGTGACGCCGGCTTGTGTGTTTGTAGCCCTGAGTGTGATTCATGGGTTGCTGCTGCCGCCGGGCGCAGATAAACCATCAAGTCCCGGCTCCAGAAACAAGCTGTTCACATCTGTACGCCTCAGGATCGGAGGCGTACAGTAACACTGTCCATGCACTCTGTGACAAACAACGTGATGGACGCCGGGTTGCAGAGTGCGACTGTGTAAACGTGTTCCTGTGGGGGGAAGTGGGAAGGACGTGCAGCGCTCCGAGTGTTTATGCTGTCTGGAGGTGGTAATAGAGGATTTCTCTCACGACGCATGAAACGTATATAACAATGTCAATAAATGTATGCTCAGATTTATTAGGCTTGTTTAAACACACAATTATGAGGCTTTATATATATATATATATATATATATATATATATATATATATATATATATATATATATATATATATATATATATATATATATATATATATATACAGTAAAGGCTCATCATCATAAATTTGTAAGACGTCAAAAGTTGATGTAGTGCAGCAAATTAATATATCCATGGATTTACAGTGATGTTCACATACGCTGTAAGGAAACACAATATTTTTTATCAGTTACAAACTTTAAATCAAGCTGAATATTTTCCAAGGTCAATTATGACTCCCAAAGTTATACCTGTATTATCTAAATACTCGATTAATGAAACAGAAAGTGTTTTCATTTATTGATTTTTAAAAAATCCTTTTCTTACATACATTATCCTTTTCTTCTACACTTGTCTTTCCACCCACGTTCTCATTAATGTGCTTGTATGTCGAGATTTGTCAGCTTCTTTGACAGAGACGAGGCCCAGCCTCTCCGATTGTTCCAGTCAGCAGTCTTGATTGCGTTGGCATCTCATTCTTTATGAAAAATGTTCTCATTTTCTGACAAACTGAATTTTGAATTTTCCCAAGCTGCATGCAATAATCTCAAAAATCAAAAGAAATATATGTGAGTGCGTAATGGAAGAATTGGTTTTACTCTTTGAATATGATCCTGAAAATAAAATACCTTCTTTTCGGAATCAGAATCAGCTGTTTATTGGCCAGGTTTGGGAGCTGTTTATTGGCCAGGTTTGGGAGCTGTTTATTGGCCAGGTTTGGGAGCTGTTTATTGGCCAGGTTTGGGAGCCAAAGCACTGAATATTAAACTGGTCCTGATCAATGAATGCTGTTTCTGAAGGTCCATGAAGAAGGATTTTTTCCCCCTCTATATTTAGCAGATTCAACACATTTAAAATGTCAACCTTCTTCAAGCAAACCAGCTTGTACAAATTCACTGAGAATTTTTATTAGTAGCCATGATTCGGCATAACCTAGCTCATTTACTAATAATAATAATTGATGAAGATCTCAGAATATAGCCAATGTTCTGTCATATCTTATGTAGCTGCTCTGTCTGCCGTGTCTCACAGCTTCACCAGGTTCCCTGCTAGTTTGGTGGAATCTCTCGGCTGACTCGCAACTCCCTGGACAGATTATTAGATCATCCAGATGGCCTGGAAGAGGCTGGAGATTCCCTCAGACAAAGCCGGAGAAAGTTGGTGGAGGACAGAAATCAGCAGGTATTGGTGGCAGGACCAGAAATCTGGTCTGCTTTGTTCATACGATCTAACGTCCAAAACACGACTGCCTGATTTCCTTAATTTTGGGAGTTCTGTGATTGGCCGATGCTTGTATGTGAAGCTGATTTTATCCCCTGATCTTATCTACCAAAGGTCTATGCGCTGGAGCAGTGACTCATCTCAAAGTTGCGTGATTTGAAAAGCCGTGCCCCAGAGGCATCCTGGTCAGACGGCCAAACCAACTCGGCTAATTTACAAGGAGGAGGAGCGCACGTTTGCTAAAGTAGAAAGCAATCTCCCACTGTGCTCATTTAATCTGTGCAAGAAAAGAGGATTCCTTTTGATAAAACTCCAGATTCAAAGCAGGTGAAGATGCAGAAATGTTTGAGGCAGCTTGGCTAGCTTTCTCAAACCACAATCTAAATGTGCAAACCTAGACTCAGAGATTTATTACAACTTCATAAAGACTCTACTGCCAATAAAATCCCTGCAGACTCACTGTTTGAATTTGAAGACAGGAGCACTGAGCCTCACTTCAACACAGGAGCTCCAGAAGACAGGAGGCAAAATCTGCACCTGCGATACGGACAGAAGGGTTAAATGAAGTGAATCAAGTGTGACATCTTGGGGCCTGATCTGTAAAGAATCCAAATAAGGAGAACCAAATTGCATGAGCTAAAAAAAATAAAAGAAAAATTGTACCGCAGTAAGTGGGCATGTTGCACACGATCTACAAAGATTGCAATTGATTGCATGCACCAAAGTGGTGCAGGCCGCCCTCTTGGAGTAAGGGGGCTGCTGGCTGTCGTCATGGAGAGTCTGAGAGCAGAGTGGTCAGATTAGACAGTCATTATGCTGGAGGCAATACTACTACTACTACTAATTCTATCAATAAATAATGTTTTTCATTGAATTATGTATATAAAAATAGCAAAAACATTTAAAGTTGACTGAAAACAAAGTTTTATTACAATTCCATTGGCCCAGATCTTACTGTGATCATTTAAGCAAAACTCTGGCATATAATGGCCGTAGTGGTCAATTGTAACTTGAAGGTCAAAATATGAAGACAGTGAGTTTGGACTATTTACAAAAGCAAGAGAACATGTGGCACATCTTTACATAGATTCTCTGTTTGATTATTTAATCCTGCATTGAGACGTTTCACGTTGCTTCACTTCTTATAGGGAGAAAAAAAACAACAGACTTACCAACAAGCCTGTGAATTAAACTCTCGCATTTAAACTGATACAGGGAGAAGAAGTTTGTGTGTTTTAATCATAATTTCTCTACTCATTCATTAAATCGCCATTTTTGCTTCAAAGCTCCACGAGGAACAAAAATATTCTCTGACAGAAGATCAGATTTGGACAAGATGCTTTGTCGGCGTTGTCACAGAACATGTGAATCACAGATGCGTCAAACTGACAGAACCGGGATGAATAATTATACATCTGAAAAAACTAGAGAGATGACAAGTGTGTGTGGGGGATTGTCAGGCCGAAATGGTGCCAGATCTGCAGCTGGAACAAAGTGACAGACACACAAAGGACTTCATAACCATCTGTAAGCCTCAAAAAAACGACTGTAAAAACAGGATTTTAACTTTTAGCAGCGCTGCCTTGCAGCAAAAAGGTCCTGGGTTCTGATAGGTTCTCCTTGTCCTGCTGTGGATTTTCTCCATCAGCTCTGACTTCCTCTCCTGGCTACAAAACACACGATGATGCTAATTTGTCAAGCTAAATTGGCCCCATAAGGAATTGTGTGCATGCATGGATGGATCAATAGCAGTGTGCAAAGATCGATGCTTTAGTATCAGATTCCATCTTTTTTTTTCTCCCCAAATTATATTTTACACTTTCTTTATTTGGGAAAATGCACAGAATCATGTTAATATGTTATTAAAGTATTTTGTAGATAACTTTGTCTATATTCTATTCTAATTTGAACAAAATAATTCAAAGGAATAAAAAGCACAAAGAACTTTGACGATGTATGAAACTTATATTCAAAGTATAAATACACGCCTTGTATGCACTTGGTATCAGATCAATACGTAAAATCTGCAATATCACACACTTCTATTAGATAGATAGATGGAATGCTAACTCTTTGCTCTGTTGAATCAAACCACCAATATGTCTGAGAGCATTTTTCTTTCCACCTGAACAAATAATTACCTAAAACTAAAGCCCTTCTTTAAGAATCAGACTTTGGCAACTTTTATTTTTTCATCCATTTTGAGTTTCAACTCTAAATTTGAAATGTATTTGACAAATATAAGCGCCCGGTGCCTCTGGCTTGACAACAATCAACACTCCTTCCTGCCGGTTCAGGATGTGGATGTAATGCGAAACGGCCAAACAGCCTCAGGATGCAGCACAAACATTGATCTAAATGCAACGATTCAGTGATTTATTCCTCTGCGGACCCGTCATGTGATCACTGACATCGCATGCATCAGCATTGAGAGGCGACACACTGGAACAATGCTGATCCCTTCGCACTGCGAGCGAGGAGTTGAGATCAATGTCTACGAAAAATTAGATGAATGAGGGGTTAGAAACTCAACACTTGTTCAGATGTTTATTTTATTTTTTGAGAGGAGACAGAGGGTTTTGTGTGGGGGAAAAAAAACATGAAGTATGAAGGTTACGAAAGCACAACCTTCATGGCAAATACTTTTTGAAGGTTTATGAGAAAAAAACACTTGAAGGAAAAGAAAGAAAGACTACTTTAGAGTATACTGTCCAATTTCAATGGTAATACAGACTCCATCCTTTTAATCACTCCTGTAGAAGATTACCTTCTGTGGAAATGAAAGTGGCGTATGAGGTCGACTCCAGATGCTCTGTTTGTTGCCTAGGAACGCAGCTTTTAATGGACAACAGACCTGAGGGTCAGGGGCCCTTTGGGCTGTCACCCCTCTCAAACTGCAGTAACAAACAACCACAAGATGTTTCAACAAACTAATAGCTTGGACCCTCCTGTTTGTTGCAGCCACAAGCTTTTTGCTTTATGCTCTATACCAAAGCAAAGCAGGACACAATTTGTGAAGTGGAAGGAAAATGATTGAAAATGTTTTACAAATAGAAATCTGAAAAGTGTGGTGTGCATTTTTATTTATCCCTCTTTAGTCTGATAACTAAATCTTCCAGAAATAATCTAGTTAGTCCCCTTGTGTTAAACTTAATCGCGTTACAGCTCCAGCTTTTCTCTGGGTGCCTCAGAGGTTCGTTGGAGAACATTAGTGAACCAAAAAAAAAAAAAAAAAACAGTGAGCAGGTCAGGAATAAGGACGCTAGATTTAAACAGCGTCCCCATGCCTCAAGGGAACACAGAGAACAGTTCAATCCATCATCTGAAAATAGAAGAAAGTCCCAGTTAATGTTTGCTACAAGCTGTGGGACGTAGAGACAATGTGGGAAAATGTTCAGAGATAACAGGACGATGGGTAAATCCTGGAGGAGGACGTGTCAGATGCTGCGAAGGACTTGGGACAGGGAAAGAGGATTTAATATTAGTCAATATTGATAATTATTAATAGCTTTTTTGTTTAAAATATCTTAAATGCTGTCAAACAGTGGAAAAAACACGACATTTTCCTGTTTTATCCCCAGTTTCCTCTCGAGCTGTTGTGCTCATTTTCTCCTTTCTCTTCGCACCGTTTTTATATTTTCAAGCGGTTATGAGGCACGATGGCAAAACCGAAAACAGCTGCTGCGCAAGTTACCCAACAGGTTGTTGCTAGGTAACCAATGAGTAGGAGAGTCAGTCGATGCCACCCACCTTGCTTAGCTACCTCTGAGAGGTCTTTCCTCTGCCTACATCCCCCAGAATTCTGTGCGGCTCCAGATCGGAGTTCAGTGAAATGATTGAAAATCCAATCATGCAATTCTACAAAGTATTGACCAACTGGGCCTGAATATAAACGCCTGCCATACTTTTTCAGATTTTCTTTTGCAGAGAATTCAAAGCCATGTGTCTCTCCGTTCATGTGACAGCTACAAGCTGCTTTGTGTGGGGCCATCATGTAAATCGCTAATAAAAGGTGCATGAAAAGTTTGATGCAGCGGCAGGAAAAAAAATGTTAAAAGGTTTAAGGAGTTTTACTACGTTTGCAAGACGCAGCACTTTGATTCCTCACGTTTGACCTTTCAAAAGGATTCGGTGGCTGAATAAATCGCCCCTCTGGTTGGTTATTTAAAATGTCAGCTTTGACGTAAAAAAATAAAATAAAATAAAATGCATGTTTTACAGTTCCTATTGTAGAATATAAAGAGCAGGAGCAGAGCGAATCAGACAGTAAATCACAGACAGAAAAATGAGCCAAGAACGTCCATCAGTCTTTGATTAGGAAAAAGAAAACATAAAATGAGTCTGTTCTTTGCTCAGTTTAATTATTCATCACTGACTCTTGCTTCATTCCTCAGAAAAATGACTGTATCCACTTTCCCCCGGCAGTTCTTTGGTCTCCTTGTTTCCCTTTCTTTCTTTGTTGTGTTTTTTTTTTTTTTTTGTCTGTAACTCAACAGAAAACCTGCTGAAATAAACAGACAGAGCTCCAACTCTCCAAGAAGGCCCGGTAGCACTGAAAACCTAATTACTCATAAACACAGCGAGGGAGGGCAGAAAGATTAGCTTCTATAATTGCCACCCAGATGTATAACCTCTGACTCCGTTTTTGCCACATTTTTTTTTTTTAAAACAGAAACAATAAGCTGGATTCTGTGGGTTTCTCCGCTGTGCTTCTCTTCTTCTGGCAGCTTTTATGATGGCCGAATGCGCAGGTTAGTCCCTCACGTGTTTGTCTTGACTCATCTGTGCCAAATGAGCTTGCCTGCACTCGAAAGCAAAAAAAAAAAAAAAAAAGATAATTGAGGTGTGAAATCTGAATGCGAGCGGCAATTATGGCGCCGTCATCTGGGCTACCAGCTACCGTTCGCGTCGCACGTCGTGCGGGCGCTGCAGAGCCGGGGTCAGAGCGGCACGTCGTCGTCACCGCGACTGAGGGATCTTATTACGCGCCGTCGCAGGTTCAGCAAAGACATCCATCATCACCCGTGGAAACGCAAAGCAATCAGAGCCGTTTCCCATTCACGACGGAGAGGAGCTGAAGCGAACGCGGTGATCCTGATGATTTGCTTCGACATCGTGCTCACACACTGAGCCCTAATCTGCATTAATTAGCTCCGAGGCGTTCTCTTTCGTCCCATTTCCTGTTAATTGCAGCGACGCGTCTGAAACTATTTCAGAAGCTGAAGTTGGTGTGTTGTGTAATAATCCCCTCGTGTAAAACGCTGCAAAAGTGTTTGAATCTGTCCATTGTTGCTTCCTGCAGAGGCTCCCCGTCCCAAGAAACAACACCACGGGCGGTTTGTGCAAGCTGATGGTCTGAACTTTAATTCTGTTTAAAAATGTAAGTGATCGCTCACGGTTAGGTGTGGTGGGAAACTCCATGTTTAACCTCCTGGGTGTTGGTCACCTTGGCAGCCTTGAAGCTCCAGGTAGAAAACAGATCTACACTGTGATGGTGGCATTTAACCCAACCGTGTCTTTTTTTTTTTTTTTAGAGATACAAACACATTGCTAATGTAAATTACGTTTCAACTGAAGAAGAAGAAGAAGAAGAATTTAAAATGTATTTATTTTGTTAAAATCCAACCTTTAATTTGAGTATAACTGTTTTCCTCAAACCCCCCGGTGCTGTTACTGCTTGGAACAATCCCAGTTTTGGCTGAAATCCATTCATTTTGTTTCCTTTACCGTCTTCAGCTTCAGTTTGGTTGTTCAGACCATCATTGAAAAATATTGAGCTTGTGTCTGCTGGACTGTTTCTGTGTTTATTTGCCCATGTATTTGCATAAAGATCTTGTGATACTAACAGGTCACCAGATGTTTTTTTAAATTTTTTTTATGTATGATGGTTTTTATATAAGATCACCTGATATTTCAATAGTTTAAGACATTTTCAAGGGCTTTTACAGACAAAGAATCCCCACAGTATCTTTAACAATATCTGATATCAGTGGGCATTATTTTCTTCCCACTTTGTGTCTCCATAGTTACAATCAGTTTTTTATTTATTTTTTTGTTGAAAAGCTGGTTTCATCTGATCAAAGCTCACAGTCTTGGTTAAAGTAGATTTTTTTTCCAGCTTTACATGTTTACTTTTATGATAGTAGGACATAAAAGAGCATATCCTGAGCTGGAATCACTTCTAAACTCTACTAACTGCCCAAAGTAAAGGGTTTCTGTGTCACATCATATTTGGACCCCAAAGGAAAGAGAAAGCTTTGAAAAGTATAATTAGATGTTCTGAGAAACTCAACAAGCTTTGGAAAAACTTGACAAAACAAAAAAAAAGGATTATAGTACAGGAGTCTTGTTCCCTCACTTCTGAATAAATATGCAGACTCTCAGTTTTTAACTCCTCTTGCACTTATTCAAAACACATTTGTCCAAGTACAACACCCTTAATGAATAAGCCTGTCACTCAATAACTGAAAACGAATATAAACTGGACGTAAAATAAAACATGTGAACTGATTTTTGTTTGTCAAACTGGAGCCTGTCCTGCCAGTTAATTAGTGTCCCTAAAGTGTTTACATAATCATCCTTTGCCACCACATAGTCAAATTACAGCTAAGGACAAGGACAGGATGAGAAGTTTAAAGACAAACAGTTTCAGGCATGAATGCCTTTTGTGTTTGGGATATGGGCAGATAGAAATGGCCTTGATCTGAAAAGTGCTGCTGTACAGACAGACAAACAGATCCATCCCCACCACCACCGACCCCTGCAGCTACAACAGAGCTGTTGGTTGCTTTCTTTTTTTAATCAAGAAACCCGAACAACAGCCCCGAAGCATCAACTATTAAGGAAGATAACTGTGACAAAGTACCAGTACGTTTGCCAGTAGCAACACAAATGCAAGAATCCAACAACAGCCCAAAATAACGATGAGCCTTAATGTGTCCTCCTCCGTCTCATTAGGTTGTTTCTTTTAGTGATAAGACGCCTGACCATTATTTAAAAAAAAAAACATTTTGCTCTCATGTTTGCAATAACATCTGCAAGAGAGCCTTTAAAGCAACAATCAAAAACAGACAACACCTAAAAGAATCGACAAAAATCTTATCAGTTAAAAAACATCAATAAATTCTCAGTCTTTTTTATTTTTAGTCATTAAAACACTTTATATTAAGCCAAATTTTGATTGTCATTTTGTAGTGCCTAATTAATACTTTTGCATTTTCCTCAGAAGCTTTATGAAGCAAATGTACAGTGGTAAAATCTTCTAAAATACCCCTTATATATTATACTGTCAAAAAAAGAAAGAAAACAGATGATACAGATGAGTAATGTGTAAAACTGTGATACAGTAAAACAGAAAAATAAGGTAAAGTTTGCTTTTTGCTTGTTTGATTTCTTAGAAACCTCCAATAAATGACTCAAGTTTGAAAAAGTTGAATTTTCCAACCTATTCTATTTTTATTCTTTTGCATCAGAGTGGAAATGAATGAAAATTGTAACTCAAACATGATAAAAAATGAACCCACTAAGGTAAATTAAGCATTCAGTTTGAGCTGAAATATATAAAAAGAATAATCATTAAAAATTCAGAAGTGCGATATTGGCGTCAAGCTGTTGTGGAAATTTCATTACGTAACAGGAAAACTGTGAAGACGATGAGACGCTCTTACTGCTTTTAAAATAGCCACTATGGTCACTTTTCCTGTGGTTGTTTGTAATTAATGGTTAGTTTTAGTTGCATGCTTCATTTTATGAGCATTTTCTCTTCTTTTAAAAACTTTTCAGACACACCCATGCAAAAACACACGAGAACAAATCTAAAAATGGGAAAACATCCATCAAACAGACGACGTAAGAGAGACAATTTCCTGTTAAGCCACATTTACCAATCTGTGTTTTCATTCCAGAGATTTGAAACAACACTAGGAACAAATTGAGCCTTTATTAGAGGCTGTGAACACAAAGTTCCCACAAATCCATTTCGAAGTAGTTTTTTTTTTTGCTAAGCTGCTTGTTGTTTATCTCCAGTTCATCTTTGCACTGACTCACCATCGTTGTCAGAAGTGTTTTTAAATGTTACTTTACCTTGTCAATTTTGATCCATCTCCCAGCTACTCAGGACTAACTTATTTTAGATGCTCAAAGATCACATCTCAGACATTTCAGCTACACGGCTGAGGATATTAAAGGGACTCCTTCCATCTCTCTCTTGATGTGTTGTTTTATATTTGTTTTATATACCGCTTGTTGGAGTGAGGCTTTAGATTTAGTTGCTTTTTTTTTTCCTTAAGTGAAATGTTTTCAAGATGTCCCCTGCATTTAAATGTTCTATACTAATACAATTTTATTCACTTATTCCCCATCGAATGGTTAGATACTGAAAAAAAAGCTGCAGCTGCCAAAGTCCAAAGCAAAAAAAAATAAAAATGATTTTTTATAAAGATATCTGGAGGCTCTGGCTCCTTTGAGGAGAAATATATTTCAAAAATGAGGAATGTTTAAAGACTCTTGTGCTCAATTGCATCTTGCAAGATCACTCAACAAACGTTCGCAAGGCAGCATTTGTTGTGACAAAAAAACAACAAAAAAAAAACAATCCATATGAATCCAGACCAGCAGGAGCTTATTACGTTTTCTTCTTTCAATATGCATTTCAGAGACGCTGCAGCTGCTGGAAGAGACCGACCACGGCCACATCTGCTCATGCTGCTGGATGGGCAGTGGAGGAAGGAGATTTTGGGGGAAGTGGCGGACTCATTTTGCTCGTCGTCTGGCTCCGCAAAACACCTCCCAGTGTTTCCATGGCAACAGGAAGCAATCTGCTCTGGCGGCAGAGGAAGCGTATTCCTTACGGAGCTCAAACTCCCTTCTGCTCAACCAGAATCGATTTTTTTCCCCCAATCAGGCGTGCAGCTCTCCGGTCATCTCCGTTTGTGCAGCAAAAGTTTGCGGAGTTTCACGGAGGGCAGGAGAGGAACCGCAAAGACAGAGAGAGATAACAAAAAAAGCGAGTGGCAGAAAAGGGAGAGATGCTTAATGGCTTTCAGACTGTAAAAACAAGAACAAAAAATAAAAATAGAAAACTGCCGTCAACTGTCTCGGTTTAATCTGGCCAAACTGTGTTCAAGGGCACATCCATAAAACGGAGAAGGAGAGCTCAAGACAACAGGAAAACATCCATTTACTGCTTGTCATCATCAAAATGGCAGGTCACTTTCACTCTGCCAACAAGAGGAAGAGAAAAGATGAATGGAAAGCTGCAGCAGAGAACAATGACATTGTTTGCAGTCCTAATGGATTGTGGTTTCAGCTTTTACCTGCGTTGTAATTCCCGTAAAGCAAAAGAGCAAGAAAAACGATCAGACCCAGATCTGGATCCAGGACTGTTCCTGGTTTGTTTGTTTGTTTGTTTTTTTTCCAAGGATGAATTTATGAATATTTAAATAACTCCACTCTTTGTATTTCAAGCTGTCTGCATGTCGGTGGCTGCAGAAGTGCAATGATTAAAAACAATGAAGGTGCCTAACTCACATTTCAAACAATGTCACTTCCATCTCAGCTGTGCTCCCACTTTGAAACCAGCAGCAGAGCAGATGGGCTGTGATCAATTAGTTTATGGTAGACAACATCTGGCACAAATGTGCTATACCATGTATTTCTTTTTATTTTAAACATTCTTGAAACATAGGTGCAGTTTTTTTTCAATAAAACTGCACCTAGAATAGTTTAAAATAGAAAAAAAGAACACAGATTTGATCAAAATTCAAAACTAAATCCAATTTTTCATCTTAGCTGCAGTCAATAGTTTTCTTTATAAGAGTGCATATTTGAAAATCGGCTGCTGTCTGAGACACCAGCCAAGGGATTCATCAGCTGCATGCAATGTGCTTCAGATAAGTCGAGACAAAATGTGGAGGCTATTAAGTGGATTTTATTGAATGTAAGAAAAATGGTAAAGTCAAAGACTCGACATCTTTTAGAAATAAGATTATTATCATTATCATTACAAGGAGAAAAAAGGAACAAAGACAAAGCAAAGACCATGGAGGAATTTCCCTGTAAGTCAGCTGGAAGAAAATGTTGCAAGTTTTATGTTAAAGGGCCAGTAACTGCACTGGCCCTTTAGCAGAGAAGAGGAGACTGTCCAAAGGTGTCAGGTGGTCAGAAACTTTTGTATAACGGCAGACCGGTCATAATTTAACCAAAAAAAAAGTAAATAATCTGTGTTGATGGTGAACATCAATCGGTTGATTTTCTTGAAGAACAGTGGGTTAGTCCAATAAAACGCCCCGCGCCTCTATCAGGGGGCAGAAGAGATGAGAGAAAAAAGGCTAAAAGGTCAACAAGTGAATTCAGCAAAATGTGTCACACTTACTAATACATCTGCCACTGCAGCAGCAGGTGCTGCCGGATTCGTCAGGGGAGATGTGACCCAGGGACAGACTGAGGAAGAGGTCAGATTAGCGTCTGTCGGCCCGGTAAGAGATATCCAAAGTGTTCATGAAAAGGAACGTTTCACAGAGGGGGAGCAGAGAGTTTGTGAACTGGTGTGTGTGTGTGTGTGTGTGTGGGGGGGGGGGGGGGGTACTTGTTTCTTAGGACCATTTCTGGTGTATTTATTAAGCTTCTGAAAACCGGCGGGTCTTAAGGGAACCAAAGCCCGGTCCCAATATGGTGGAACCTCTTACTTAGGGTCAGAGGTTAGATTTGGAGGTCATTTGTGAATTATGTTTTGGTTAAGGGAATAAACTAGTAATGTTTAGTGTTAGGGAAAATGTATGGGTTAGGCATAAATGCAGTTACTAATGGATGTCAATACAAAGTCCTAAGGAAAGGTTAGCATCATGAATGCTAGCACTCGGTCAGAAAGACAGACATGATGATGTCCTGTCTTAGGATTTGTGTTGTTATTATTATTATTATTATTATTATAGTGAATTAAAACAGAAAATGTAAAAACATAGAACAGCTACAATTAATACTATATAAAACGGTTTTTTTTATGATTAGACACAAGTTCAATATGCAAAAATTGCAAATGTTCAACATAAATTTTTACAAGAATTATTTTGCTCAGCCAACTTTAATATATATATATATATATATATATATATATATATATATATATATATATATATATATATATATATATATATATATATATATATTGAAGGCTGCTGCACTTTATTTTAACTTCTGAAACAACGCAACACACACACATGACCTCGGGTGTGTCGTGTGCCTTCGCATATCGTAACAATATCGTGCATTTTTTTTGGTCGTAGTCTTACCCACAGTAAGACATGATGACAGCAGCCTATAGGTTTCAGTTTCAACAGCAAAGCACAGACTAACAATGAAAAGGCCCTACGCTCTCTGAGTCGTACATCACTGCGCCTGAAAGTACAAGAAATTCACAACTATTTCAATAACCCAAAGAGTGACGTATGGCAGTGGCTCAGTGGTGCTCATAGGCTGCTGTGCTGCCACTGACACTGGGAATCTGTAGTGTGTGTGTGTGTGTGTGGCGAGTAAAATTCACTCAATCATTGGTTGAAAAACAAAAATCAAGTAATTTGTTTGAAGGCATCAGTGGCCCTTCAAACAGCAAATCTATCTTGGTCAAAGAGGACATCTGGCCTTCATAATCACCTGACTTGAACTCTGTTGAAACATGCAAACTCAAAAAAATATATCAAACCAACTGATGGGCTTTCCCCATGAGCAAACCATCCAAACGTTAAAGACGCAGCTGTCATTTAACATTAAACATTTTATGTTTAATGTTAAAAAAAAAACTACCTGTAGTTTTACTCTGGATGATTTGTTTGTCACAAACAGCTGCCAGTTTGTAGATTTTTACCATTAAACCTAATTTCCCGTGAAGGTTGAAGAATTTTGGGTGCAGAATCACACAGAGATAAATGGATTAATATGTCGATAAGACGAAGCAGCTGTGTAACGTCAACCGGTGCACAAAACTCTCTTCCTTGTTTGGACTTCACCACCAGATGGGAATAAGCTCTTGCTTGATAACCTCCTCAAAGCCAGCCTTCTGCCTGGCTGCTGCTTGCCCCCTGTAAGAGATCAACAAGAATCTCTCTCTTGAGGTTTTCTGCACACACCAGAGCAGAAAGCCTTAACTCTTCATCTCAGTTCTCCTCACATAATCCTTGCATACACTCGACGACGATCATTCGGCCTTTAAGTGTTCTCCCCTGGCCAGTTCTTCTCCAAGCGCATCTGTCATTTCCCTGCTGTTCCTTCTACCAAGCTAATACTCTTTAATCCACCAGAAAGAGCTTCACCAGGTGCATCTTGCTAACACAAATTTCAGCTTTTCATATCTAATTAGACCCACCTTATCGATGAAACTGATTCCAGACGAATTATGATATCAGAACTTTTGATGTTTGAGGAGAGCAGCAAATTTCTACCATGCGAGAAGCAGAAGCTGACATTCAGATAAGACTCTCCAAAGCTGACATTTCTTTACACACAACTTCAAAATGTTAATTAATAGCATGTGGATCACAATGGGATGTTTATTTTAATCCAATTTTACGCACAAAGGAGGAAAATAGTGGGCATAATGCAGCCATTAATAGCTCCTTCTTTAGAAACTGAACGTTTCCCAGTCTTGTGCGTAAAATCTGAAATTGCGAAGCTGAGCAGGGAGAAACACGTGGCCATCTGTTGCTTATTTAAACGCATTTTTCAACTATTTATGGGCTTTTCTCCGACGTGCGTGCACTGTAAGTCCAGAGACACGGGGGGGCTTTACGGTGGATCATGTTTTTGTTCAGCGCCAACACGGGAGTAATGCGATTTTCCCCCGCTCGGTTATTGGGCTGTGGATCAAAGAGGCGCATCAAGGGACACAATTTCATACTGTAAAAAGAAAAGTGTGTTCGTTTCTTTACACTTGCGTTGGGTTGTCGCCCTTTGCGCGGTGGGTAGGGGGGGGGGGGGGGTGGGAGGGGAGGCTATAGACGCATTTTACGCACGAACAGCAGTCCTGCTGGAAACTGCGTGTCCATTAGACACGCGCGCGCGCACAAATGCGCACACTTATTCGTCCAGCAGCAACAGGCTGGAAGAGTTTTAAAGCGTCAACAAAGCCTGGAATCGGCACAAAAAGGGCAACTAAGCCTCATCTTACACTCTTTCTTCTCTCTCTACTTTAAAAAAAAAGAGTTCTTACCTTACAATGATGTACATGACCAGCACGTTTCCCACCAGCCCCACCATGCAAACTATGGAGTAAACAGCGGTGATTATGATAGCGATGATGACGGGGTTGGCGTCTCCGTCCAGGCTCCGGGACACACCGTCGTCTCCGCTCCCGTCGCCGCCGCATCGCATCTCCGCGAAGCTGCCGTTGTCGGTGAAGTTCCGGCAGATGCTGCTGTTCGCGGCGCTCTCCATGGCCCTTTGCCCCCCACCACCCTCTCTTTAAGCGCTTCTAACTACGGCTGCCCGTCCGCGGACTCGGAGGCTGCGTGAGAAGCCCGGCTGGGTGTTTGCTTGTGCCGTGTGGTGCGCCCCGCACGCAGGACGAGTCTGAGCCGCGCTCCGCGACGTGCTGCAGAAATGCGCTGAGAAGGTAGAGAGGGGTGAGTTCACTGACGACCCTCTCGTGGCACCGTAACGCCGCGTGGGAGCAGACAGGAAGCGTGGAAGTGAATAAATGTTCGCTCTTGCTTTATTTTTCCAAGCGCCGCGTCTCTCCGCACCATCCTCCTCCGTTCATGTCCCTGTTTTAGCTCACAAATCAGTACTTCATTGGTTACTCCTCTCTCTTCCCGAACGTCTTTTTTCTCCCCCTTTCTCCTCTCACTGTGCTTGCATCCTACCTTCTCTCTTTTCTATTTTCTACTCAGATATATTTTTTTTCTTCCTTTCAAAAGATTTTAGCCTTCATTTCCAAACCTCCTTCCAATCAACTTATTTGGAGGTTGATCGCAACTCGGAATATATTCAAAAAGTTATTTTGCTTCAACTAGTTGGTTCAGAAAGTGAAACATATAACACTGAACATAGTCTGAAATGCATTTTAGTTGCTTTTTATTTTTGTGGCGAATGAACAACCAAATTCAGCTTCTCGTGAAATTTACATGATCACACAAAGCCAACAAAAAATATATATTTGAAATTAAAAAATGACTCATTTTGGACCTTCTTTGGTATGAATTCCTGCTTCAGTGCAGCATGGCATGGAGGCGATCCGATCCACCTGTGTCACTGAATGGAAAACAAGATTACCTCGTAATATTAGTTTTTGTGTCTATTATCAATATTCCACAGATTATCAATGCAGTTTAGATCAGGACAGTTTGTGACACCATGGTCACTAAAGCAGATATTGGAACAAATTCATAGCAACATGGCAATAATACATTCCAATCAGTACAAAACGTAACTTCATTCTATGCAGTGCAGACACTCTGTCTGCACTGATGAACATTAAGTTAGTTTGTCACGCTGAATCTTTAGAAGTCACCACAGGGCAGACACACCCATTCTCTGATTAATGAAGTTAATCATTTGACCACTGGGGGGCGTTCGCTGGATGTTGACGTCTCATCCCAAAATGCACCTGTGATCCTTCAGCTTGGCAAAAACAAGACTGCACTGCTGTCACCAACGATGTGGTTGGTCAAGAGTTTAGATAAAAAAATTTTAAAAAATGCATTTTTGGTAAGAAAAAACAGATTCAGAAGTACCAGAGCAACTATCGGTTACAAAAGTTGTGCAACCTCAAAGTTATTAAAGACAGAACTGCAATATTTTTAAACTTCTTTTCTTGAACATGTTGTTTTTTTATATGTTCTAAGATGTTTTGAGAAGCTCTCTTTGGTGGTAGACCTCTGTGTTTTGTTTGTGCGCTTCATGCACCATGTAAGGCGAAAAGGTTTAAAAGATTCTTGCTGGCATGAACCACTGTCATATTTTTAAGTTTGAAATCAAGCAAGGAAACATTTACTTTTCGTCTTGACCCTCCTCAGGCTATCCATCGGTTTCCTCTGACCGAAGACGTCTCGTTGTCTGTCTGCTGGAGTGAGGTCGCCTTTGCTCTTAACCTTTCAACTGAATCCCATTTTAAAGATCAAAAATGTTATTTCAAGAACAGATCAGTCAGTCTACCGTATTTCAATCCAGTTTTAAGAGTCTGTCCATTCATCCATCTGTGGAAGCATTAAAAAGAAAGACTTCATAATGACGACACTTGATTTTTTTTTTTTACTGGGTATTCAAATAGCTCAAGATAATTTTATTAGATTTTTTATAGTTTTTGTATCACGTTGTCCTTTACACCAACGTTCTTTGGCATCTAAAACTGTTTGCACATACTGCCAACAGCAACAGCATTTAAATCTCGAGAAGGACAAATCATTCTTGATATATTAATAAGGCTTCCTTCTTTACTAAATAGTACTTTTACCCACATATTTCTTTTCTTTCACCTTTTCAAAACTTCTCTTTATTTTTCTCTCTCCTACCATGATCATTTGAATGAACAGATGAATTTACAAAGTGATATTCAAACTTGCATTCAAGTAACTAAAGATAATTTAAGTTGATATTTAGTCAAATGCCATCATCACAATCATACATTTTCATTTTCATTTCTTGATTCATTCAATAAAAATGAGCAAATATACATCAAATATTGATCATTTATCAATGTTCCTGTTATTATGAACCAAAGCATCAAGAGGTAAGGTTTTTAGCATGAATTTAAAAGTCCTGTATCATGGCCAAAAATACTTAGATATGAAGATTATTAAAAGGAAATGCAAACAAAATAACAAACCAAAGGAAAGAGCAGAAGAAGAAAAAGCTAATACTGTTGATCCAAAGTATATAAACTGGATACTCATATTCAGGGTTGGTTGATGAGTATTAGTAAGTATCTTCTGGTCTGATTCCTTTTCTAGTTTGGATTGTCGAATCCACTGCTGGTCCGAGTCAAAATGCAGACAGGATGAGTTCAAGATTAAAGATTGGTGTTTTCCTATTTCTTTTACCTCATAAATGCACACGCCACTGCGATCCAATGAATATCCAAGGACTTCACCCCAAGGCTAAAGTTGTTTCAGAAGAGGAAACCGTTTTAAGTCTTGGTTTCTTTAAGACCGTGACGATGACCACCTCAAACATGAGCTCTCTGAGGCAACACAAGTGACTGAGAGAAAGGCGCAGCACGGGACTGAATCATCCTTTAAAGGGGATTTTACAACTCTCCTTGAACTGCACCGTAAAAGTGAAAAAAAAAGAAAACGCTTTTTATCAGTTGCTGAGTTGTGAGCACAGTTTGCCAGTCCTTCAGCTAATACAAAATCATAAGCACTCAACAATGAATGATGACATACCCAGCAACAATGGAGTGCTTTGTGTTAGGAGGAGAAGGACAAGTTGACTGAACTTGGATGAGTTCGTTCCTACACTTTACCGAAAAGCAACACATCGCCGTCACGATCCTTTACGTACGGAGGTAGCGTGCAGAAACACCTCTTGTAACTCTTGTTTTCTGTAGTTCTCACACTAAAAGAACATGTGCTGCGGTCGAGTACTTTGGTGCCGCATAATGAGACTGCGATTTATTAATAAATCTATTTACATGCAGGAGGCGTCCGATGCTGTCCCCCGTTTTTTAAATCCTACACAGTTCAATGTGAAATATTTAGGTGAATAAATATTTGCAACTTCGTCACAAGGCTACACTTGACTGCAGGCCATTTTAAAAAAAAATGTTCCAGGTGTCATCCTTCTGCTGTCTGTGTCCCCAATTGTGCACCCCAGGGACAAAACTACAGGCAGAGTGTTAGATCCAATAATATCATTGTTGGGACAAGGCTGTGACATCTCAGTGGGAGCTGCATCGTTTATCTGGCAGTGGCTTATATTTTCATGGAATTTTAATATGTCTGAAACGCCCGTGACAGGCTGCATAATGTGATGTTGAAATTTTAAATGCTGCAGTGCTAAATATGTAGAAAGGTAACGTACGTTATTCTGCAAATGGGATTCTTCCTTTGAATGTCACTGAAACCAAACGAATCACCAAAGAGGAAGGTGGACAAGACAAAAGCAATGGGTTTTTTTTCTTATCACTCTCTCAAAAACTATCAGAGATCCCTCTGTGGCCCAAATTGAGTTTGTCAGTACTCATAAATGTGTTGGCTTAGACATGAAGAGCTCTCTTATAAAAATCACCTAGCAAATTTGCAACGAACATTGAAAATGAAGATTGGGTTTTACCATCGTAACTGATCCTGTTTCTCTCTCAAAGCTAGAAGAAAGTTCTCCAGTTGTCCACGTTCTCACCACTCCGGGATTATGGAGATGTTTTACATATGAATGCTTCCACCAAATGTCTTCAGTCATTGAATCGTTGAGTATCACTGTTCTCAAAGGGTTGTACCAGGTAGCAAGCATGTTAAACGTCACTGTGAGTCGTATGCAAAAGCCGAACGGCCTCTTTCAAGCATACGGAGAAACAAATAAAACTCTACTCTGCTCATTCATTGGACTTATTTCGAGCTGTTCTTAGAAACATGCCATGTGATTCTGTCGACCAGTGTCACTGCTTTTAAACTGATTTGTGATTTGTTTCAAACTTGTGCATATGTTTTAGTTTGTTGTATTGTCGTGTGTTGCAGATTTCTGCCCAGGTCAATCTTGAAAATGAGATCTAGATCTCAACTGGGCTTTAAATAAAGGGAATAAAAAAAGTGAAATAAATGGACGAAAAACTGTCGGTCTACAGAGTTGTTTGATGCCTAAATTGTGTGACATACAATGTTGTAATAATGTATTAACTTCTCTAACATTAGAAAGTAACGGCTTGCCATCTGATTGTGTGTTTAAACCCAAGTTATGAACCAGTGCTGCATCAAAACATGGCGAAGAAGCCATTTTATTTTAAATGAAAAGAAGTTCTGGCACTTTGTTACCAACATGCTGCTTCAAAGACACAATATGTTCATGTTTCTTTTTTTGAATTTATGAAAAGATAAAGTACAA
Source organism: Poecilia reticulata (assembly GCF_904066995.2). Lineage (NCBI taxonomy): Eukaryota > Metazoa > Chordata > Actinopteri > Cyprinodontiformes > Poeciliidae > Poecilia > Poecilia reticulata. The sequence goes on along the minus strand of NC_088844.1, from coordinate 10,908,856 downwards.
AATAGGAAGCTTCAAAAAGGTTATTTCAAGGATTTAATAAGAAAAAAAAATACCAGAGTGAATCAAACAAAGGACAATGTGTCTTAGGTCCTGTCAACTCCTCCCTGGATTTTTTTCCCCTCCCTTGTCCTTAAAGACATTACCGTTTATCAACTTCAGACATTTTTCTCACATGCTTCTCCAGTTGCCCACACTCTTGATTTTTCCTTACAAACTGTACCGGCTGCAGTCATGCAGTCATGGACAGGTAGAAGCAGTGAAGGGAAAATCTATGAGCCCTTCAGAGAGAATTATTGATCAAGATTGCTTTTGAAAGAGTAATGAAATACAGCCTGGCTAGTTGGAAGCAAACTATAAAGAAATGGGACTTGATTCAAATTCTCTGCACAGGGTGTCAAAAGTTTACGAAGGAAAGTTTTCATCAGATTAGTGCTGATGTGGTGTCATTTATTGACACTTTAAAGCCGCTACATGTTTGAATGTTTCTCTGGGATTTTATGTCATAGACCAACACTAAGTGTCTCAGTTTTATTTTATTTTTTTCATCGTTTAATAGTTGAAAATAATTATATCAATCTTCCAGACCATTCAGGTTTTCTGGTTCTGGTTCTGCTCTGGCATTCCCAGAACCAAAACCAAACATGGAGAAGCAGCATCCAGCTTCTATGCACCAAATATCTGGAACAAACTTAAAGAAAAGTGCAAAACTGCTGAAACACTGAGTTCCTTTAAAATACAAATGGATAGATAGTATGGTTTTCAGATTATATTTTGGAAAATATCTAGTTAATCATGTGTCCTTTTGATTCCGCTTCTCACAAATGTATCGTTTTCTGCTTTTCTAGCGCATAAAATGGCAATAACGTATTAGAGTTGCACAAGACAAAATATCAAGACAGTCTAAAGTAATTATGAGTTTAAAAAGCTGCGTATCAAACTGAAAAAAAAGAGGAAAAAAACAATACCAAGGAAAAAGACGCAGGTGTGCAAGATGCAGGTGTGGCATTCACAAATTCAACTAATTGTGACGAGGGAGAGAAATAAAACTGAATCTAGGAAATAAAACAAAACAAACCTAAGGCTACGGAGGAACAATTTGTTCAAACGTAGCAAAGTTAATGCAGAAAAGGTTGCGGTTTGCTGCTGCTGCTGCTCTACAATACTTTGATGGCTGAAATAAATGTACCTCAGTGACTGGAGGGCTTCTCTCTGAATGACCTTTTCAGTCAGCTTTCATATAAAAAACAGATATATAAAAAAATATCTGTTTTATATATATCTGTTATATATATATATATATATATATATATATATATATATATATATATATATATATATATATATATATATATATATATATATATATATATATATATATATATATATATGCGTCAGGTGCTGGGGGACCAGAGCACCCTGATGAAAAGTGGGCTACTGGAACAAGACGGAAATGGGCGAGAGATGAAAACATGGATCTGTTGGAATGCTACTACTCAAGTAATCCTAGTCAGAGGGGCTACATGCAAAGACTGTGGGAGGAATGGTTAGCTCGACATCCCCAGTCAACACTAACTGCCAAACAACTAGTAGCTCAGTGTTCCAACATCCGCAAACGGCAACTGCTGTCACAACTGGAGATTGACGAGGTACGACACAAGTGCTACGGGAAGGAGCCAGGATGCCAGGTCAGAAGGGAGTCAACTACGACTCCCCGCCCAGAGACTGGGTATGTAGCCCCAGTAATGAACGAACCATCTGAGCTGAACGAGGCAGCAACTGACCTGAGAGAGAGAATCATGGCCCGAATGAACACCAGACGACCCCGACGCCAATTACAACGGCTGAGTGAAGTACCATCAGAAAGTCTCATTGAAGATGTGAATTCGGCATTGAGAACGATCCCTACCAACACCATAACAGAAACCAATGAGCTGATATACAACTCAGCATCAGTGATCCTTGAGATGCTTGGTTATAAGAGCAACCATGAGACCCAATACCCACCATGGAAAAGACGGTTAGAGGCTAAGATCAAGACAACAAGGAGGGAAGTGAGTCAACTGTCAGAGCTCCAAAGGGGTGCAATGAAAAGATCAGTACCCAAGAAGTACAGCCAGATGCCCATACCTGAAGCACTCGAAACTGCCAAACAAAGGCTCCAAGCCTTGGCCAGCCGCCTAAAGAGATACACGAGAGAGAATGAAGCCAGGAGGATTAACCGGCTCTTCGCCACCCAACCAGCTAAAGTGTACTCTCAATGGCAGGGTAATAACAACAGAGCAGACCCACCCAGGCTGGAGACTGAACAATACTGGAAAGGCATATGGGAAAGGGAGGCGTCCCACAACAGCAATGCACAGTGGCTAACCTCTCTACGAGAGGACCACAGCAACCTCCCTGAACAAGCCCCGGTAACCATCACTGTGGCAGATGTCCAAGACAGAGTCTCGGGTATGAAAAACTGGACAGCACCAGGACCTGACATGATCCATGCCTACTGGCTTAAGAAACTCACTGCCCTCCATGAGCGACTGGCAGCTCAACTGAACCAGCTGCTACAAAATGGGACTCACCCTGAATGGTTAACTGAAGGGCGAACAATCCTGATACAGAAGGAACCCTCGAAGGGTTCAGTCCCATCCAACTATCGGCCAATAACCTGTCTCTCTACAACATGGAAGCTCATGTCAGGCATCATAGCGGCTAAGATAAGCGGGCACATGGATAAATACATGAGCAAGGCACAGAAGGGCATAGGCATAAATAGCAGAGGAGCCAAACACCAACTCCTTGTAGACCACACAGTTGCCCGAGACTGCAAAACCCGACACACCAACCTGTGTACCGCTTGGATTGATTACAAGAAAGCCTATGACTCAATGCCACACACTTGGATCATTGAATGCTTAGAGATGTACAACATCAATAGGACTCTAAGAGCCTTCATTGCAAACTCGATGGGGCTGTGGAAAACCACCCTTGAAGCCAACTGCAAACCACTTGCACAAGTGTCCATCAAATGTGGCATATACCAAGGAGATGCTCTGTCCCCACTTCTGTTCTGCATAGGCCTGAACCCTCTCAGCCAAATCATCAACAAGACTGGCTACGGATACCGACTCAAGAATGGGGCTATGATCAGTCACCTCCTCTACATGGATGACATCAAGCTGTACGCCAAGAGCGAGCGAGATATCGACTCACTGATCCACACCACCAGGATCTACAGCACTGACATTGGGATGTCATTCGGACTAGAGAAGTGTGGTCGGATGGTTACAAAGAGAGGGAAGGTCGCCCACACAGAAGGGGTCTCACTCCCAGAAGGAACAATAGCAGACATAGAGCACAGCTACAAGTACCTGGGAATACCACAAGCAAATGGCAACCTCGATGAGGTCACAAGGAAAGGAGCCACAGCCAAATACCTCCAACGAATAAGGCAAGTCCTGAGAAGCCAGCTCAATGGCAAGAACAAGATCCGTGCAATAAACAGCTATGCCTTACCAGTAATCAGATACCCTGCCGGAATAATTAGCTGGCCAATGGAAGAGATGAAGGCCACGGATGTTAAGACTAGGAAGCTACTAACCATGCATGGAGGATTCCACCCCAAATCCAGCACCCTGAGACTGTACACGAGCCGTAAGGAAGGAGGCAGAGGACTAGTGAGTGTGAGAGCCACTGTCCAGGATGAAACATCCAAGATCCATAAATACATCAAGGACAAAGCCTCAACAGACGATGTGCTCAGCGAATGTCTCAGGCAATGGGGAACAGAAGACAAGGTGCTGGAAGTACCATCATGGGAGGACAAGCCCCTACATGGGATGTACCACCGACAAATAACTGAAGTGGCTGATGTCAGGAAAACCTACCAATGGCTGGAGAAAGCTGAACTCAAGGACAGCACAGAGGCTCTCATCCTGGCCGCCCAGGAACAGGCCCTAAACACCAGAGCAATAGAGGCTCAGATCTACCACACCAGACAAGACCCAAGGTGTAGGTTGTGCAAGGAGGCCCCTGAGACAGTCCAGCACATAATAGCAGGGTGCAAGATGCTGGCAGGGAAAGCGTACATGGAACGACATAACCAAGTGGCGGGCATAGTGTACAGGAACATCTGTGCAGAATATGGACTGGAAGCCCCAAGATCAAAGTGGGGAACACCCCCAAAAGTGGTGGAGAATGACCGAGCTAAGATCCTGTGGGACTTCCAGATCCAGACAGACAAGATGGTAATGGCGAACCAACCGGACATTGTGGTGGTGGATAAAGAACAGAGGAAAGCCGTTGTGGTGGATGTAGCAATACCAAGTGATTACAACATCAGGAAAAAGGAGCATGAGAAATTGGAGAAATACCAGGGCCTCAGGGAGGAACTGGAAAAGACCTGGAAGGTGAAGACCACAGTGGTGCCTGTAGTCATCGGGGCCCTCGGGGCAGTCACCCCCAAACTGGAGCAGTGGCTCAAACAGATCCCAGGAACAACATCAGACATCTCAGTCCAGAAATGTGCAGTTCTAGGCACAGCCAAGATACTGCGCAGAACCCTCAAGCTCCCAGGCCTCTGGTAGAGGACCCGAGCTCAGAGGATGAAACAGACCACCCGCGGAGGGTGAGAAGGGAATTTTTTTTATTTTTATATATATATATATATATATAACAGATAGCGGCAGTATTTCAGATATATCAGCACCCCTTCATCTGGTCTGGTTAAGAAGTCCAGTCACATCGTGTTCTTCTGCTGCATTCCCAGGTGTGTTTTTATTATTAGTCTCCATTCAGCTTCCTTTTTAGTGGATGAAAACAGAATTGTCTTCTGTCCATGTTGCATGACAAATTGTTTTTTTTTAGTTCAGAAATTGTTTTTCATCAGAGTCATTCAAGCTGGTTTGTAATTTTAAGTTTTTGACTGCTGACCAGTTAGACCTCTTCCTCCTCATCGTTTCCACTCTGATCATTTTTCTGCACCGATTATACAAACCCAAAAACACTGAAGCATATGAATACACACAACCCTGAAGAGCGGAAAGTGGAAAAAAAAAAACAAAATCAAGAGATCTTTTTCTCTACATTCAGGCTTTGACAGCAAAAATAGCTTGGAAAAAAAAAAAAAAGACCGGCATGTGTAAGTAGAAGAAAAGCATTACAATAATATATCACTGAATCTAATTTACATAACCATTGGTAGCAGTAGCAGCGAAGTCCAGAAATAATTAGAAAAGTTGTCCACAAAGTTGAACACTTAACTTCCTATTTCATCTATTTGCATTTAAATAGGAGAGCTATAGGCAAATGAGTGTAACTCAGCATAATCCAACAAGAAATGATTATAATCAAAGTAAAGTTCCTGCTCGCCTCGTTACAGAGAGGCTGTAAATCAGCAAAGAGTATTAAATTGAACTTTCCTGCATTATTATCACTGCCACTTGATGCTGTTGTTTAATGTTTGCCTTCATTTAGAAATTTGACAAATTAAGAACAAAACTCTTGAAACGAAGCAGCGCACGTCATGCCATGTATTGAGAACTTTTTGTTATGTAGACGTTAGTTGTGCTGTTTTAGTAAGTTTTGTTCCAAACACAAACATCATCTGGCATTTTTTTAAAATTCAGTTTTGCTTCCAACAAGCCAAAAATAATTTGTAATCTTTTAGAGCAGTCTTGACTCTTTGGGCATTCTTGAGTTTTTTTTGTTGTTTTTTTTTTTTTCAAAGACATTCCCTGCTTTCCACTATTTTCAAATAATTCTCAGCTCTGAGTCAGTCAGCTATGAGAGGTTCTGAAACCCGTGTGGGATCAGTCCTGTCTGTGTCTGCAGACAGCATGCCACCATTATTTAAAAAAAAAAACAACTGGTTTACAGTCAGCATTTCCAGCAGCCTGCAAGAAAAGACGGGTTATTCTCATTTCTCCTGCTGAGTCTATGAAAACTATGATTTATAAAAAAAATTATACCAGATTTACAATGACTTCCCTTTTTTATTGTTTTATAAGCTGAACTTGCTTTAAACTGAGTATAAGTCAGGGATAAGATCTTCTTTCACAGAACAGACTGACTAATCCTGAGATTAAATTACCTGCAGTTGTGATTCCAGATAGTTGACGATTCATGGCTTTTGATTTTTTATTTGATTTTTTTTTACGGGTGTATAAGTAAAATAGGTGAATTTCATGAGTTTTGTTCTTAATTTGTCAGATTTCTAAATGAAAGCAAACATTAAACAACAGCATCAAGTGGCAGTGATAATAATGCAGGAAAGTTCAATTTAGTACTCTTTGCTCATTTACAGCCTCTCTGTAACGAGGCGAGCAGGAACATTACCTTGATTAAAATCACTTCTTGTTGGATTATGCCGAGTTACACTCCTTTGCCTAGCTCTCTTATTTTAATGCAAATAGATGAAATAGGAAGTTAAGTGGTCCTTGTGGACAACTTTTCAAATTATTTCTGGACTTTGCTGCTACTGCTGTCAATGGTTATGTAAATTAGATTCAGTGATATATTGTTGTAATGCTTTTATTCTACTTTAGCAGCGTTTACACATGCCGGCTAAAGACTAGCCAAGTATCTAGCTCTTACGCTAGAAACTTAGCTAGTTCCTAGCCACCGCCTGTAGGTTAGTTCCTTCCCCCTTCCCATGCCCCTCTCCACCCCTTGCTCCTGACCACCAGATGGCGACATTTCCCGTATTCTCAAATCCAAAACCTGACAGGTACGTGTCTATCATCTTAGGGTATCCGATGTCTGACATAAAACCAAGGCAGATCAAGAATGAGGACGGAAGCATGGAGGCTGGCAGGCTTTGAGTCGAACATCACAACTGTAAGCTTTTGATGTCTGAAATTAATGTACCTGAGTGACTGGAGGGCTTTTTCCCCCCAAGCTTCTGACTGAATGACCTTTTCAGTCAGCTTTCACACTGACTGTGTGTTTGCTCTGATGACTATAATCCACTTGTGCATTACCAAGAGGTATTTCAACAAAAGGTGGTGTTACAAGTCCTTATGAAACCCAGGGAACCAGACGGTGACAACGTTTCAAATTCATGTGTTAAAGTCTTATGATTTTTGGGTTTTTTTTGTAGCATAAGTGGATTTATTGGTAACTGAAATCAGCTGATATTATACAGGCTCAAGGCAGGTCTTGTACTTCAAAATATACTTCATTCAAGTCAGCTGGCAGTCCTTGTGTGGCTGTGTGGGAGGTAAACGTAAACCCACTTTTCAGGTTTTTATTTGCTACCAATTTTGGAAACTGTCATTTTTATGTCACTTCCTAACTACCATCAATATAAACTTAAAGTAAAACATTTCAAAGGGTGTATGGAACTTTTTTTCCTTTACAATCTTTGAAACATGTTTATTGTCTCCAGATGAGGACTATGAGAAAGCCTTTGTTGCACTGAGTTTCGAATTGCGACTTGTTTGCTAAGTGCTTGGAGATGGGAGCCTTTTTTTCTGTTGCCATGCTTACACTGAATGCTATACCTCAGAGCAAAATAAAAATGTCTTTGCATGCCTGACAGGTGGTTGTTAACCCAGCAGTCATGTCGATTTTTTTATTTTTATTTTTATTTTTTTGAGAAATAGACAAAAGAACAACACATCTGCATTCACACACAGGCTAATCAAGTATTCTGTTTTTATTGGCGGCCATTTTCTTTAAATGTGACTTGTTTTGAAGGCGCATGAACCGGTGCAATTTTGTCAGGCAAGTTGAAAATACGTTGTGCTCCAACATGATGAATATTTTTTCAGCTCAAGGTAAAAAACTGATGCGAAACAAACACAACAACAAAACCTCAGCCCTCTGAGCTTTATGTGATTTACCGCCTTGAGTGACATTTCCACCGCCCGGTCTCCTTTCTTCTCATTTTCTGTCGGTGCTGTTGCAGTTCAAGTCGAATTATTTTAACAGAAACTCGGGAAAAACATTGGAGAGGTGTGATGTTTGTTGTGTTCTGGCACTGGAAATGGCTTTACCCTAAACTGTGCTGGATTGCAGCAGGGTGAAGAATAATTACCGCTGCGGTTCGTATCATGCATAACAGGTTTGTCGTGTTTGAATGGTGAGCTGTTCTGCTTTCAGCTGCTGAAAGGACAGGCTGAACAAATACAGCAGGACAGTTTTTCATGAGTTTATTCCCCTTAAAGCTTTTCTGTTTATAGAATGAAACATAAACTAGTGATAAACTAGTCTGCAAAATTAAAGAGTGTGATTTTTCTGCTTGCTAAAAACTCAAAGCAAATAATTTCTCCATTGATGATTTTAGTGCAGAGCTTCTCTCTGGTGTTAATTTGCATTTGCAACGCTTGCAAAAGCACTTTTAGAATCTTTTTATCACAGCATATATTTTCAGGACTCTAGTAAATTGGAAGATGCATCATTTACATTTCATTTTTGCCGATTGCTCTGGTTTAAAATTTGCACTAAATGACGACCTGGGGTGAGGAAAAGGAAGCGGTTTTCAAAACTGACAGCTTTAGCTTTGATTCTGTCACTTCTCACAGATTTAATCTCGCCCTGAGGATCTAATCTCCTGGTGTGGTGATTTGCTTGACATAATATACATTTTTCAAGGCACCATGACGTGCTGAACAGAGACCTCCAGCTGTAAGGCACAGAGCTACGTGAAACATTTAGCCTGATACAAAATAAATAAATAAATCTTTTGCCACAGTAAAAAATCAAACCCAACAATTCAAAACAAATTTTCCGGCTTACTGCTTTGACTTCATTAAGTGGGTTTGATTTATAAACTGGTACAATAAAGAGTCTAATTCAAGTGTTTTATCTAACTGTTGTGGAGAGCTGAGCTAAAATGGTGAATTCAATATTGAACTATATTGTTTTAACAAGCTACTAAAACTGGTGAGAGTGTTTTGAGTGATGCCACCGTGTTGTCATTCATGTCCTCTTGAGTCCCAACTTTGAGTGTGGCTTTTTCATTTTTCTACTGGGAAGATGAGTTTCGTTTTGCCGTGGAGAACGTCGGTTTCGTTTTCTGTTTTCTTGCCTTTGCTTCTCTGTCGTCCCCTTTCAGGCAGGCAGCCAGAACTCTGAGTCATTGTTTGGCTCTAGAACCTCATATTTGACCAATTTGTGATATTTCCTTAAAAGCTTCTTTCATGTATCCGTCTCTCCTTTTTGCATTGATTTTACTGCCCAGTTTGGCAGGAATCTCTTATTACTTTCCAACTTTCTCAGCCGGTATAGGATCTATTTTCTATAATAAGCAATCTCTCAAAAAGTACAGCATCACTTAGTTGGACTCAACATTGCAAACATGACGCTGTTCTGGTTTAGAAGTGCCCAAATTCCCCCGATGCCCACTGGCACCATTGATCCTGGCTTTTCACCATTGTATTTTCTGAATCCTTTACATGTCTGAGGCGCCTTTGATCCCTTCATTTTGATTTTAACTGTACTGTCATTGTGTTTAATGTGGAAACGGAGGCATTCAGAGTCTGACATGCAGTTCTTGGGTTTTTCTGATAGCATTTAAAGGTCTGACCTTGGTGTGGATTTGTTGGGGTGTCCACTTGTAGGACTGAATCATCTGAAATGTTTTCCACTTGTGAGTAATGCTTATCAATTTAGAATAAGATTCTTTTAACACTTGACAGATGCGTCTTTATAATTCTCTGTGGACTGAGAGGCAGCTGCTTCTAAAGTCGTTGCTGATGTCTCTTTCTCTGACGTTCATCTCTGTTGGCAAAGAGACGAGTGTAGTGGGATCACGACTAGCAACAAGGTTTCATAGAGACTGCTCAACCACCATTCTTTGCCCTTTATTTTGACAAGAACATGTGTACATAAACATATATTTAGATATAATTACTATTGCACTTGTGGACTTGTGATTTAAGAATGTATCCAAGAAAACTCAGCGGATTGCATCAAGTCATGGACTTGCAACATTCATTCCTCCTGAACAACAGTAGATAATCCCTCATGCCGAGCATGCACGTAGTGAAAGTGGAGAGAAAAAAAACCCGTCTTTAACCTCCAGTTGAACCTGGCTCAGTACGAGCGAATGGGGCTTCAAAAGGACTGAGCAGATGCACAAAAACGAAATAAAGGAAATAATGTGGGTGCACTTTTCTAAGTTAAAGATCAGTAAAACGGTTAATAGCAGGAGAGGAAGAACGCTGAGTTGTTGACAGCAGTGTTTCAGTGCATGCCCTCTCCTCTAGGAAGGCTATTCAGCCAAAACTGAATGTCAGATGGAGAGAAAAAAACTCAAAGAAATCATAGAGTTAACAAATTGGAGCAGTAGTAGAAGAAGAAAGCAGCAAAGTAAGGACACGTAGTTTGTTGTCAAGTGGCCTAACTTCAGAGATAGCCTAGAATAACATAACGACTTAGAAAGAGGCATGAACCACAATACAGGAAGATTGCATCCCAAATTATGGTTTACAAATTGTAAATTGACTTATAGAAATTGCTATTAGAGTATTGGCTTTTTCCTCACTGGCTGACTTTTGAGTTTGTATCGGTAAACAACTCGTTTCAGAAAATGACGCACTCTCACCAGCTGCCTTCGTTAACTCAAGGCCTTTTGCTTTTGTTCACAGGCTAATTACTCACATTTCGCATTAAAATGCATTCATGACCGAGACGCAGAACATCTTTCCTTCCTGAGTGGTGCGATAGCGAGACATATGAACACAGCACCTTCATGCATCTAGAGATTTTTCTCAAGGCTGAACTAGATTGAGCAGGTCCACAAACTTTTTTGTCCTCAGGATGTCTCAAAAGGAAGTGATGATGAGTTTGAGCTGTGTTTTTAAATTCCTCTGTATGTCCCCACAACAGCCTGATTTTTCAAAGCAATGTAGTGATGTAATGATGATTTCTTCCTACTAGGTTGGCTTACTTAGTACAAAGTAGTATCAATTAGTGTCCGTTTTTATTGCTTCCCATTTAAGTTTAACCATGCAGAATCATACCAATAATTTAAAATAAGCCATTTATAGATTTGAAGTCCTCCGGACACAATTTCCTGAAATTGCTGCATGTTGGAACACCAGTCCTGCAATATTTCAAACAAATGGCACACAGGTGTTTATTTTTTCCCCTCGGGAGGAAGCTGCCTATCCACTGTCTGCAGCCTTGTTTTTTTTTTGTTTTTTTTGTTCCTATGTTCTCAAACAAAGCAGGATTTATTTTCTTAAAGAATTATGTGTCAGATATTACTCTACTTTTTCTTCTTACTTCTTGAGCTTCCAGGAAATTATACAATACGGTCCTCTTCATTCATCTTTCTCTGTTCTCCTTTAGAGTTTTTAATTATTTTTCAGAACATTGGAGCTGAATTTGTCTGTGTATTTTTTAACAGATTATACAGATTATTTCTATTACCATCTAATAGAAATTTCCTATTTTTTCGGGGGGGTTTAACATCAACTTGCAAGTTGATGTTAATAGATTGTTTTACTATATCATGTTAGTATGAATGCTACAGGCATTCCCTCTAATTACAATTAGACTAATTAAAAGTCCAGGGATCTCTGGTACAAAGGAAGACTCTCTCAGAGACTGGAGGCAAAGATAACCCTAATCTTAGATTATAGCAAATTTGTATATAAAGGCTAAACACTTGCATATTGAAATGATTAGGTTGATAATTAAAATGCTATTGAAAGCCTGCATACTTGCTGAACCTGTGTCTGAATAGCTTTTAAGCTATTTTTTGACCTAAAAGCAAATATTTCTAAACTGAATAGAATCAATCAATGTTGGCCAATTATCTGTTTAGGTAACAATAGCATTTTAACTTACAAGATAAACTTCAATTCTAGATTGAGCATCAGTGTCCTAGTGTTAGCCCCCGTGCTAATGTTAGCATGTTAGCAAATAAAGATGCTTTCATGCACTTTAAGCTAATACATTGCCATTTGCTTAGCATGAGGACTGAAATTGTATCTAAAATTATTTTGACTATATTTCATGAAAACCTGCTAACATGTACAAAATATTTGTTTTATATTTGTTTATTTAAATATTCTACCGACTTCCTCTTGTACAGGTGTGTGACAGACATTTACCTCAGGGCGTCACAGGCAGGAAGTAAAGAGGTCTTGTCATGTGACCTTTCACACTAGATGCATGAAATTGATATTGCTTATAGTAGACACTCTATTATTTTATTTTAAATCTTCAATTAGCTGCCAAAAGTCAAAACAATTCTTCTATAGCTTCCAGAAGTTAGAAAAAATGTCTGGCAGCAATGGTTGCCGGTGGGATTAAATGGGTTAAAAATGAAAAACTACTCATGAATAAGTTCTAAATTAGAAGAATTTGATCATTCCTTTAAAGAGCATTATTGATGTGTTGGCATTCATCAGAAAAATAGGTCAGTCATAATCATTGCCAGGAACATTATCTCTGCTAAAAAAGGAAGAAAAAAAAGGTTGTTGTAGTTCAGCCTAATGTCAAGGTTAAGGACTTGTGCAAGTCTTGTTCAGAGGCTGACATTTTTGCTAACCATTCGTGTTCTGGGCGCTCAACTTTCCACAGGATTTCTTTTCCACAGCGTGCACCTGAAGGTGTTCTTAGTTTGGTGCCTAAAAACAAGATGTGAGGGAGGATGCACCACGCTTAAACCCAAAACATGTAACACAAAAGTACACATTAAAAATCTCAATCTGCAGCTGCACGCTGTATATAGACCACAGTAATGATGATGAGTCATTTCCCTGCCGCTTGCCTGCTGAACCACCATGTCTCAGCTGGGACGCCTGGAGAAGAGCTAACAGAGTTCTCCGTGTTTAATCTGTGCAACATGGCAGGAAAGAAATCAACCGGAGAAAATCTACAGAGCGTTTTTTTGTTGTTTATTTTTTTAAATCTGCTTGCATCGTAGAAGCTCACAGGATATTTGTGTCCGAGATAATGGCCGGTGTGTCGCATCAGATAACAGCATGAGATCTGGCACCATCAGATTGTAGCCTGTGCACGACCTGCATGATGTCATTTTGCAGGAAATGCCAGGGATTGCTAAAAGAAGGAAAGTAAACAAATGCTGGCACAGACCGTGCTGACTACCTTGTGCGTAATCCTGTGTGTTTGTGTTAATTCATGGAGATAATTTTTGTCTGAACGAGGGACAAATAACAATTGTGATACTGCAGTATTTATACTATATTTTCATTCACACTGCTGTTTATCCTACTGCTCACAACAATGAGCCTCACGGAAATATTTTTTGCTGCCTTTGCATTCATGGCTAAGGATTAATTCAAAGCAAAGCACCTTAAATTTCAGCGCTCATGTTGTAAAATTACCCTGATAGCTTTAAGATAACATAATTTTTCTGCCCAGACACATTTTCGTATCTTTAAAAACATGATTTGCTCCAGTGAAACTCAAACTGCAGCAAATTTGAACTATTTCAAGGCAGCAATACCTGATGCACAACAAAATCGTTCGTGCTTTCACTGTTTAGATAGAAATAATGTCTAAACCAATACGTGGAGGAGATTGAAATGATCACAGCAGTCAGTCACATGAGTACTCCACAAAATTAAAATGTGCAACTAACACCAAATAAATGAATGTATTTTGCATCCGGTGCCAGATTTTCTGTTAATCTTTCAAAGTGATAATCGTCAACGTTTCTGCAAGCTTTCGGCAGTTCGAAGAAAGACTCCATTTGATCTTTTGCTGCTTTTTCTCTCCAACACCAGTTTGAGATGGCTTTTAATACTAACCCAGACATCATTTAAGCATAAAATTGTTCCTACGCTCAAGGATAAAAAAAAAAAGTTTTGTGTGGAGAAACAGATGAAAACACACATTTTTTAAAATGTCTTATTAAGGTGCTCTGGCCTGAGCAGGCTGCTTAGAGACCCAATTAAAATCCACTCTTCTAAATAAAGCTATGAAAGATAAGAAAACAGTACGGTGGACAGACTCAAAATAGTGTTGTAAGCCATTATTACACCAGACTTAAGACCACAACCTGCTGTTTAAAACTAGCGAGAGAACGGACGGTGCGTGCAGGGTCTGCTGTGGATGCAGCATGTCTGGGTTGAGCGCTGTGTGCCCTGAGTACAGCATCACAGCTCTGCCATCCCATAATGTTTTGGGGCCCAGCCACACCAGCCTTATCACAACCTAACTATGCAAATGGTACGCTGCCAGAGCTCCAAGCTATTTTACAGTGGTGCTCTTGGCACCGCAGCAGCTGTGTGCAAATCATCGCCGCTCCGGCTGCAGCAACAAGGATCTCATGACTCCAGTTCAAATGTGTGATATATTCATCAGGATGCAAAAAAGTCCTGATTCATTTTTGGGCAGGTGAGGAGGAGGAGCTAAAAAAAAAGCACAAGCATCAGCGTATGGAGATTTTACATTAATTAACCTTATAAACTAATTCCACTATTTCACATGGGGAACCAAACTAACCCCTTAAATTACAAACACAAATGTCATTTCCTCCTGAAACTAGCAGGAGAGGCACAGAAAGCTGTCATGTCTACACAGCAATTACCCAGATTTCGAGAAAACGTCCTCCTCCACATGTTATACTTGTGATGGCAGAGAGAGCCGGTGCATCTCAGTACGGCTTTCTTTCTTTCCGTCTTCATTGTTCTTCCCTTTCTCTCTCTTTGACAACTTCCAGTTCCTATCTGTATTTTGGTTCAACCACAAAACTCAGCTCTTAACAATTTACTGCCATTTGGTGCTAATGTTGTGAATTATTTACGACTCTGAGCAAAGATGCAGCATTTTATACCCACATGTAAAACAAGACTGTGGTTTTGGTTTTGACTGGAGTGTGTGTGTCCAAAAGCCCAGTGATTGAAAAACAACAACAAAAATAAAACTTCCCACCTAATCCACATCTAAAGCTCTGGAAATTGTAGATCAATATTCTTTTGTCTTTTGAGTTGGAGCTCAAAAGAAAGTCAGTGGACATCATCTTTTAAAAACATTACAGAGAGACGAGCATCGCTTGACTGATGGCGAAATGAGGAGGTAAAAAATGTAATAAGATAAAAGTTTTTTTTTCTTTCTCTACTGTCGATAAAGAAACTTTCCTATATAACGTTTGCTTTGGGTCTTATTATGGTGACCTTAGAAATCTCACAAGAACACTGCTGCAAATAACATTTCAACCTCTTTTCTACTTGGCAAGAATATTCACCTCAGAGCCTTTTCAAATGTCATTGTCTTATTAAGAATTGCTGTACCGCACCTTCACTTCTAAGACTCCCCCCCCCCCCTATTTTTTTCTTGACAACATGCAGAGGATTAAAACTGTTAAAACTTTTCATATTTCTTCCCTTCTTCCTAAATGTCAAATGAGGATGTTCTCTGCAGGGCACCATCGACGGTAGCTGCTAGCTCTGCCGCTCTTTAGTTTATTTGAGTAGTGGGCTTTATCAATGTGTGTTTTGATTTTGTTTGTGATATTGCAAAGTAGTTATTAAAAACAGTTTTCAAGAAATAAACACAGCATATGTCGAGTCCTTTTTCATCGGCTGCTGGCCAGGTCGGTTCCTGCTCCTGTTCAGCCAATGAACTAACAAAAAAACATTTTTAAATGCCCAAACAACAGGAAAATACTCTTATTTATTGAACTAACTCAGTAAGTTGAGGCTGGTGTTTGAAATAAGACAGCAGACAGAGCCGGAATAAAAACAGACACAGAACCACTGAGGAAGCAGACCCAGAAATATCACTGCTGACAATATAGAAAGAAAAGCTGTCAGAGTCTTTGTTTGCAGAAATAAGAACTGCAGTCGGAGTTACAACGTCAAGCTGTCTCAACACGGAGCTGTTTCTCACAACATGAGCCCTTTTTGGACGGGTTGGCGTAAAGAGTCACTGAAGGCAACACTTAACATTTAGCAGAATAATTACCCCCAGAAACAGACGAGAGTATAAATCCTTATACAATGTCACGTTCCAACCTGCTTGCAGCCAATTAACTTTGCACGCGGCTAATTGAAATTACTGACAGTTAACGACGGCGGCTCATCATTTATGAGCTCAAGAAAGAATTTAATCAACTTAAATCAAGGTCCGGGGTTAACAGTAGAGCCTGTGACCAGAGAGATTTCACCAGGGAAATGCAGTTGCAGATGCTTCAGAGACGACAGCTGCGAAACTGTCACCTGCTCCAGTGGGATTGTGATTTCAGAAAAGTAAATGACACACACACACACACACACACACACACACACACACACACACACACACACACACACACACACACACACACACACACACACACACTTTTTACAGCCCAATATTGTCAGTTTTGCTAATATGCTCCACATTCGAGCGATAAACACAGTCTTCAAAGCTGCAGCGACTTCGTTTTAAATATTCGGTGAGCATGAGGAGCCCAGCAGTTGGTTGAAAGCCCACATCTACCCGACTGTCCAATTAGCGGCCCTCCTCTGCGCAAGAGCGAACAATCCAGCAATCAGCTCTAAACCCAGCTCTTCTTTTTAATCAGCACTCCAACACCAAATACCTCCTACTCCGAACACCAAAAACATATACATCTCTGTTACGGCTGCAACGCTTTGATTTGCAAGCGTTACCTAAACCCCACGTTGAAGGGTAGATGTGGACTTCCACGTTTAAAAAAATAACTACATTCAACTGAATCAGACATCATGGAGGATCATCCACCATTACCCCAGGAATGCTTGAATGGTGCTTAACTGCGAGTTATGGCAGCAGTGTGAAAGTCGGCCTCCTGCTGTTTTCTTAGTTCTCTCTCTAAAAGGTTTTCGCTGCTGCTTCCCCAGTCGCCCCGTCCGGCTGACACGGGCTTCTCATCTGCGTTGTGCAATCTGCAGAATTTTCCTGCCAATGAGAGAAGCTTCTGTTTCTTTGTCGTCTATTCAGGTCTTCGTTTCTTGTAGTTGTGGTGATTGTGGCTTATGCCTCTGCTGCTCCTTATGGCACATCCAATTAGAATGTTGCACAGAGTGCAGTGTTTCTTGCCAGTTCATCCCAGATCTTTCTTGCCATTTTACAGAGATTCATAACACATGTCAATTATTTCAAGCGATTTTGATGATTATTTCTTACAGCTAAACAAAACCCAGAATGCTCAGGAAATTAGATTAGATTAATCAAAAACAAACGTTTTAAGCAAAAAATGTCAGGCTTCTGAAAAGCGTGTACATTTCTATACTCTTTATATATACATATAATTTTTTTTTTTGATCTTCTGAATGGATTTCACTTGACAGGCCTCTCCAGATCAGAATACTCCCTGTTGCTGGTTCTCCTCTTCCTACCACACTTCTTCCTTCCACTCAATTTTCCGATAACATGCCAGCTTCTTTGACAATGACCTTTTGTGGCTTTCCCTCCTTGTGAATGGTGTTTATGACTGTCAGCAGTCTTCCCTGTGACTGACCCAGACTGAGAGATTCAGGAAACCTTCACCGGTGTTTTGAGTCAATTAGCTGATCAGGTTGTGACATCATGAGTTTCGCTTGTTTTCGACGCTCGGTGAAGTTCTGAGCGTTGCTTTGTAAATAACTTCACATTGAGATATCCACGCGTAAACCCACACACATCCAGACCTGCGTCCAAAGTAAATGTTTCATTTTTCCTGATAAAGACATGCAGGCATTTGAGGGTCTCTGGTAAGCATCTGTCATATCTGACATCCTTTTTTTCTTTTAGCTTGGACAGAACATTTTGTCTGGAAATATTCGTTCTTGTACAATCTTAATATTTCATGTATCTTTTCCCATGTGTCGAGTAACTACTTGCCATTTAATCAGTTTTAATTAACATTTGACGTAGTTTTTGTCTTCCTACCAGACGAAATCTTGTCTGCGGAGCAGGAAGGATCCTGTTAATTATTATGATCTGATTACGAGTTCATCACTTAATGAATTAAGTTTAGCTCTGTCATCAGGCCGCAGCAGACTCTTCAGGGATTTAAACATGTTTAGGCTCACAGCTGAGCAATGTTTATTCTTATCTTTGGACATTTGGACTTCTTCTGAACCATAATCTGGCTGTCATGTTTGTTTCTATTTTGAGATAGAAAAGCTTTCCAAAGGTCGTTAAAGTGTCAGGTTTTGCTTCTCGAAGCAATTGGAGCCAGAAAATGGAGTCAAAAATAAAAAGATTAAAAAAAAAAAAAAACCCTGCAATGAGCAGAGAAAGAAAATCTGAAACGATGACGAGCCTCGACTGTGGCATTTTTATGATCGTTAACACGATTAATAATGCAGCTCTGTGACGAAACACAAAGGGATTGGATTTTTACTCTCGACACAAATGTCTCCTGCTGAAAGCTAAATTTGTTTGTTTTTTTATGAACATAGCTGTGGATCTTCACACTAATTATCTGCACAAGTTTTACTCTGCAAACAATTGCATGCTGGGTGTTTTGACTAAAACTAAAACCATTCCTTCATTATTTAGTCCTAGATTTCCTGCAGAGAAGAGTTTTAGAACGTAGAAAAATAAGCTTAAAGGAGATTTCACACATTTTTGCATCACCTCAGGAATCAGATGTGACGTTTTCAACCTTTTAAACGGTGTAGCATCTTGAGTAATTCGTGTGTGTAAGCAGACCTCTGAGAGGGGGAAGAAAAAAGTCCTCCAACTACATTTAATGGCAAAAAACAAAATACAAAACCAGTTTACAATCCTTCACAATCTAGAGGAGTTCAAATGCAGACACAATATCAGGCTACATCAGGTCAGGAATTGTTGCTGGAAAATTGTCTGATATTACAGAAAAATTATTCAATGAAAGTATCCTCTAGCCTGTGGGCTCAAGAAGAAACAGTGCAAACTTACAGAAAAAGTGGCGCAGGCATTTTTCCACACTAAACATCAGATGAACCGCGAAAATGTGACCAGCTGTTCATCCACTTCCTCACACAGTCAGTGTCCCTTTGTCAACACTTCCAGGGAATGCTGGGAAACTGGTATCAAAACAACTATTGTACTCAGAAACACATAAATGAATAAATATATCTTCACAGGTGTACATATGGATTAATGCATGGAGATTAATGACGTTTCACATTTAATGGATGTTAAAGTAGGCGGAAAGAAGTGGTGACAACAGTGGCTCTTTCTTTATGAGAGAAATTAAAAAATGTTACAGAATTGTTTTTAAAGACTGAAAGAATTTTCCAGCTCAAAAAAACCCCTCAAATCCAGTGTGGGTGAGTCTTTGTAATTTTGTGTTTTGAGCAGCTTTTGACCTTGGATTACAGCACAGGAATGACCCGAGGAGTTGCTAAGCACCCCGGGGTTCCTAGCAACCGATCAGGACCATCCCAGGTCCGATCAGGACAATCCCAGGTGTTAAACTATCTATACATCCAGTTCTTACACGATGCCTTTGAACGAGAAAAGGCTCAAGCACAATTTATAAAAACACAATCACGACATTGCTATGTGAACAGGAAGCGTTATCATCCAAATTATACGCAAATTAAACACACAGCCTGCTTTATTAGTAACACTCAGTTGCTCAGTTGCTTATGAGCATAAATATTGAACAATCCCATGGACGAGCAGAAACTCGCTGCATTGAGGAGTCTGACCATGGTGAAGGCAACAAGCTGGAGGCTGAACGGATATTTAGAATGACAAAGAAAGAGGAAGAGAAAGAAAAGAAAGAGAAGAAAGAGGTATAGTTGTGGTTTAGTACCAGGGGTCAATTTATTCAGTCCTGCACAACGGCCACTTTATCTCCACCACAATCAGTTTAGAAAGCATTGAGATAAAAAAATGCAATTTCTTTCCTTATAAACTACCTTAGATCAGATCGGATATTGCTTTACTTATTTCCATTCCTTGAAAACAACAAAAAAAAAAAGCCTCTCTTCCTTTTATGAAATCTAACATTACTGCACTTATTACCTCTGACTTACATTAGTGTCTCTGCTGCGTAAAAGGTTAGAACAGAATGCAGAATAAAGGTTTTTCACATAACATTTTTTGACCCGCAATCAGAAATGGTTAAATCCGACAGGATGCGATGAAAAAGAACGGGAACTAGATCTATTTATATATTCAAGTCCAGAATCCCCGAGAGACAAAATGAAGGTATAATTATCATTAGAGAATATGTAGCTGGAAGGGAAGTTTAACTTCAGCACAAAAGTAGAGGCACATCACCAAGTTTCGACTAGAGTTGTTTAGCCTTTTCAACTTTCCCCGAGGAAACGAGAATCGGTTCTTCACTACACTATTAGCCGTGACTCCAATCAGAAAACACTTTAGCAGGTTTCTCTCGGTTAGACGTCTCCTCGCAGAGATTGGAATTACAGTGCGAGCCAGCAGGCTGACGACTTCTGGAGCGAACGGAGAAGAAAAAGGCGAGAAATCAGTCAAAGGAGTACATTTATTCAAGACACAGGACATGTTGACTTTCTGCACCCATTTACTTTTTCTCATGAAAGACAAAACACACTTGATACAAAAGGAAAGTCAGAGCGACACGAAGCTTTGGATGCAAATTTTAATCTTTTGATGTAGAAGTTTTAACTTCTGTGTTAGTGTCTGCATCGACTCATCGTCCAATTTAAATCGGCGGAAATACGACTTTTAAGTTTATCCTCCTGCAATGGTCAAACTTATTTTAACTGGATTTTCCGCTGTAGTACAGATAAATTAATCCTTCAACATTTTTCTGCATGCAGGCTTATGCTTCCTTTTCTTTCTTTTTTTTCACCAATGTAGCAGATTTCCTCACCAGAAGTTGTTTCTTATTTTTCTTCTTCCTTTTTGGGAGCCAGACTCCGGCGCAGGCAACATTTTTAGACCCGACAGCAGAAGTAGAGGCAAAGAATAATTTATTTTTACAAGGAACGTGGAAAGGATAGAGTTTGGAGGGCACTCGGGATTCAGGAGGAGGAGAGGTCAAAGGTTAGTGAAAGGTTTCCACGCCGGTGTAAGACTGTGGAATAATAATGAGTGGTGCTTAACTGGAGAGTTAAAGCAGGTGAGACTGGCAGGTGTTTAAAGATGGAAGATCCAGTAGCGTTCTGATTTCTGCCTGCCGGTCACATCCCGGCGAGACGGGGGAGACGGAAAACCCGGACAGCCTCCCTGGTTGTTTGGGCTCAACTCTCTACCCCATTACAACTGGGTGAGAGCTTTAACGGGTGAGATCGTCATGCACAGGAGGGCTCCAGAGTTTCAAAAGTAATGCAATGTAATCTGCGTACCACACAGACACAACACAACAATGAAGGACATGGAAGCCATGATGAACGTTCTCCTCAGTCACTGGTTTTTTTTAGTCTGACTCAAAGAAGAGACCCAGAAAATTAGCTGTTTTATTTATTTTTAAGCACCTGGGAGGCCAAGGTGGCGAAACCTAAAACTGCTGCTGCGTAAGTTACTCAATAAGTTGTTGCTAGGTAACCAAAGAGCAAATCAGTCGATGCCAAAAGCCTTGCTCAGTGGAGAGGCAGAGCGACTAAGGTCTTTCTTCAGCCTACATTTCCCAGAATGCTGTGAGGTTCCGGATGGGAGTTCGGTGAAATTATTTAACATTCTGCGGCTAATCAATCATGTATCAGTGGCAATATATATAGTTATTGATTTATTACCTAGCCGTAACCCAACCCTCATCCAATCAGTGACCTAAAGACTTCTGGCGTATTTTCATCAATGGTGTCCTGATTTGAAAGCTGGATTTGTTATTGACTTCAGATGTTATAATAATACCGTTTTGTTTTTTTAGGGAGGGTGAAGGCGGGTCAGGAGTTAGGAGGAGAATAGATGGGGCGCCAGTTTGAACTCCCACATCATCCGTCTCAGTCGCTGTGTCCTTGGACAAGGCACTTCACCCCGACGCCTGCTGGTGGTGGTCAAAGGGTCTGCTGGCTCTGATTGGATGGCAGCCTTGCTTCGGTCAGTCTGCCCCAGGGGCGGCTGTGGCTACACTGCTGCTTATCACCACCATCGGTGTGTGAATGTGTGCATGAATGACTGAATGTAGCAGCGTAAAGCGCTTTGGAGTCTGATAAACAATCTGAGATGTTTAAATAGTTTATCTATCTCTCAGGAATCCAAGAAAAGGAATTTTATGAACTAATTTAGAACCTGATATCTATTTTAACACCTAACTCACACTTCCCTGTACCAGCCCACTGGAGTCTAGTAAAACTCTTCATGAATCTCAGGTGTAGCCCAGGCAGGTGTGTGTGTGTGTGTGTGTGTGTGTGTGTGTGTGTGTGTGTGTGTGTGTGTGTGTGTGTGTGTGTGTGTGTGTGTGTGTGTGTGTGTGTGTGCGTGTGTGTGTGTGTGTGTGTGTGTGTGTGTGTGTGTGCGTGTGCGTGTGTGTGTGTGTGGAGCAGAAATATCAGGGAGGGTGGCACACACAGACCAGAAATCACAAACAGAAGAAGAAAGACAACAACAATGATTGTTTCTATAGAATACAGTATTTTTTAGGGGTGTCTCTTGTCCCTTTAAAAACAGAATCACACCTTATTTTAAAGCCAAATGAGGCAATGCAATTTATTCTACAATTTTAAGTAGATATAAATAAACTGTCAAATCACCACAGGTGTTAGTGTTTTGGTTTTCCGTGTTCCTCTTTCATTGCTTCTAGGTTTATTGTTAGAAAAAGTCTTGCAAATATTCAGTTGTCACTTTGATTTTGGCTTATGGGCCCATTCCTTTTTATTTAGTGTCTTAGCTTATTCTTCCATTCTGTTGTTTGCGCAGTTTGATTCATTTCTCTTAAGATTATTGTCAGATTTTCCCCCCCCGGGTCTGTAGTTTCTTTGTGTTTGGTTCGCTCTTCCTCTGTTATTCTTTCTCCTCCCTCAGTCTGCCTGTTTGCCCTCTTTCTCAGCTGTGGTTGTCGTTGTTGTTTAGTAGTTCACCGGTTCTCCGCCACTCCTCTCCGCTGCTCCTGGTTTGTTTTTGGATTCATTTAGTTTAACTATCTCCAGCTCGCATCTTCTTGGAGTTTTGGAGCATGAAATTGTTTTTGTAAATTACCTTAAGCAGCTTTATTTTTACTTCACTTTTGCCTCTATGGATGGATGATAGTTACAGCTCAAAGAATGCAATTTTTCTTCCTCCAGCTGTCTGTTACGTTTCTCATCAACCCAAACAGCAAATCTGTCACTCATCTAGTGTAAATCATGAGTTGTGATCCCCTTCGGCCAGATCTATTGAATCCTTTTACCCATGATGTGAAGGATGTGTAAGGTTGACTGTGTAAAAGTCTCAAGATGAAGTTTGGCAACAGGAATTTTCAACCAGACAGAGGAATTTGTGATGAAATGCAACATAAAGGAGAAAAATCCTTAAAGTGAGATGTGATATTTTTTGACCTGCATTCAGAAATAAATGTTGGTTTTTCACTCATATACTTAAAGCAGAACAAAAAATCTGATTTTAACAGATAAGCTTTGCTGCAACACAATATTAATGACTTGGTGAAGACAGCTGCTGATTTGATGCAGAGGTCAGGAGGGGAGAGAGTTTCCTGCAGTAAAATGTTTCTTGCATTTTTAACCGAATCCATAAAATATATATAAAGAACTGATTGCTTTCTAAAATTACACAACTCATTAATTTCCATTTTAAGACTTTATTTAAGGGGATGTTTCAAAAAAGCACATTTTCATACAAAACTTCAACTCAATTAACAACAAAGTAGAGGAAAAAAAACATTAGTATAACACATTTTTGTAGACTGTCACATAGTTTAGTCTCATCCTACATGTAATTTGAGATAGTCTACTTCAGATTGCAATGCCCAAAGGTCAATTGTTATCTTTGCAAAATGGCGGCTAATTGACTTAGCCGCATTGAGTCCCTGATTTACTGCCTTCTCCTGAGCAAAAATCAAAGTTTCTGACTTTGATTTTTTATATCATGCAAACATGTAATTAAAGGCATGTATAACATTATTTATGGGTACCAGGTCACATATTTAGGATTAAATGACTAAAATGAGAAATATAAATTGATTTTGCGTCCATTATGAAATAGGATCACAAAGTCTTGTATATTCTCAAATTCGTCTCACCTCGTCTATGTTGGCTTGTTTTCATGGGCCTGTGTAAACTCACATTCTAGCAGTTCCAAAGGTTGCAACATCTTCCTTTATGATTTACAGTATTCGTTTCTATAAAAATCCCGAAGTGTGCGGAACAAATGACAGAACAAAAAAAAACACAAATGCCTGCGGGTGTTCTGTATTTTAATTTATAAAAATTGGCTACCCTGATGTGGGGACATCTGCCTTTTTCCCATTTGGAGAAGTTATTTTACATGAATCACAGGGATGCAAACACTGAAATGACATCCTGGTGAGAAATCTCCTTATTCTTTGTTTCCAGTTCTGCTCTTTGACTCAAATGAGGCTTTACTGTGTCTCCCTTGGTGGGCTACTGTTGCTCAGCTGAACTAAAACTAATGTGCTTGATGCTGTGTTCACTGTGGCTCAGAAAACTGAATGTTCAGACATTCGTTTGTCCGACTGTTCAACATTTGGTCTCACAAACGGGGCTATACACGAAAGGAAACGCAGACAAAGGAAGTTATGAAATTACATCAATAAATGTCCTGGGTGACTGGAAAAATGTTTTAATCTTGAACAGCTTTAGAAAAAATTTACAAAATGACTATAGAGCAATAAGAAACCAACCCAGCCTTCTAGTGGAACCCAGCTCACCCATCAATCTCAGTTAATTTCATTCTACCTCACTTTCCCCCTGCAGGGCATCACTTCATCACTTCCCCTCTTCCTCATCATCCTCATTCTGTATTTCCTGGCCTCATTCTTCACTTCCATCCCCTCCTTTTCATTGTAGGATCCAAGTTCGCTCAGGAAAAGTCTCCTCCTCCTCCCAACCATAAAAAACAATAAGTCTCCCAAAGTGACTCATCATCTCATCTTATGTGACTCATCTCCAAATCTTCTGCTTCATTAAGCCTCTAAAATGAATTTGTTGCGACGTTGTCCTTGCCGGTTAAACACTTGTTGCAACCGAGTCTGACAAGTGAGTCAGGCCTCTCTCTGACCCAGGTGGGCAAGGCTGTAATTCCCTCTGAGTATCAGGACTCAGCTGATGTAGTTGCTCAGGAATGAGACGTCAGGAGGGCCTAATCAACCAATCAGAGGCAACGTGAGAATGAAATGAATTCTAAAGTGTTACTTGATTTTGCTCTTCCTCTGTTAGTTCCACTTATAATAGAAATGTAGATTCTCTTTTATTTTATTTTTGGAATGATGAAGGATTTAGAGAGATGTTATTTTCTTGTAGGTCTTGTTTACATGCCGGTGTTTCAAGGTTTTTGACCTTGTTTGCTAAAAAATGTTTTTGTGAAGGTAATTTAAAAGGCTCTGTTGTTTTAGTTTGTTCCATTTTGTTTGATCTAAACAAATCCACATAAAAAAAAATCTCAAAGTAGAGAGAAATGAAATGTTTCTGCAGGTACTTATGTTTTATTTTCCTTCTGCGTGCCAGATGTCACAATAAACAGCGTTCTAGTGTATATATATTCAGCAGGAACAGTTTATCAAGTCAAGGGTGTTGTGAAAGCTTGCAGAGTACTCTGACATTTTCCATTTAAAGCCTCCTGCCTCACCTGCAGGCAGTTGTTGCCAAATCCCAGAGCGAGTCTCTGAACTGTCTTTGTCAACAAAGCATTGATCACAGAGTCCTTTACGCTACACTTTAAAAAAAAAACTATAAGCACGGCAAAATTGAACCGATGTTTTGTACTCTTCCTACAGTAGCTGCACTTTCATTTCAAATATACATACATTTTGTCTGCATTTTGTCTATATTCTCCTAGTCCAAAAAAACCAAAACAAAAAATCTCCCCACAATTTCTCAATTGTGGTGTTTCCATTAAATACAAAATGGAATTAAAATTACACAAATAAGCTTGTTCACGGGATAAGCCATGGAAAATCATGGCATCGACTGATGTAAACAGTTACACGAGATAATACATTCATAATTTAGCGACGGCGGTAGCGCTCATTATCTATCATCCAACGTTGGCGTTGTGACTTCTTCGTATTGGAGAAATTGTGGTCAGTAATTTTGCAGAGCTTTGTTCAAATGAGTCATGCCATCAACAGCTGGATGTTTCCGGTGAAATACAAAGTGAAGTCAAAGTGACTATTTCTTTTGACAAATTAAAATTTATAGAGCTCCTTTTAGTAATTCGGTAAGAAACCTCTCAGCATAATAAGCGTCCGCCTGCACAGACTGATCAATACATCTGCTGGAACACAAACCAGAGGCCATCAAACCACATTAAAACTGTTTATCTTGTGCAAATGTATGCAGAGCCAGTGTAATGTGTCGCAGTGCTGAAAAGCACATTTATGTTTCATTATTATTATTATTTCTCCAATGCATTTAAAAATTGCAGTTGTAAATTAAAAACTTCCCATTATTGGTTAATAGTTTTATAGTTATAGTCAACAATAAATGTACAATTTCCTGACAGTCAGGCAAAACAGTTTATACAGTAGATTGACAATAAAAGTGGCACAGAACAGAAGACACAAAAAAAACCCTCAGTGGCTTCAGACTGAGCGATTAATGAACACCAAATAAGTTTTTTTCTTCTCTTCAAAGTAGACTTAAAAATGGCTGTGGCAAAGTTTCTGAGTGCTGTCTTTATCAAGGTTTTTCTCTCTGTTGATATTTTTAATCAGTTTTTTTATTACAGTTAAAATAACCTCTGATATATATATATATATATATATATATATATATATATATATATATATATATATATATATATATATATATATATATATATATATATATATATTTTGCACTCTATAGTCCAGAGTTGCTAACGGGTCGTGATCTACTATTGCTTTGGCCAATAGCTCATTCACAATTTCATTTGTGTCCTTTTTTAGTTCAGATAATAGAACCAAAGTTATGTCCTTCATCCACAAATGGCCTCGTAATTGTTTGAATGTTAGTAAATGCAGCTTGTGGGTCGTTTGATGCAATAAAAGCTCAAAATTATATTTATTCTTATGCTGTAGGTGCTCTAATATCATTCAAGAAAAAGCACAGTATTATTTGATGTAGGTGTTAGTCAGGTGCACAATGCATATTTTTTCACTTTTCCTGACTTGGTATTGATGTTTTGGATCGATTCGCCCACCGCTATTAGTCACTTATTGGTGAAATTAACCACCTTATTCCTGGCGACGCTGCTGTAGGTTTGCAGTGGAAAGCATGTCTCAGATGTAAAAGTTGCCGTTTTTATCTGAATTTGTTTCAAAACAACCCTGGTTTGTTGTCGTGTAAAAATGTCTGTCCAGCTTCAGAAAACGACTCTCTAATGCTGGGTTTGTCTGAAAAGTTTCCATGCTTTGACGGAGGATTAATTCATAGCTTTCATCTATTGCTCTTTTTCTGACTTGTTGTTGCTATTCTGCCTCTCTGCATTTGAATAAAATCAAAGAGGAGAGGCTTTTGTTTGTTGGTGGACACTGGAAATCACCGCAGTGTTCAAATACCGTCTCAAACACCTGCATATTAAAACACATAGACACTGAGAAAAAGAGAGCACTTCTCTTCCCGCAATATCATCAGTGGAGTAGTTTCTTTCTTTAGATGTTCTGAGATCAAATAGCACTAGGAAGAGCAGCAGCACCAGCCGTGTGGGTCTAGAGAGATTGCTGTGTAGTGTGTGCACAGCTGTGTGTGTACTTGGAGCTGTAAATTGTCCATCCTGCTAGATGGGGTGTCGTTTTGTTCATGCTCTTAGTGTGGTGGCTGAGTGCTGCTGTTATTTGAAGAAAGTTAGCAGGAATGAAACTAAATCACGAAGGCTGTTTCTGCGGCCACATAACACCAAAGACCCGGGTAAGGAAGACCCAGCGCAGGGTTGTTTAAATGTTTTAAAATAAAACAGCAGGTTGAACGTTTAGTGAATTCATTACAATAAAATAAGATACCCTGAAAAGCTGCACAGTAAAATAAAACATGCTGAAAACTTTACCAGTTAGGTGTAAGAGTTAATTTACACACATTAACACATTTGCTAAATATTACAAACACAATTTCACAATGTAAAAAATAAAATAGACATATATATATATATATATATATATATATATATATATATATATTATTTTTGAGGAATGAATGCTTTATTAATTTTGATTGAGTTAGAAATCCGTAACCTTTAGTTTGTAATCTATTTTAATGAATAGAGTGATAAATAATGCAATAACTTGGTAATGGTAATGTAGCCCTCACTTAAGCAATGTCAGTAAATAAGCGAGTTTGGGTTCTTTATTTCAGTATACTCTTACTATTTAATTTGAATCTCTCTCTACTACTTTTGGATCGATCAGCATTGGTCATTACTAAAGTAAATTACACTACACACCATGTAAAGTAAACCATACAAACCCTCCTTTAATTAGGCAAAAATATGAATAAAATAAGGAAATGGCAGGTTTTGGGTTTCAGGCAAAACAGAAAAAACAGAGTATTACAATGAATCTGCATATACAGTGTAAAACACCAGTTATATACCCCACTATTGTAAAACCTAAACCTAATGCCAGCAGAAAATACACCCTACATTGCAGGCCTGTGCAGATGCTCGAATGTAGGAGTCCCACCGACTCAACAGTCCAGAGCCTCTTCACTCAAAGAGCAAAATATTAAAGTGCAACTCAGTACCTTAGCGGTTCGGGTAGCGCACCTTTCGTCCGCTAAAATGTAGCAGCGCCACGAAAAGAGGAAGTTTTGTCCTAGTTGCGAGGTTACAAGGTCGTCATGGCAACCCACATGAGGACCTTTTCAGGAAGAGTCTTCTTCCTCAAACTTCCATGCGTCCTCGGGCTCGGTTTGTAATGCTGCCTCCTCAGCACTTGGCAATGTGACTCTTTCTCTATAACCATTTGTCTCACAAGCATCCATCCATTCATCTGTTATCTGTACCAGCTTATCTTTTCTGGGGAGGCTGTTGGTGGGGACAGTATGTTGGTGCAAGAAAATGTATGACCTGATCAGGTTTCCAGTCCATCGCAGAGAGACAAAGGACAAACAACTTCCCACACACACGCTTGTCCCTAAGGGCCATTCAGAGTCCAGTTAACCCAACACCTTCTCTGCAACCCGTTTCCATCATCCTTTTCTCCATTGAAGACAAACATGCCATTCATCTTTCCTCATGGGGGGAAAAATGGAAAGTCTTTTGAGGAACAAGATGCCAGAACTTTCTTCGCTGCTCATGTAAAAATGTCTGCCTCAGTTGGATGAAACTCGGAGACATGCTGGTATACGGAAAATCTGATCAGATAGGAACATCAACTTGTTCGTCTCTGTTCACCTGAGTCTTAATGAAGCAAACAAATTGCATGTTATCAATCAAGGAATCAAAGGATTTCACTTGAAGTTCTACGTTTTCCCTGGAGTGGGTCTCGTTGCGCGTCTGCTTTGGTCAGCGACTCAGGAGGGAAATGTTTGACGAATTACTTTCATTACTTTCACATCTAAATATAACCGCCTCTGTTTTACGCGGGATAGATTTTGCTCAGCCTAATTAAAACGTCTTCCTGGGATTGTGAAAAACATATAAATCTGGCCGTAGACACAATAAAGTGACAAATAACAGACTGCGTGCTGCGTCTTTACACAATCGTGCGTTGTTATTTACTCCTGCTCAGATTACGATCGATTTGAAGATCCGTCAATGTAGAGCAAATCTAATCATCTGCTATGCCTCCTTTCACCTTCCGTGTGATAAAGCAGACACGGACAGTAACTCTTTCTTCTGTCTGCAGATTTTGATGCGATCCCGCGATCTGTGAAATTCATGGCGGCCAATATAACGTTGTAATGGCAGCTGATAAAACCGCTCGCTGCTCTGTGAAATGAAAGCCCTTCAGCCATAAGACGTAACACGGGCTATTGCTTCCACAGCTTCCTCTTCAACTTGATGATTGTGTAACCGTGGACACAAACCTCACACATTCTTCAAAGCCCGTTTTATTTTGTCACTCGGGTTTTCGCTGACCCTGTTGGAGGCAGAAGGCTTTATCAGAATCACAAAAATGAGACCTGAAAGTTTTGTATTTTTTGTTTTCCCGCAACCCTCGCTTCGCACAGGGCGAGTTAAAAGATCCGTCTTTATTTACACGTAGGTTGGGAGAAAACAGCCCCTGTTCTGGTGTCACTTTGTCCATTTCTTCAAATTCCGAGGTGCAGCATTTGACAAGGCCGCCGGTGTCACTCTGCAGGAGAGGTCAGGGTGAGCATGTGAAGTGAAAAAGTGAAATGCTTCTCATGAAGTGGAGTGCGGATCGAAGGAGGAGATTATTATTTTCATCAAACCACTAAACGCTCACATCGGCTCAATGGTTTAACAGAGACAGAAACTCGCCTAGCGATTAGCTGAGTCACTGTTCTTTTCTGTTGTTGGTGTTAATAAGCAGGTGCACAGGTGATTCGACTGCTTCATCCACTGCTGTGGCTGTGCTTGTGGATGAAGCAGGAGGGTTTATCGTCATCGCAGCATCCTGTCGTTGCTCTGCACACGCCGTCCTCTACCAGCCGGACCCGAGCGCGCAGATTTTGGTCTGATTAGAGAATTAAATGGATCCATTAGTTTCTTCAACATTCGTTTCTGAGCCTCGTCGACAAAGAAATAATTAAATTAAATGCTGTTCGCTGGAAAATGCGCCATCACTAATGTCAGTTTGACCTTTTTCACTGAAATAAAGTTGCTGTTTTATTCCTGTGTGAATCCGTGAGTCTGCCCTTGTCCTTCATCAGAGAAAGAGACGTCGTGTCAGATTATGCTAAAATGATTAGATGACTCTAGTAAAGTATCGTGTCAGGTCTGAACTTTGTCTAAATGTTGCAACTTACCTTCATGATTTTTGTTTTTCTTGCACCAGCGCTGTAATCAATAAATATCCTTTAAAATCACAGAAGTGTCTCAGTAGGTTGTAGCTTGCTCTGACGCTCAGTGGCAGCACCAATTTACTTTAGCTTGTCACACTGCAAAAACTAACACTGCTCATCGCCATGGAGACACCATTCCCACTGCAGGACACGGTGGTGACAGCATAGTGCTGTCACCACCGTGTCCTGTGGTGGGGTGTTGGTTTAGCACAGCCAACAAAAGCTGCTGAACCCAAAAGACAAAATAAAACTGGGTTGTTTTTTTTTATTTGCACAGTTACTTAATTAATTAACAAATTCATTTTCCTTCCACTTTACAATCATGCATATATATATATTTATTTTATTATTTTTTTACTGAATTGTTTGCAACAACAAATCCGGGTATGTTGCCCAATTAAAAAATATCTTTATGAGTAAGCACAAAGAACCCAAAGGGATGTCGGCCCAGAAACATGCCGATGCTCATTAAGTCGCCCTTTAATCAAGCTACCCACTATAAACACCGCTTAGTTTTCTCATTCTGTGTCAGATCATTCTGTCACTGCCACCGGCCTGTTCCCTCGTGTTCATGTTGTATATTATCTTGGTTCTCCCCTGGACCTAACTTTTCAGAAATGGTTGAATTTCCTTCTTCTAAGTGAAACTGTTTTCGTCTTCCTGCATTTGGCTCCTGCTCTTCACAGTTATAACAGCAAGTGAGTTATGCCCTGGATGCCGAGGGGGGTTTTCTCACTGGAAATGTGTTACTGTTTTTCTCTTAATTACTTATTTATTTGGAGCTCATGATGTTTTTGTTTTTTTTCCCCTGATGAAATTATGCTAGAACATTGATTTGGCTGCTGTTATTTATCTTTCCCCTGATGGTAAAAATCAGAGTGAAAGAAAAGTCCAAGAGGAACATTAAAAAAAAGATCTTGAGGCAAAATCTCGAGGATTTAGTAAACATGTAGAACCAAAAACAACGTCAGCTTAGTTTGCATATGCAGAAAGAAACATTTAAATCTTTCTAAAACCTGTTGAATGTGCATTTCATCCGCTGATCTGTGTGGGTGAGCGTTTCTTTCTGCTTCAGCTCAGGTTACAAGCCAGAGCCATCAGCAACAAGTATTCAGTGAAAAACAACCATTATTTTTTTTGTTTTCGTTGAGGCCCTGAGGGGAGAGAGAGAGAAAGAGAGAGAGAGAGAGAGAGAAGAAAGGAAATACAGAAAAATATGATGGACAAGAGGCAACAGAGACGTTTCAGTCAGATCCAATTCTCCTTTCCGGGGGCCTAAGGAAGTATTTTTTTTATATTTATTGAGACAAACGGGATCTCTTCACAGTGGATACATCCATTAGCGGACTCAGACACGCGCACGTCGCCATACACACACACACACACACACACGCACACCCCCACACGCACACACACACACACACGCAGAATTACTGTTCCAGGAAAATAGCTTGAAGGAGTCTCTCCTAATAACCTACAGAGCTAAGTGAGGAAGGAAGCGAAGCCCCAAAGGATGCTGACTCATTTTATTGATGCTCACAAACACAATGAGTATCAGTCTCTGCTACTGCTGCTGCTGCAGAGATTTAATCAAAATCTTTTTCTTCTAATCTCTCTCTGCAGAAGCAGTCCAGCCAAAGGTGTGCGAGGGATTTTCATCACAAAGCCCCTGGACAAGCTTTTGTTGATACGCGTTCACACTCCCACCAATAAAGCAGCTCCTTTCTCTAAATAAATGAGAGAGTCTGAGTCCGCGGCAGTGACATCCTGGAAATAACCTGGACACACCTCTTTATATTGAAACCGATGACATAAAGAGAAAGCACTTTAAATATTTATTTTCAAACGGCAAGAGCCCTGAGCAGAATGTTGAAGTGGCAGAGGAGAGAGGAGTGCTGGGCTCCTCTGTGGATCAGGGCCGCCATTCAGCTGTTCAGCTCCGTGATTAACCTCTCAGCCTGACAGTCTCGTTGAGAGGAGGCACAACCATCCGGTGCCAGGCTCCACATTACCATCACCTCTGAAAACCGCTCTGCCTCACACTCTCAGGTTGTCGTGAAGGAAACCTGACGATCTGATAACTGCTTACCAAGAGTAACTTTATTTCTCTACCAGGTCTTTCACCTCCTGATTTAAACCAGTCGCTGATTTAAACAACAAATTTCATTTTTCATAAACTTTCATCAAAATGTTCTACATCGCGACACTTCAATTTTTGTCGGGCTGCTTGGAAAGCCAGCTACACAAAAAGCCACGCTTCCTTTCAGGCTGCAGTTGGTTCAAGTTCTCGCTGCGACTGAGACCGTGAACTTTTTTAGATAAGAAGTTATTCTGTAGGCTGTACTCATAGGACAGTAGGACATTTTTATTATCAAGAATCAGTTGTTTAAGCTTTAACATTAAATGGAAAAAGTTGGCCTCTTAGGAAACTAATTTAAACTTCTACGGGGTTTTTTTTTTCTCTCCCTATCATCTACTTCGGTCATTTTAAGTAATTGTATAGAAAAATAGGTTCTACTTTTTGCTAAGATGCCAATTTTCTTCTCCTTGATTAAACCTTGAAAAGATTTGCAGCCATAATAACCTCTTGTGATTCATCCACCCACAGTATGAAAACTCATTTTATTACTGCATCTGGAAGAGGATCTTTTTTTAATTAATGATTTTTAAACACAAGAGATCTTAACAAGCAGAAAAGACAAATTATTTCAACCTTGTGTTAAATAACTAATATTTTCCATGAAAAAGACGGAAACTATCTCTTTCATAGTTTTAAAATGTTACCACATTACAGAATCCTGTTGGTGAAATAACGTCTTCTGCTGAATATTTGAATGCACACCCCTAATGCTTCAAGATTGCAGACATCTACGACCATAAAAGGCTTTTTTTGTCTTCCTCCCACTCTTCAAGTACGGCCACAGCTGCAAGTAGTCGAAGAAGCAGAGAAAAAAAACATACATCTTAAAGTCTAAACTCAACTTGTAAAGCGGTCTTGTCTATTGCATTTACCATAATTATTGTTGGAAAAGAATCAAAATGTCCTGAATAGGACTTTTTAAAAATGATTCATAATATTTTAGATGCTGATGATAGGAGTTGTTTTGGGACAGATACCAGGTCCAATACTTCATTAGTGCACATATTAAAATCATTTCATAATTTATATTGATAGAGTGGACCCCTGTGAAACGTAACTCTAACTTATTCATGGATATCGCGCCTATTTGCACAGTTTGGGAAGCTGGCACAACTGGGTGCAGCGCTACTTCACAAGCTATCAGCTAGCGTTTCCAAAGCATCCAATCCAAGAGCTGCATTTGTTTTACTTGGTGCTGATTGGATTAAATAAGTGTAAATATTAGCTTCTGCAGTAATATGGAGGCTTTTTCTGCTGTGTGTATTCATGCACATTAGGGTATATCTGATGTGTTACCTATAAAAATAGTCAGTTATAAGTGTTTTTTAGACAAAGTCTCAAGCATTTGTGGATTTCATCTGTTTGCAGGCATCTGTGGTCCCTAACCTCCTCCGTGCTGTGATTGTACAACAAAAAGGCATATGTCATCATTTTTGCATCAGATCCTTTTCATTTGTGTTTATGTTTGTAACTTACAACCTTTATTTTATAATTATTTGGGGTCTGAACATAGTTTAGTTGCCCTGCTCGTCTCCAGCTCTAGTGACGATGCTGCAGTCTCTTTTCCTTCACGTCGGGCTCAACGTGCTGCCTTCACATGGCGTTTAATGAGCTTCAGGATCGCTGCTTTCCTGGTGTTGTGAACTACATCATTGTATGAACTGACATGACTTCTGGTAGTATAACTGGTTGTTGCCGACTAGCCGCAGCAGATGCCTCCTAACAGGAAGCGACTGTTAATGCCCCTGTTAATGTCACACGGTTTATGTAGAAACAAAATCTAAGCAGAACAATAGATTTTATATCAGAGCTTTTACACAAGAGTTCGTTTGTGACATTTTTGCTGTTTCAGGTCAAAAGCAGCTGGATCCTCTGTACTATGACTCACATGTAGTGGGTTAAAGTATTTAACACATTCATCTTTTTCTCAGAAAATATATTTAATGAAAAGAAAAAAAAACTCCAAATGTCAGCAACAATAACCCACAAATACAAAGACATCACAAGGAATTCATCCATTAATGAAGTTATTAGCTGCAAAGTAGAATGGAACGACAAATAACTATTGAACACAGGAATCAAAGGAGCCAAATATCAAAGAAAGCCGAGAAACCAGCTAAAATCTGTCAGAATTTAGAAATAATTCCTGCTGCGACATTCAAATTAAATGGCCTGTAAGAGTTACTGCAGTACAGTGGCAGAACTGGTACAAGCAAAAGACAATTTATATATGAGGAAGACACTCAGGAGAGGAAACCTTTCCAGAACGCGTCGACCCAGTGAACAGTGTCATCAAGTGTACAGGGGAGAGCGCCAAAGATAACATGCTACCATATTTGAAATGCACATTGAGAGAGACGGAAACCTCACCACTGACGTCAAAAGAGAAATACGTACATGGACCATTTCCTGCTTTTTGAATCTCACCACTCACTAGAAAATAAACGGCCAGTAATCACAGCTGCGACATCAAGAAGGCCCTTCGAACCTGCGGATAAACTAACTGGGATTATGCTTAAAGCATCCAGTATTTCAAGGAAACTAAACTCAGCCCACTGAAGCAGTAGAACGTTGTCATTCCATATGTGGCTACAGCTTCCGAGAAACCGAGGAGGACATTTCCTAAGCCTGACATTCCAGTGCATTTTTAAACCCATCATCCGTCTCACACACTGACTGGTTCATCCCAAGGATAACACAGCTGAGCCCAGGCTCTGCATTGTGTTATATTCAGTCCGTTGCAGCGAGGAATGCTCAGATCTCTCCACTGAAGACACTAAACAGCAGCTACACAAAGATAGAAGGGCAAATTCAACCACGTTTGGCTGAATAGGGGAAAGAGCCGCAGTCTTAATTGCCCCATTAGTAACCTTCATAGCCTTATTAGTGTGATTGTTTATAAGCCTGTTATTCCAACCAATCAGAAGACGCCGCTTGCATGAAAAGCAAAAATGTTTTCAAAAAACAAAAAGTGCAGGTTTCTTTTTTTATTTATTCTGTACAAAACATACGGCTATTTTCATTAAAATTGAATTGGTAAAAAAAAGGTAGCATTTGTTAGGATGTCAGGTTGTTTAGTTTGGGTTTTGTTTATTTCTGTTTTCCTTTTCTTTTATCAGATCAGCCATGTTCCTGCTGAAGTACAACAGGAACATGGCTGATCCTGTTTCATTATCACTTTGTCTGTCTTGTTTCTGTTTTTACTTTAGTTAGTGATTCTGGTTATGTTTACTCATTGTGTCCAGTCCATTCTTAGTTGCTCTAGCTTGTGTTTCTCTCTCTAGTTATTTTGTTAGATTGTTTCCCAGTTCTCAGTGCGATCTCCCTCAGCCCGTGTCATTTCCTCTTCCTCCTGGAAGCCTGGAATCCATTACTCTTTGAATCAACCAAGACGCACTTCAGGAATGGTTTTCTCATTAAATAAGGCTTCCCATTCATGTCATGAATGAATTGTTTGGATGATAATCAGCCCTATTTGTCTTTGTGGGGTTCAGGCTGAGCCATTCTTTTTTAAAAGCTTCAGCAATAAATTCTGAAACAAACAAAATATATCCCTCCCTTTAAATGCTGGTGTGTTTCTCCTCGTTTATCTCCCAGCTTGACATGTTTGGCAGCTTTAAAGCTCTTTAAATTCTTCCTAACAATAATATCAGCATGAAATGCTTCATAAGGCTCTAACCACATAAACTATTAGCTCTAAACTTGCATAATTGGAAATTACTCGAGTGATTGATTTATCAAATAAATGACAAAGCGTTCCCTTTCAAATAAGTTGTCAATCATTTTAGTTTAAAAAGGAACTTGGTTCATAACAGAGACTAAAACTTGCAACTCATTAAAAACATCAATTTTAATTGCAACTGTTTGCCAGATTATCTTGGCCAACATTATTTATCTTGTCATGTAACATGAAACCTAAATTGTTCTCTGCGGAGTGTTTTTTTTCCTCACAGCAAACTGGATGAAAGGATCCCATCTCCGTGCGGGAAATATAGATGAGGCTGTCAGTTTTTGTTTCACAGCTGAGAGACGATCACGAGATTCAGGCAGAACCTGAGAGAATTTGAAAAAAATAATATTTCAACTCTTTTTTTTTCTCCCACCGAGAACCTGGCCTTTCTTATTAAAGTTTGATTTGCAGATTCTTACCTGCAGCCCGGAGGCAGTCTCCGAGTGATGTTAGGTCAATTAGAGAGAAATACAATAATTCCAGAGGCCTTCATTTAGCTCACCAAATGTTGTACTGGTTCTGAAATATGGTGTCATTTTGCAGATTAAACGGCATAATTT
Organism: Poecilia reticulata; assembly: GCF_904066995.2. NCBI lineage: Eukaryota > Metazoa > Chordata > Actinopteri > Cyprinodontiformes > Poeciliidae > Poecilia > Poecilia reticulata. The sequence goes on along the minus strand of NC_088844.1, from coordinate 10,871,524 downwards.
TTGTTCAAACTTTGACCAAAACTGACAAACACAATAACTGCACTGAGAAACATAATGCATGTTGCAAAGCTGTTATGACAGAAACATGGATTAAGGGCAGGATTAAATACGTCTTCACTCCTTCCTACTCCTTTTAAAACAGAAAAGTGATAAGCAAATTATGTTCTTGGTTATGTACAGGCATGTTGTCTCTTGTCCTACTGATTACTTTTTCCCTTGTTTTTGAACATCTTGCTTTTTGATTTTGACCTTCTCTTTCACTCGTTACTGCATACGTTTGTACTTTTGCATGGATGAAGGTCTATGCCAAGATGTTAAGACACCGACATGTCTTAACATTCAAAACGATTAATGAAAAACAAAAAAAGGGTCTTTAAAATACCGGCATACAGAAACGTCCAGGACCTCTGGTGCATGCTGGGTGTTGATTCTACTCCAGGGTCATCCGAGTTGTGTCCACATCACGTTTCACACATGGTATCCATGGCAATCGGATCTGTATCATGAGTTAGATTTTGTATTCCTCTCTGTACTCATGCAGATGTTTATCTTTTTGCAGAAGTAATCTCTCCCTTTCCAGTCACTTTACTGATTTAAGATAGAGATGTGAGGAATCAATACAGCCAGCAGCCCCACTTTGTGTAATTAGTAAGTTCACTGAATAATACTAAAGATGGCTCACAGTCCACTAACAAGGCATTGGCTTGATCTGAACTTAGCAGCTTTATTAATGCACATTGTAATTGAAATACTGAATGAATGACAATGTCTAGACATACAGGTATGTATGTATCTTTTATACAGGTAACGAGTTCAAACAGGTGCAGTTAATACAGGTAATGAGTGGAGAACAGGAGGGCTTTTTAAAGAAGAACTAACATGTCTGAGAGCCAAAATTCTTACTGGTGGATAGTTGATCAAATACTTATTTCACAAAATAAAATGGAAATTTATTATTTAAAAATCATACATTGTATTTTTCTGGATTTTTGTTTTAGATTCCATCACTCACAGTTGAAGAGTACCTATGATGAAAATTACAGTCTTCTACATGCTTTGCAAGTGGGAAAACCTGAAAAATCAACAGTGTATCAAATACTTGTTCTCCCCACTGTATGCGTGATTGCTTTTGAAACATTGCCTAATGTCTTCAAGTTTTTGTCAAATTTTTAATCCATCTATTGTCCAAATCAGCTTGCCCTTGCAGGGTTTCAGGCTGGTGTCTATCTCCAGCAGGCATTGGGTGAGAGACAGAGATACAGCCTGGATAGGTCACAGGTCCCAAAATGTAAAAATGAATTCAAAATTACACCAAGGTAATTTGACTTCTGAGAGTTGTTTGATCATTTAGATTCAAATGATTTGTGTCGATCAGAAAATGTAAGAAAATGGACATGGTTTTGTTGCCTTTGCAATGAGGCATGACTTTAGAAATCATCCTGCAACACACTCAAAGGTTCAATAGAGTAATATTGGAATAGATGGAGTAACCTCACCAACAACATGCATAATGACCATGCTGCTCTTTTTTACTCTCTTTTCATTATATACATATTATTTGAATGATTTTCTTTGGTTTTAATGATTTCCTTTATGCCTTTGACATAAAAAGTTATCCGAGGATCTGCTCTGCATTATTTGTCTCTCTTCCAAGATTTACAAGATAAATTCTGAGTTGGTGGCTGGCCACCCAAAGCTGATCTCCTTTCACTGCCACTTTGCGCTTGCAGAGGAGGAGAAAGCATTAAAGTAGTGGTTTGTTGAAATCTGCTAATTTTTCTTAGAAGAGCTTTTTCATAATTAGAAATCTTAGATTCCAAACTAGAGACACCAGGCTTCACTTTAATGACGTACTGTCACTGAAAAACCTTTCATGAAAAACCACATTTCCTAATAAGTGTCAGCAGGACACTGAATGAAAAGCAAATATTCATTAAACCTTGCATGTTCACAAAAACATATAAGTGCTGGCAGTCAGAAGGGAAGGCTTGCAGACTTTCTTTTTTTTTTTTATTGTTGCACGCAGCTGATAGAAGCAAATTTGTGCCCCAACAAAAGAAAATAAACAGAATTTGTGCCATTTTCAAAAGGGAAATTCAAAAGCTTTCTGCTGCGAACAAGATTGAAAAATTTAAAACGAGAAACTTATTAGTACGTTTTGAAAACTGTCAAAGCAAAAAAAAAAAAAACGGAACCAGAAACGAACGTTACTAATGATGCTTCAAAAAAATTTTTAAAAACTTAGTGAGGGAAATTAAATTCACTCACAGAAGAATAAGAAATAAACCATCAACAAGACATAAACAGAAAAGAAGCAGAGCTAAAAAGAAGCATTCACTCACTGACTGACTTGAAAAACATGAATATTTAATGATAAGTCAGGAATTTTATGCAGGACTTTTGATGGGCGCAGCTGCAATCAGACCTGGAGAGAAAAACGAGAACATTTCAACACTCAGAATTAGACATCAGAAAAAAGAGCAGGACTGATGGGGAGAAAAATCCGCCTTCTGCTGAAAACGTTGGACATCTCTCACATCACATCAATCAAAAACAGGCACGGCGATGAGGGTCTAATTTTCAGGGCGTCATTTCACCCAGCCATGAAACGGAGTGTAATAAAACCATCGACTAAAAGGCATCGACTCGCTCCTACGGCCATCAAACAGTCCAGATGCGAATTTGACTAAGAATTTATGGAGAGAATAAAAGGCAGGCCGTTTACTCCAGCAGAGCTGACAGATCTCTCTCTCTCTCTCTCTCTCTCTCTCTCTCTCTCTCTCTCTGCAGGTTTGAGAGGAACGGCGTCGATTTTCCTGTGGAGTTTTCCTTCGACGACTTTAAGATTTTATGTGACGGTTACGTAATAATCTTTTATGACATTTTTAATAAGCCAATTTTGTCTGTACGTTATGAATGATTCTGTTATCTTTGCACTGTTTTACAATGCTAAACGTTCCTCTATTCAACCAAACGGCTTTTGTGTCACATACGAGATTTTCCTTCTCGACAACAACAGAACCTGAGTGTAAATGGAGAGCAGCGATTTCGTTGTTTTGTTTTGCTTCTTTTTTTTTTTCCCTGGGTTGTACATTGCTGAACTTTTGTTCTTCCTACACAGGCGTGAGGTTAATCACAGAAGCGGTGCTTCCTGCACGCTCGTGACACTTGCCCCTCACGCTGATTACTTCCTGTCAAAGAACTGCAGCCTTGTCTGTGTGTAAACTAAGAGAAAGAAAAACGACTATCGTTTTCAACCCCAGTCCTACACACTCCACCTGCTCTGGTGCTGCTGTAATTGTTTGCATGCACTGCCGACCGCATTCATTAACACCTCTTGTGATGATGTAGGCTACGCTTTAACGTATAACAACAATGCGGCATAGAGAAAGGAAGTTTGACCTTTGGCCTCATCCCGAGCTGTCCAGAAACCTTTCGCGTAACATATCAGTGTCTAACAATCGATCAAAACTTTTATATTCAGGCACAGATATGGTCCACAACAAGCAAAAACAGGCAGGAAAACAACCAAAAGACGGCAAAAATAATGTGATAAAGTTTTAAAGATTCTTTTGTTAGTAGACACTCGGCTATAGTGACAGCTGATAACAAAAAATATTCAAGATTTTGTCCACAACTTTTTTAAAATTATTATTATTCCTTTTTTCCTTCCAGATCTCCTCAGGATTTGGGTTTCGAGGACTGAGCTGACCGTAGACGACGGGCTGATTTTTGTGTCCATTAGACTTCAGCTGTCTGTGAGGTCTGGAGGGATTTTTAAACCATCAGTTAAAAAAAAACAATAAAAACGGGGGGGAAATTAGCACTTAACAGATTCAAGTTTTGGAAATCGCTACAGTTGAAACTAAGTGTGTCTTTTATTCATGTATTATTTTATTTTTTTTGTATTTTCTGCCATTTTTATAGTTGTCTATTATTGTTATTTTTTACCTAACTTAATTTTATGTTTTCGTTTTATCATTTATCTACCTGTGACGTTGTGACCCACCATTTGGCAACAGACAGAGCTGCAAAGAAAGTACGAGAGCTTTACTAAACTTTTTAAATTCCTCATAAACTTTTGGAGCAAACTTCATGCCACACGATGGCATATCAAAAATCCTTTGACTTTTCATCCTTTTTCTCCTTTAAGAACAAAATACCCCCGCCGACGCTTTAGCTTTCGTCTTTTCAACTTGACACGGCCGCAAAGGCTCCTCTCCTTCTCTGCTTTTCGTCTCTCACTCGATATTTTGAGGAGTTTTCACACTCGCAGAAGAAGCTCACTGTTTACTCTGCCCGCCATGATCGCTCTGCTATAAGCTGCTGCAGCGCTGAGCGACTGTGTCCACAAAGATGATCGCAAAATCACGTGACTCAGAATATTGGGAAATGAAAATCTATTATTAGCATCAGATATGAGGAGAAGTTGGTTATTTTTGTCAAACCTCCACAGATGCAGTTAAGTAGTTTCACTTGTATTGACATGAAATTCGCACCGAATGTCAGAACCAACCCAAGTCTTTCAAATGTACACAAAAAAAAAAAATCTGTTTTAAAAGTGACAAATGTTCAGTTAAGATTTTTAAAATGCAAATTTCTGTATTTTCTGTATTTTATTTTCTGAAAGTGTGTAAGTCTTTTGCTATTTAGTGGATTTTCGGTGAACACCGGTAAACACGTGATCTGGTCCCTGTGCAAACCTTTTACTGCTCTGTAATTAAAAAAGCTTAATTAAAACCGGAGGAACGAGGCCGGTCCGGGTCCCCATCACCGGGCGTCCACTCATGGGCAGCAGCCCTGAGGAGTAGGCTACTCTTGCATGCTGAGGCCGTCAACAGATTAATGCGATTCGATCTTCAACAAAGTAATCTGAGGTAAATGCCTTTTAAAAAAAATAATAATAATGGCCAGTAACCAGATTTAGCCCGTTGCCAGAGCAACTTCAACGGGTCCGTTCAGTCGGAACCACGTTAAGCTTTTCTCACCCTTTTAAACGGAGCTGATGTTTGATTTGTCACCTTAACGCTAAGCGGCTACAGTCCTCTCCGTGCTGCTAGCATTAGAAAAAAAAAAAGAATTAAAAAACGGAGCTTGAAAAGAAAAAAAAAGACAGTTTAATCTAAAAAATTTTATGTTGCAAAGATGTAGAATGAAATAAAAGAGCATCCAGAGATTTGGGTGCATCCACCCCCCCCTGAAATCTTAAGAATTTCAATTGATCGAGAAAAAGAAAATGACTTTCTTAAGGAGTCTTATTGATTTTTACGGAACCTCCATGGGAACATGGAGGATTTTTTTGCGTTCCCTGCGTTTTCTCTCAGCAACGTACCGATCAATTCAGGCGTCAAAACTGAATACTGTAAGCCTTTCTTATGGTGGCAGTTGTACTTTCTGCAATAATATAAGGTTTCCATGAGGTTTTTCCATGTGTATCTGAGTTATTTTCACGGTGTTATGAAGACATCTGACAGTTTTGATTGTGTCTTCCTTGTGTTGAAAGTCTGAATGGTTTAAAAGGCCATTTTAATGCGCAGTTCCATCTCAATCTTACACAAATCGATTTTCAATCTTTTTTTTTTTTTTTTTTTTTTGCACCAAAGAGTTAAGAATAAACACTGTGGCTCTTTAAATGTGTATAAATTTGACATTTGAAATAGACCAGAGTGTATTTGCTTATTGCGAGGGAACGCAAAAGAAATCAAATCCTCCATGTCCCCTATGGGTCTCCGTAGATTTTGGTTCTCACTGAGGTTTATATTTTTTATTTTTTTGCTGTTCGTAGGGTGTAGTTTCTCTCCACCATTGCCACATCCTTGCTCAGGAGACGGCATTGCTGAGTCAGTGTGAAAGAAACACTGCAGTCATCTGGGTTTCCTTCGATATCACGTTTTTTTAGCATAGGCTTCATTTAATAACTGAGTTTGAGTCTCCCTGTCTGATGGTGTTGCACTGATTTGAGCTGATTAGGTGTTTCTGAAAGGTGTCTTAAGATGACATAAGGTGTGAATTAGCCCAAACTGAGAAGAATATTTTTATATTTTTGTTCCCTTTATTCTTACAGTCTTTTGTTGCAGTTCTGTATGAAATGGTGCAGCTTTTCTGTCAGGTTTCAGGTTTCAATGAGCCATTCCAACACTGAAATTATTTTATTTTCAAGCTTCCTGTTGTCGATTTCCAGCTGTACTTGGAAATCAACAAGAACTATGAGAATGAACTCATCTTAGTTCATTCTCATCTATTCTGTTGAACCAAAAAAAAACCCCAACATAATTCAAGATGAGGTTTGGAGCAATACTCTACAGTACGTCTTGTTCTGTACTTCAATGCTTCTCTTTGGCTCCACTTGTTGCATTTGACATTGTTTTTTGGGGGGGGTGATGGGTTTGTTCTTTGTTTCATTGAGGCGAGCTTCCCAATGGGCAGCACTCAGTTGCACGGAAAAGCCTGCATAGAATCTAAATTACCATCTGCAGCAAGTAATTGAGGGAAAAGCAAGTTACAGCTGACTGGATGGAAATCCCGGTTGCTCTTCATCACGACTCTCGTCCGCTTTAGTGAGTTGAGAGGCCTACAGAGAACGCTGAGGGTAGTGAACTTCTTACAATCATCAGGATTTTGACACTTTATTGGTTAGTCTGCTTGTTTTGTTTGATCTGCGTAGAAGTGCTGCTGTAAGCACCAGAGTTTGATTAAGGCACTAATCCTGAGACTCTGGAGTTTTATGAGCTCCAAGTAAACTTCTTTTTTTTTTTTTTAATCAGAAAGCACAAACACGGGTTTAATTAAGACAAATATAATGCTAATGAATTTTCAGCCCTAGTGCCTTTAATGAGCAGAAACGCCACAGCATGAGACGCTAAAGCCGAGCGAGTCTTAACTTTGTTATTCTGACAAATGGGAAGGTTTACGGCACCATCCACAATTAGTGAAACTACTTTTTTTTTTTTTTTAAATGTGCAAAAAGCCTCAAAACAGCTTTCTCATTTATTCCAGTGACATTAATCATACACTGCAAAAACACCATTTAATTTTAATCGTTTATTTAGTTGCGGGGCGTGGAGAGGAAATTTCACGCTAAATTGATTTTGGCTAAAATATTTAAAAACTGGAAGTTTTTAAATATTTTAAAAACTTCCAGTTTTTAAAATATGTACTAACAAGGCTAAAGGAAGACCAAGCTCAGTTTTACCAACACTGACACCAGTGGTGGGAAGTAACGAAGTACAAGTAGGCCTACGTCGTTACTGTACTTAAGTACAATTTTCGTGTATCTGTACTTTACTTAAGTAGATTTAATAATGGATACTTTCTACTTTTACTCCACTACATTTTACAGTAAGTATCTGTACTTTCTACTTCACTACATTTCTACAAAACTGTCGCGTTACTCGTTACATCCAAGTCGCATTGTGTGTTTTTTTTCTGTTAAAATGTGAAGTTCAGGGATTTAAGGTGGCGCCGAAAAATCCAAGCAATAACGTGACTTAGTGTCTGTTGTCACCCATCGGCTCCCCCTTTACTCGCACGCGGAGCTCCAAGACATGCGCAGTGGTTTCCTCTGAGCGTCAGTAATATAATAGTACGGAAGCGCTGCATAAATCATAAGATATGGCGACATGTAAAATCAGCAGCGCTTCGCTTTCACAGACGGTGGGACTTCGTCCAATTTTTTACGTCACTTGGAAGGAAAGCTTAAAGAAAGGTAAGCTCCGTGGACGTGATGCTAGCAAAGCTAGCTGTATTGACTGAGACACATGTTGCATCTGCGATGACTGACATGTCGCATATATGGGACAACGCTGTGACCAAAGTGCAATATTGTAATATGACATTCATGGACGATCCGATTCTTCTGGACGGATCTTGACTAAGTCCTATAGTACTGAAGCCTCAGTGAGAGCCTTTTTTTGTTCTTGTAATGCTCTGAGTACACTGCAGTAGCTATTTTATTTTATTAAAATATCTTTATATTTAATTGGTGAATAAATAAAACAACGTAAGAACGCAGAGCATGCTCTTTGCTCTTTGTTTTTGTCACCTGTCATGGTGGCAGACGTTGCAGCAGGAGGGAGGATGAGAACAGTCACGGTGCTCCTCCTGCTTGGTTACTTATTGCTTATTGGGCCTTGGACAGTGTTCATAGTTGAGCGTTGTTAATTGCTATGTTTAATGGTGCAGACAATTATTTCTGACATTGGCAATATGGGCAACCGCCCAGGGTGTTATTTTTTTAGGGATGGCAGGAGACCTCTGTGTATTGTGGCACAGAGATGGATGCAAAACAGAATGAAGAAGAGTTTGAATTGATACTGGTTACATTTATTTCAGCTCTAAGTATTTAATATCTAGGTGGGCAAGTGAATCTTTCAGATCAATTTGAGAAGCAGTTTTGATAGGTGCACTAAATTTTATTGTCATGTAGCACGGGGTGCTGGTTTTGATTTGGTCTTGGGTTCAGTGGTCCAGACTACAACTCTGCTACGTGGCTCCTTGGTTCCATGTCTTCCTCTGCCAGTTGGATTTCTTTCAAAATAAATGTGTGGAAAAAAAAGGGAAGTTCATGTTATGTTAGGACAGGAGACGAGATGTTTCCATCCCTGAAATTATGATGCATAGAATCACATATCCAAGTCTAAACTATGTTACAGAATAAACGCAATAAAAACATGCTTTATCTGTGGCATATGATCATATGATCGGTACACTTAATGATATTAGTGATTAGGCAATGCATTCAGCAAGTACTTTTACTTTTAATACTTAAGTATTTTTAAAAACCAGTACTTTTTTACTTTTACTTAAGTAAAATGTTAATGTGGTACTTTGACTTTTACTTGAGTACATTTTTGTCTGTGTATTTGTACTTTTACTTAAGTACATTTTTTGAGTACTTTCTCCACCACTGACTGACACACACGGTGAGCAGGATGGTAATGGAGTAAAAATTAAATATAAAAGAACTCAAAAGATTACCAAGACTATATGAACCTTTCTCCATGAGATTGAAATTAACGTTTTTGTTTGTTTTGTTTTTGTTTTTAAGTCCCACTGAGTCTGATCAACTACAAAAGGGATTTTAATTTGAACGATGTGTTTTGGTCAGATTAAACTATATAATTGCCCTTTCTCACTGACTCTACTTATCCGGCATCCTCTACTCAGCTGGCTTTAGGAGGGTTTCCATTACTGGTTTAGCTGCTTTTTCCTTCTTGTTTTGTTTTGTTTTTTTTGTTCGCTTTGGAGCTGAGTTGGGCCTAAATGTGAGGTGAGCAGACTGCTGACAAAGGAGAAACTAGAGGGTTTTCACCAAGGTGGTGCAGGGAAAAGTTATTAAAACTCAAGAATGAGAGCAACAGTAACAATACTTACAGGTGAAACCAAAGTATATTTTTACCCCTTGCAACTCAGGTTTCTGAATTATTTGTAGTAATACTTAATAAATAAATTATACATTCCTCTCAAAACAGACAATACACCAACACCATGAAAATGCCTCATGCAACAGGAAGAAAAGAGTCCCTGATAATGAAATATAATAAAAGTCAGTTGTGGTTTGAACAAGTTTTCTATTGCTTTTTGCATGTGGAGGCTATAATCCCCATAGGCAGAAGTAGGGTGTACCCAGGGTAGTCAAGCACCATAAGAATCTGTAACGCTGTAATGCCTGCTAATGTTTCAAACATCCTGGGTAGCGCGTTAAAATGTGGGCCGTCATAAAATCTTTCAGATAACAGGCGATGTTAAGCAGCAATCGGGGAGTTTCTGTAAGAAAACTGAAAATAAGTGCAGTCACAATATACCTTTCCCTGAAGATACATCCTTATCTGCAGATTTAAATCCTTCAGAAAACCTGTAAGATGTGCTGAAGAGAAAAAAAAAAAGAAAAGCATAAGTGAGGAACCAGGACATTCAATAGATGAAATAGAGAGATTAGGGAACAGTCAAAGATCCGTCTCCCTGTAAGCTTCAGGCTGGGAAACGTCGAGGAGACCAGGTGCTAAGTAATGACTGTGGAACATATATTTTAATTTAAAAAAAAAGTCAAAACTAAGATAGAAACTAAAAAAAAATAGACAATTTACAGTTCCACCTAAGCTAAACAATCTACAAATATGTTAAAGTTAAGGGTTGAACCTTTTCACAAAGTGTATTGGGAAAACATGCTGTTGTAGAAATACAGGAAACTTTTGAGATTTTTAGATTGGCTAGCAAAAAACAACATTTAACTCATTACATAGATGCATTTTTTAATGTTTTTTGTCTCATCGCTCATCACTTTATTCAGATTAATATGTCCTGGTATCTGTTGTGTGCATGTGAATGATGTTTATTTCACGTTTACTATCTAGATGTTTTTCTTCCTCCCCCCATGAACTCCAGAGCTGCTGATGTTTTCTGCAGTCCAACTCTCATTTCATGAGGAATCATTAATTGCTGAGGCAGCAATTAATGATTGCTGCCTCATGACAGAGCACACTTTGATTCTCGTTGCTTTTTAAACACTGGCGTCCTCTTAATTCATCATGTGGGAGGGAAGCACATGCATCATATCCCCCCTCATTTGCAAAAGAAATTATTGCAGTAGGTGGTAATTGAGAAATAAAAGGAGTAAACAAGTGCTTCCAGCTCAACTATTACATTAGGATGTGGCAAGGCTTTAGGAAGGTGGGAAATTGTTTTTGAGATTTGGAAAAAAAAAAAAAAAAGATAAACACAAAGCATTAAATTCTGCAACACTACACAACATGTCCATGTTTACTTCTTAATTTGGACTGAAAGACGGGAGAGTAACAAACTTCTCAGCTAGCTGGGATAGCTAAGCAAAATGAGAAATATAAAAGCACACCTAAGTATTCCACATTATCTACAACACAAGATTCAAGAAACAAGGATTCAAGCTTTGGTTATTTTTGCAGGATTTTAGTTTTAAACAGACTGGAGGAAAACATGCAGCGATGTCAGACACTGAACACTGAGCAATACCTTAAACCCCATAGTAAGTTCAATTTAAGTTTACCTCCTTAGTTAAGTTTTATATTTAAAAATAAAAAAATAAAAAACTCCAACTAAAAGAAGTGACATCAAAAAAAAGGTGGTTTGGAATTTTGTTTATTATTTAAGAATTTATATCAGATGAAAGGCACATAAAAAACATCTGAGCCTCAACAAAAAAAAAACAAAAAAACTGACGTCATTTCTCTGCCTGAGTGGATTTATTTATTTCTGCTGTTTTCCACTGTAGAGGATGTTTTGTTTCCTTGTTGAGCACAAACTAAATCCTCCCCAAAAATAAGGATTTTTTTTCTTGTCTATCACAAGAAAATAATGATGTGCTGCAGAGAGAGAGTCAAGGTAGTTCTGGACAAACTGATTGCTTTTCAGTTTGTTTGGTCTTTTTTTTCTAAGCTTATCTTACTGACTGCAGGAACACATGGGTCTCTAGTGATCCTAACCCTGTGTGATGGAAAAAATGTGTTGGCTGAGTCTGATACTAAAGAGCCCGACAACTCTTTCCGCATTGCGAGCCTGAATCTTGATTCAAACTCAGAAACTTGGGTAACACTTTATTTGAACGGGGGTGAATAAGACTGACATGACATTTTCATAAACATAACATAACACCTGTCATGAACATGAATAAGCCTTCATGAATATTTATGACTGTTGTCATAAAGCGTCATTCGGTAAATTATGACACTTAATACAAAGTTGACATTATTCAAAATGTCTTTGTTATGACAACTTGACATTAACCAAGAAAGCATTACTGTTTAAACTTTACCTTTAATAATATAAAGTTACCTAATTTTTAAAGTGCAATCAAGGTAATACTTTTATAACAAAGGTAATACTTTTATAACATATTTATATCAGTAATGATTTCTTGGTTAAGAAATCATTACAAACTGTGGAGATTTCTGCTCACCACAGTTTGTTTTTTAAAAAAACTACTTGAATTATGTTTAGATATATTTTGTTACAATAACACCAAAAACCTCACTAGATTTATTTTAGGGGTTTTAGAGAGTAACACAGAGTATCTAAAGTTCAGTTTTGGTCTCACCAAAAATCACTTTCCTCCACTTGTGTGTGGAAAAGCTTTATTTTGATATGTCTCCTGTGTGGAGAAAATCATGTTTGAAAATGTTCCTGCTTCTGCAAGTGGATGTCAAAAAAAAAAAAATCAAAAATGATTATGGCTTACAGATCATGAAAATAAATATAATTCAGGGTTTCACATAATTAGAATATTGCGGCAAAGTCAAATTTTTTGGAAACTCGTGGTCTCACACACTGATCAGCTAATTATCTCCAAACACCCACAGAGGTTTCCTGAGCCTCTGAAAGCTCTCTGGGTCAGCAGGCGACACAATCATGTGGATGACCGCTGGGTGGACAGAAGTCCAGAAGACACTCGTCGACACTCTTCACAAGGAGAGCAAGTCACAAAAGGTCGTTTTTAGAGAGGCTGGTTGCTCACAGAAAGCAAGCATTTAAAAAAAAAAAAAGAAAAAGAAAAACATAAAGCAACAATAAACTGGTTCACCAGCAGCAAGGATAACAACAGCTTTGATAGAGCTGTCATTGCCTGGAGTCGAGAGCCGTCACACACAGACACTGAATCTTTTTTTTTTCTCCATCTGTAAGCCATGTTCATAAAAAAAACAAAAAAACAAACAAGAACTAAAAGTTTTAAATATTTCACAACATACAATTCTATTAAATATATGAGTTCTACATTCTGAAAATAGTGGGGGAAAAAATGAACCTTTTCACAATATTTAAATTTCTGAGATGGATCTGTGTAAAGGTGCATAGCTGATAATAGTTTGTCTGGATGGAGTTAGGCCATGCTCTGTGACAGACCGAACTCTACTCAGAGTCTGATGTGTTGTTTTATAACCTGAACACGGCTTTAAGCTCCCACACAACTTTATGCCTCACCTGTCTGGTGTTTTCTGTGGTCTTCGGTGAGCCAAACAGCAGCAGACCTCCGGGGGTTTCACACAAAACAGTTTTGGTGTCAGACGATCAAAACAACATCTCCTGTGGGGAAAAAAACAAAAAAATAAGCATAAAACACATCATCGTTTTTCTCAGTGAATGTATTTCTGATATTTCTTTTGACATGGCAACAAGCCAAGTGATTCACTTAAACTAAAAAAACCAAAGCAAATTGGTTCACAAATAAAGTCATGACTGCACATTTTCAACAACTAAGAGAAAAAGTGTTTAAATTCACGACGAGATTGTGGAAAATATTTTTTTTATGTGTCTCCTCAGAAGTTTTTAATATGATTACTATGTCTTCTGAAAAGCTCTCCATTGCTTTTGTTAGCTATATAATTGAACTGACCGTCATTTATAGTCGTTTTGAGAGTAAATGTCCCTTCTCTTTCAACATGCTACATTTTTATGCCTTTTTATGTGAAACTAAACCCAACCTGCCCTGGGCTTAGCAGAAAATAGACCGGCTGTGTTTATCTGTCACAAAAGCAGCCTGTATTCCTGCAGCAGCAGAAAGCAAAAGCTGACGTGCCGTGTGGTAAACAATCTATGAGATGGCAGTGATGTCGCATCTGAAGCCTGTCGCACTTTGACAAATAAACGTTGACGGCCGGGTTTCCAGACAGCAGCACACGGGAACTCTGTGTGAGCTGCTGGTGAAATCACGAGAAAGCACAATTTCAAATCTGCCCACGTGTCCGGATCTTTTAGCACAGCAGCTCAGAGTTGAGAATCCAGCCTGGAGCCAAAGCGCAGCTCTTTAAGACAAGTCTGCCTACCTGCAGAGAGAGTAAGATGGAAATGCCATGGAAACCGTTCTTTAAGGGACTTAAAGTTACTTTTCCATTTCGTCTTGCGGAAACTCATTAAATTTATAGGCTGACAGTTAGGAAGGGAGCGTAATGGGTGCCAGCCGAACACTGCAAATTGACTTAAATCCAATTTCCCTGACATATGGATATGCTTCCTGTGACCGAATCCATGTTTTTCAAACCCGCTGATTAAGCTGTAGCCATGGTTGACATCTCATTTGCCCAAGTGTCTGTTTTCCCTGCCTTTCTCTCCGGATCGCATACTTAGAAATCAGCAGATAACAAGCCTGGGTTCACAGAGTTCTAGCTTAACCTCTGCTAGACTGAGATACTCCTGAGTTATCCTGATGATGAGACCAGATATGGAAGCCAAGAGTTAACATTACAAGATACAGTGAGACCCAAAGCATTGTGAATCAAAGGGCCGCACCACTGGTTTAGCTAAAGGAAGAAAAATTATTAATGATTCATTTGGAAAATGTCAAAATACACAAAGGATTAAAAAAAAGAAAGAAATTCTGACTTTAATCACAGATTAAGGTCTCAGGTTTCTGAGATTAAAGTCAGAATTCTGAATTTTTCTCAAAATTCTGTACAGTCAGAATTCTTTTTGTTTTTTTCAGTGGCCCTAATCCTCTTCTGTACTCAGGATATTAGATGATCTGTGTGTCGGTGTGGGGGAATCAGAGAGGCAGAAAGATTCATAAAATAGAAAAAGAAGTGTGCAAATGAGTATTTAAGAGGTAACATTAAGTAGTTAATTGTCTCTATTGCTCAGAAACATACCAAAGAAATTACAACTAGGTTCTAGGCGGTGGTTATTAAGCCTTATATCATCACTGTTTTTTTTTTATGATATCATAATGAACTCTTCTCACTTCCCTTGGCAGGCTGCCAGTCAATTACTGGGAGAAAAGAGCTGTGGCGAGAGCTGAACTGAAGACGAGCCTTGCAATGTGATAGATTTGGTGAGAGCATTATCACATCCATGATAGACATCTAAGTCCACCTCTCTTTTTATTTCTGTGTGCTTTGTGCTAAAACACACACACACACACACACACACACGCACACACACACACACACACACACACACACAACAAAGTGATGGGAGTAACAGATGCCTGTAAATGGATTTCGAAACATAAAAACGGACAGATCCCCGTTGAAAAAAGTTGTATAAAAAGAATTAGACTCTTTTTTTATATATATATTCAGAATTGCTGTCTGAATATATAAATCCTCTGGGATTTTCTTAGAAACACAAATAATAAAAAAAAGGTCACTGCTATTCTGTATGGCTGCTTTGCTCAACCTGTGGCTCTCTTCTTGAATCTGCATTCAGCCATCGTCACTTCACACTTTAGGTCTGCCTGATAGGCTCCATATGCATCACTGCAGCCTCCTGCTGAACTCGGTCCACGTCGCACCTTCTTATATATATATATATATATATATATATATATATATATATATATATATATATATATATATATATATATATATATATACGAGGAGCAGTGAGACAAATTAACCACAGAAAAACCCTCGGGAGGCCACCTGGGCTCAAACTGATAAATCAAACACAATGACCGTATGAGCGGTATGAGGTCTGAGGGATGTTTCATTTTGTTATCCTTAAATCCATGCCGACTGCTCCAATCCAAGGATAAATGGGTTTTCTATCAGTCGATCTACCTTTTAGACTGAGCTTAAATTGCATTATGTGCCACTTATTTGTTATTTCGTCGTGTCTAGTGAGACGCCAACAGTCAACAGAGGCAAAATGGAGAAAGAAAGGTTCATGTTAACACCATGGATGAAAAACACATTAGAGCCAAGGAAGTTAATAAGTCTTAAATAATGTCGAGGTAGACAAATATAAATACGTGTTTTTTCACTTAAAACACGTTTGAAGAGGCTTTAAACAGAGTGAAAAATGGTAAGAAATAACCTTTGGTTCCAAAAAGTGAAGCCTGTGAAGTAATGACCAGCAGGGGACGAAATTCTCTTCACTGCTCGACATTTCATGGCAGGAAAATCCAGCCCGGCAGCAGATCTACTTCTAATGTCCTGTCAAACAAAACTAGATGTGGATGGTCAGAATGTAAAACGTACATATCTTCCTCAATTTCGTTTTTTTAACAACTTTGTCGCTTTAGCTGTTTGAAATGATAAAGAATGAATCCATTATGGTTTTCTGTGCTTCTTAACCCCAGAACAAAAGGAAAAGATGTTTGATTAAATGGTGGACGAAGCTTGTTAGAGAGCGTCACTCCCTGCAAATTTAAAATCTGAATTGAATATTTTACTGTTTTTGGTGACATTTATGAGAGATTTCTAAAGAACTGGGAAAATCTTTGCATTTTTAAGATATTATTTATTCATCTTTCTTTTTTATGTACATTAAAGAGGGAATTAAGAGGGAATTAAATACATTTTAAATGTATCTTTTCCAGTTTTTGCTCTTTGGGTTCCTAGTTGCAGCCTTTCAATTTTTTCACTGCAACATAATTAGCCTTCGGGGGATCACTGGATCTAGATTTATTGATCAGATCAAGGTTTTATGTTTCGTCTGATAAAACCTGGTCACTAGGTGTTCAAAAACGCATCACGGTCATATTCTGTAGCCGGAAATTCCCAGTGGATTGAACAGAAGTGCGTAATGGTGAGATATGGGCTTTAATCACTAACCTAATGTGCATTAAAATATTCAGCTAAATAACTCATAGAAATACTATGTACGTTTATATAAGAGCCATTGTTCAGCAGGATTCAATCTGTCTCTTATCTATAGGGTTTGGGCACCAAGTAGACCATAAATACAGCCCAGCTCTCTTTGTGCTGAAACAACATGTTTCAAACCACCAGACCTTGATCCCGTTTCCTGTGGGATGCTGCGCAGGGTCTGATGAAAGGATGTTTTGCAGTAGCAGTGTTTAGACTCGTCAAGTTACTTTTCAAGGATCCTGCACATGTCCTATCAGAGTGCTGTGGAGTTAGAGCCAGGGTCATTCCATTTACTTAATTTTTTTTTTTTTTTGAGCAAGCAGCATTGTTATGGATGAGGTTTTTGGGAGATACTGTTTTCATCAAGGCTGAGCGTGGCGTGCAGTGGTAAATACAGTATGTGAGTGGCGCAAAATAACATCCAAATGATCCCTGACCTAATGATTTTTACCAAAACACTGCACTGAAAAGAGATGATTAGTGGCATCCTGTTAAAGTCACTGCATTTATGCATACAGTCTGTGGAACAAACGCTTAGCCCAATTATTGATGTTTTCACCAAATCGCGGGGGCCGTCCGACTGTCTTGATAACATCTAGCAAAAATCGAAAGCGTTTTTTTTGCAAAGCACTTTTACTGCGAGTTAAAAACATAATGGCGGTCGGAGTTGTCCCTACATGCTGACAAAAGTGGTTCAGTTCAAACCTGCTGCTGCTTACATAAAACAACTTTCTAACAAACCCACAGCAGGTGAATGAATATGAACATTTTGCCCAGTCCCTGTTGGTTGCAAAGAAAAAAATAAAATAAAAAAATGACATGAGAGAAAGTGCAAGGTCATGTTTGTGCTAATGTGTTCATCTTGTAAAACGTCTGCTCTCAATTCACAGTTTGAAGTCAGAGTACTCAGTCTACAGCTTTTGACCTCACCACCTCCAAGCCAATGAAACTGTCTTCATGACAGAGAGGAAGGAAGAAAATGATCCTCCTCGTAATCCACCGGCGTCCTGCACCTATAAAATTAAGAATGGGGTTCCTATAGAGACTCGCTTATATCTAAATAACCCAGACAAATATGAAACCAATAAATCAATTTGAAAGTACATGCAGGTTTCAAATCAGCTGGTGATCTGCCTTTAACCTGAACAGCACTAATTATTTTTGTATTTTTATACCAGAGTTCAAAAGTGGGCGCATTGCTGCAACAGAGCAGGTGAATGTATGCACAGCTTTAAGAGAAAGAGAGAGGACAGAGTGTTGGTGCCCCCTTGTGTAAACATAATGAACTGAGTTTTTTTTTTTTTGGTTTTCTTTTTTTTTCTCTCTCTCTTTTTTTTTTTTTTTTCCACAATGTCACATATTTTCATGCTTTTGAAAGCAGATTCACTTGAAATGAATGAGGTATTTAGCCACAAAACAAAGGCAAGCAAGCAAAATAAACACCGGCAAAACAGGGATACCCACCGACGTATTATGAGCACCAATCTATTTGTCTAAGCAAAAAAACCAACAAAGAATAAAATAGTAGTCTGATTCTAATTAATGATTAAGTGGTTAAATAGACAAAAAAAAGGCTCTGACGTGTTTAAGTGACATTAAAATTGCTTATTCATAGGGACAAAGGATGTATTATTATTTGGTTATGATTTTTGTGCACTTTGTTAATATCACACAGAAAAATGAAGTACTTAACATGGAGCCCTTATTGAATGAATTTATTTTAAATGTACAAAATATCTGGAATTATTGGTTGTACGATAAGAGGCAAATATATTTTTATTTATCTCAAAGTTGCTGATTTTGAGTCAGATTAAATGCATCTACTGTCTTTAAAAGCTGTTATATAAAGAGAAAAATAATTTGTTTTGATTTTTTTGTCCAACTATTATCATGAGTAATTCTCTAAGATTTGTTTTCATATTTGATTCGTAATTAATTAATCCATCCATCCATCCATCCATTTTCTTTCACCCTTGTCCCGCAGTGGGGTTGGGAGGGTTGCTGGTGCCTATCTCCAGCTGGCGTGCCGGGCGAGAGACGGGGTCACCCTGGACAGGTCGCCAGTCTGTCACAGGGCAACACAGAGACACACAACCATGCACACACACAATCACACCTAGGGGCAATTTAGACAGACCAATTAACCTGGCAGTCATGTTTTTGGACTGTGGGAGGAAACCAGAGTACCTGGAGAAAACCCACACATGCACAGGGAGAACATGCAAACTCCATGCAGAAAGACCGGGGCCGGGAATCGAACCCAGAACCTTCTTGCTGCAAGGCAACAGCTCTACTGTGCAGCCCTAATTAATTAATTAATCATGTTTGTTAATCGCAAAGTTCTTTAGTGTTATTGCTATTATTTAAAAAATTAAACAATTTTCAACTATTTTTATTTTTAAGTCGCTTTCATAGTCTTCAAACAAGAGTTATTTGTATGTGAGACTATTTTTAAAGCTTGTTTTATTACATAAAAATGTTCATAACCCGAGGATGCGTTTCCCCCAGAATAAATAGTTACCTTCTAAATTTAGTAAAGTGACTTGGACTGTCCCTGCAGTCAGTCGGATGAAGGAAAATAAACGCAGCATTGTTTTCAAGCCATGTTGTGTGTTTCGGGGGCGGTGGTAGTAGAGCGGATGTCGCGGAGCTCGCAAATGTAATGACCCTGTGTGTGTTGCAGACAGTGTGTGTGTGTGTGTGTGTGTGTGTGTGTGTGTGTGTGTGTGTGTGTGTGTGTGTGTGTGTGTGTGTGTGTGTGTGTGTGTGCGTGTGTGTGTGTGCGTGTGTGTGTGTGGAGCCCCAGCGGTGCATCCTCTGACCGAATGCAGCCACAGAGCAGCGGCAGCAGCAGCAGCTGCGCCTGCGCAGTGCATCCAGGGGAGCTCGGCTGAGATCGGTGCTGAAGCGGGGCGGATGGCTGGAAAAACAGCGGCGATGGACACGATTACACCGCGGGATTCCCGCTCGCCATGTCTTTAAATAGGCGTCGCGACGCCGCGTTTTCACACCCATCACTGTAGGTCAGTGACATCCCAGCGCAAAGGGGTAAGATTCCGCTTGTTCGGGCTAACTAGAGTTAGCCGCCGCCACCGCCGCCTCCACCTCCTCTCGCTGTCAGAGATAGCGGCTCTCGGGCTAAAGCTAGCCAGCGAGAAAGTGGGTGGTGTTTGATTTCTGGAGAGCCTCTGTGCGACAGTCAGCACCGAACAGCTCTCTCTTCGGCTGCTTTGTGACTCGACAGTGTCAGCTGGGAAGACTCCCACTCTCTCGGTGTTGGTCCGACGCGCAGCGACGGTTCGAGCAGCTGTAAGCGACCCAGACCAGCAGGCTAGCCAGCGCAGCTAGTGCAAGCAGAAGCTGGGTCCGATGCGCGTGTCTACTTCATATCTGGAGATATGCACGGGCCTTTTTTTATTGTAAAAGGCTTTCCCCGGATGTGACAGTTCACGGAGGGTGTCAGAAATAAACCATCCTGACGAGTTTCTGCATTGGAAGAGGATTTTAGCCGCTGTCTGACATTATTCCCCCCCTCCCCACCCCCTCTTTATATCTGCTGGAACACAGAGATCCTGCGGTGCACAGCTGAAGGAACACCCACACTGCAGTTTCCCATGGGTGTGTTGAGTCAGAGCAACACAGGTTATGTTGCAACTGCATCCTGGGACACTTCCTTATAAATCCCATTAACTTGTACCCGTCACTGAAACACGGCAAACACTGCGAGCTTTCTTATCATCCCGTTTCAGACTGTTATGGGCAGATATTTAACTTGAGGATGTTTACGTGTAGCAGTAAAACATTATAGAACCTGCGGTTACCCAGGATGCCAGGTGATGTTCGGTCTCATGGCAACAATTATGCTTGGCATTGCTAAAAGCCTGGTGTGTCCTTTTAGCATATTTTTCAGTTTAGTGAGGATTATTGCTGATATTTTTTTGCTGTACTTTGTCCAGGTGACCAACGATTGAAAACCCAATTTAGGCATGCTAAGCTAGTGTGATAAACTTGTGTAAACAGTTTTAAAATGCTTCTTCTGCAGAATAGTATCCCTTTTTGCTATGCTTATGGTGCAACAAGTGTATATTAAACATAGATTAGCTGGATAATTAGTTGCGCTATCTGCTCAAGAAGTTCCTGCAATTGGCTGTTTTACACACATGTTGCTCGTAGGGTTAGGGTTAGTGTCTTAAATGCACTTTCCTTACTAAGAATGATGGGTGGCATGTCTGAAGCTAACAGAATTAGCCAGTGACCTGGAGGTTTACAGCATCAGGTGGGGGTAAGAGTGGGAGGGGGGGTCAAAGCTGAGTTTTATTCGCCATAAAACCAGAAAAACTTGGGTCACTGTAGCATTTTTTCCGGCATGTGATTAATAAGTCTTGAAATTGGGAGTGATTTGACATTCACATTTTAACTTAACTTTAAAACCTCTGCATGCACACTGACTCCGGCGGCTCAACCAATCAGCATTAGTCTCCTAGCGACTCTGGTTGAACTTTTCCCCATTCTTTTCTTTTTTTGCATTCTTTTTTGCAGACGCATGTTTGAGGAAGTCATTCTGGGGATGACTAATTCCTGGAAATTGGCTGTGGAAAATCTCTCCAGTGCGATGCGAAAGAAAACCCTATCTTTGCACACGGCTATGCAAAATCCCTTTTCAAAAGCTCTCAAAATACAGGAGAACCCTTTGTTTTCAACCCAGTTTTTTTTTTTTATTTAACTGCCATCAGCAGATATAAAAGCTTCTCTCTTTGCAGGGCTTAGTTTTCTCTGTGGAACAGCACTGACCCAGCATGTTGTGTTATTGTAAAGCAGAGGAGATGAGGAAAGATGCATGTGAGGTTGGTTTCCATAAGTCACACAAATAAAGATGCAGATAGTGTTTGAACTATTCCTTCTTGTGTTTTACCTCCGTTTCTTTTGTCCTAACAGAACATTAGTAGTTCTGAACAAGCCTCTGGTGTTGGATCAGTGCATGAACTCTTTAAAGCTGCTGGTGTTGGTTGATTCAGTTTTGGAAAACCTTTCTTAAAGGGACAGTTGAGCGTTCTCTAAAATGGGGTGCTGTGGTGAGGTTAGGAGCAGTTACCGTCTTCCTCACAGTGGACAGTGACCTGGTCTCTCTTACGTTGAATACAAAAAGTCTGTACACTGTTTTGTGAAACAACTGATTAGTTTTTTCCGCAATCTGAAAGCGAGTACGGTGCCACGTTACTGCTATGCACTTCTCTCATCCAGTAAAAGTTTGATTTTTGTGGAGGATCGCAGTGCTTTTGATTGATTACCAGCTTTATGTGCAGCAGCGTTTTAAATAATTACTGTTTCAAATGGGGTCGGATCCACCGCTGGTCAGCTGGCTGAAATGAGGCTCCTACTGTTTTCACTCACGTAGAAGACAAAAATATTGTCGTATTGGACTTATTTCTAGTTGCAGAACTTCATATTATTAGAGCTAAAAGAAGCAACATCTGTCACATTGAGAGTAATGCTGACTAAAACGGTTGGTTAGTTACGAGTGGTGGTTTGTTTTGTAGCCAATGTTTACTTAAGATTTTGTGTCAAAATTACAACAGCAGTAAATAAATGCTTTGCTTACGTCATCATTACACATTTCATGATTAAGATTTCTTTTTATTTCATCAGTAGGAGGAATTATCATAGTTGTTGGTTGAAAAATGTTACGTGAATAACAAAGAAGTGGTTTATTTTGAGATTGTCATACTCATAAGAATCTAATACTGTTTCCAAAACTGATGACTTCCTGCTTTTCAAAAGAGGGAAAACTTCTCCGGGTTTCCTCTTCCTTCAGTTTTCTAAAGCAGCTGACTGACAGCTGGCACCTTCACCCAGAGAGAAACCAGGAAAATCCTCCAAACGATCTCTGCCGAGAATTTGAAGTCAAACCCCAGGAATCGCAGTTAGTCATTTTAAAACTTTGACTTCCTCTCCCCAACTTTTAACCTGGTTCACACGAGTACTTTTATTTTCTTTGTTGTTCAGCCAGCCGCTTTCAGTGAACGCGGACTGAAATTACGTGATTATGAGTACGGCAGCCCGTGATGGCAAAAAAGGGTGAGACCCTCACTTTTAGAATGATGGTTAAAGATCGGAGGTGTTGCAGCGGACTGACTTGCAGCTAACAGCATTGATCAGTAAAACATTCTCTGCTCCTCCGTCCTCAGCACCACCCCGTTTTCAGCTAAATAATAATGCAAGCGCACTTCCTGTGGCTTCCTGCTGCGAAATGCTAAATGTGGAACTTTATGTCCTTCTCCTGATCGCTGAGGACTTGAGTATTTGTATCTTGTGAACACACAGTATTAAGGCATGGCCACAAGATAATTGTTTCCCCACATGCTAATAACTTGTGACCGTAAAGTATTTAGCTTTTTGCAATCTGACCAGAGGCTCATCTTGTTTTCTCTTTGTAAATTGACACATTGGTCTGTAAATCATTTCAGCACCTAAACCAACAAGATTGCAACTGCATAACATAACAGAGATCATAAATGTCATTTAAAAAAAGAAGTTTATTAAGATGGATTTAGATTTCTTTGTTCATCAAATTCATTTGAGAAAAATAGACTCAGCTCCACTAAATCTGGATCCTGCATCTTATTAGTTTAAAACAAGTTGAACTAACCCTCCTCCACCCGCTGTTTTTCAGATGCTGCACATTCGCTGCTCTCTCAAGTCAAGGAAGGATCCGTTTTGTTGAGGTCCGAGGAGGCCGACGCGGTGGGAAGCAAGCGAGAAGGGTCGTCACACCTCACCTCGTCTCTCGCGTTCCCCTCCTGTGCTCCTCGGTCAGGGATGGTGACACCAGTAACCTCTCCTCCTCTCCATGGTGACAAGTACCTCCGCGCCTCGTCCCACCGCTCCCGCGAGCCCAACAGCCAGCACTCTTGCCGAGTGGACACCGAGACACTCCACCAGTCAGTCACTTTGTCAACCAGCTTGCTATCACCCGGCAACCTATTACCTCACGCCATGACCGCTTTGTCTGACCTGTGTTTAGGAACTCATTAATTCATGGTAAGTGTTTCTCTTTGTCCCGGCCACCGCTCCGCGCAGGCGAACTTCGGTGTCATTGTGCTTTTGTTTCAGATCAGAATAATTATACTTCGGTAACTCTTTTGCATGTTTCCTTTGAACTTCCCTGGTTTTACGTCCACATTAAAGGAGACCTGTTATGCAAATGTCATGTTTTGCACGTTTTTGTACTTCCGTTTGGGTTTTTACTGCTTCTAAAAACAACCCAAGTGTTAAAAAAAGAAAAAAAAAAAAAAAACGGCCAGACATTTTCTGGTGTTTGAGGCAGAAACCTTTGTTCTGGTGAAAAGACATGAAGGCCAGAGGGAACGTAGAAAAAGATCAGAACTGAAAGTGGAAAGTGTTCAGCCTAGTCCAACCCCAGACCTAGAGCTTATAGAGATGCTGCAGGGTGACAAACTTTCCTCAGAAGAACAAACACAACTTCCTCCACATTTTTTATAGGTTTCTTTGCACACAACTTAAATTTGTGTTTACAAATTTAATTTTCAACACTTTCAGCTAGGATTAGTTTGCATGGCCAAGAAACAAAGAAAAGACGTAATGGGCAAAAGCTAGTAGAGACATAATTACCCCATATTTATTGATACTCATCTATTCAACAAACCCTGGATAAAAATAGTAAAAATAACAATCCTGACAGTTTTAGGGGTTTTTAAACATCATTAATTGTAATTTATCGTGACAACAAAAAAATCAAAATCTTATCGTGATAAAAAATGTATCGCAATAAATGATAAACGACCCTTACATTGGAGTTAATAGTTGTAAGCTATTGAGAAAAGTTCAAGTTGTGTGAATACTTTTGTAAGTCACTTTAGATGTGTTGCCACCAATATTTCCTAATAGGTATTTTAAAGCATCGCATTAAAAATGTTAAAGGTTTTCTGATTTGTACTAAAAGTAGTTGATGTGGTATGTCAGAGTAAATAGATAGATAAAAAAAAAAGAACATGACAAGTTCTAAAGCAGCAAACATTTAACCCAAAGTCAGCTGATTTCACCAAATGAGGATAAAACCAGCTTACACATTTATTGCTAAAAATAAAAAATAAGCGAGTAGGGAAATAAAAATTTCCAATACATTTTAAGCTAACCTAAAATCTTGTTTTGGGCTAGATCTGAATTCTGCGGAAAACCAAACAAAAATACCCATGCTGCAGCCTTGGTGGCTCCCTTTTTGGTCATTCGTCTTAGCATGTTTGTATTTTCCAACCAATATTTGCATATCCTGTCAATGCGGCCTCTGCTCCAGGTTTGTAACAAAGCCGAACCCTCGCGGTCATTTGCATCCAGTCGCCTGTTTTCCACTGTGCTGCCTGGTTGCTGAATAACTGATGGTCGCTCCGCTGGTCTGACGAGTGCTTTTGCATATCAGGCAGGCTGTGCCAGGATCATTGTGGGAAATCACATGTGTTTATGCTCAGTAGAGGGAATGATAACAAGAGGAGAAGCCTTTTTTATGGATACACATCATTATTGCAATTTGGATTTTTAAGAACTATAGGGGAAATATGACTTTGCAGGTAAGAGGGATTTTTAAAAAATCTGTACTATAGTTGCTTTATTGTTTTTGTATGTGTTTAGAGGTAATCCTAGTTTGAGAAGTATCTACATTGGATTTTCAGTAGTTTTAAAAAAAAATCTCTGAGCTGTATTTCTATCCAGAGATGCTAAAAGGGTTGATGCAGGTACAATTGTCAATTTGGCACAATTATATTTTTAAAGTTCAAGGGCAGCTTCACCAAAACGCAAAATTCAGCTCCTCACTTAGTGAGCAGCACAGAGCAGATGCTTTTAAAAGAACAAAGGACCAAAGTTTAATTGGGTTGAGGGCAAAAATCCCTCTGCTGCTGTGGTTTGTGGCTTGTGCTGGTCGTCTGTCAAGAAAAGTCTTGGTTAAAAATGTGTGCTGAAGAGATCCTAGTTTTGTTTAAAGTGTTAAAAATTATGCTGGATTTTCTGTAAAGTTCAAAAAGTGTGAGTTTTTCAAATCGCCTTTATAAACTCCTCTTATTTGCAAAACCTGAGTGTAGAAAATGGAAAAAATTTTACCAATGTATCAAACTCTTATTGTGAAGATATTCAGGAAGTCCTGTCTCTGTTCAGCTGTTGTACTGATGCCTTTAAGGTGGTAGAAAGTTGTTGAAATGCGTCCAGCGAAACGCCACGCGTTACTTTAGCATGCTGTCGATTACAAGCAAAACACTCAAGTACAATGGTGGTGGTCCAAAAAAAGCTGAAAACGCTGAAACAAGTTAAACAGGCGAATCAGATCATTGAATTAGAATTACCTCACTCAGCATCAGCCAACTACAGCCTAATTATCCCAACAAAGTTATAGAAAAGTTGCAGTAAGTGTTGGACATCTCTTGACGTGGGCCAAAAAAAATCATGTGCTTAAATTAAGTGGTGGATTTTGAAAAACTTTCCTGTGGGGCACAATGCTCTTGTGAGAGGGGGCGGGGGGAAGTAAATTCAAGGCATTTTAATGCCTTTACAATGGGTGCCAATAAGTGTGGAGTGTGCTGTGACCTGTGTAAGTGTTAACATGATGATAGGGAGAAGAAGGTTGGGTATTAGTAGGTCTAACAAGGCAAATTGACAGAAGTACAATGTTATTTTTAGTTCAAGGGCCTGAGGAGGATTGGAACACTGGTCATGCAGTGGGAGTGTCGCATATGAACAGAAATAAAGTCAGAATTTAAAAAGAGTTGGTCAGTTTTTCTGTGATATTGAACCACAAAGCCCAGCGCTTACTTTACATGCTGTTCTTGTGTGTTTTGTACTGGGAAGAAGAGCTCATACTATAGGAAGCAAAAAGCATTAGCCGAGAAAATCGGAAGTGGCCCAAAGATTGGTGTCGGTTAAAACAATCAGTTAGGCAACCGCAGTAAAAACAAAGGCGCAACACTGTAAAAGCACTTTTACATGCATCTTTATCTCCAGACAGTCGGTGGTGGATGTCGCATCTTCTGATGGACGGTGAAGGCCAGAGACGAACGGGTTAACGCGAATGTGCGCCGACTTGTGTGTTTGTTGCACGCACGTGCCCGTCCATGTGTGTGATATGCAGATCCTGTTCCTCTGTCTCTGTCTGCGCCCATTAAAATGCACATTTAGTGTGTGTCAGAGCTGAGTGAAACACTTGGGCGAATGCCAGAAAGCCCTCGTACCAAACAAGGAAGGGAATCCTCTCAGTCCTCCTCCTCCTTCCTCGGCGCGTCGTCCTTCTCCTTAACGTGCATCCACACACTCCATTTTTTATTTGATTTTTTTTTTTTGTTTGTCCACCCCAGATAATTTTGTGCTGTCTGGCGAGGAGAAAGCGGAGCACGATTGTTGATTTGTTTCTGCTCTCTCTGTTCGCCCTGCGATTGACTTGAGTTGTGTTTCAACTGTGTTTGTTCCATGCACGCATGAAGCCCCACAGCGTGAGTGGAGTGGAGATGAGAAAAAGGCAGGCGGCTCACATCGAGGCCCCACCCCAGGCCCCTGGACAGCCTCGACCGAATACCTGCTGCCTCTGCTGGTGCGGCTGCTGCAAGTGTCTGTGGTAAGCAAGTGACACGTTTGACCGCTAACCCCCATTATTTAAATCTGATGAGTGTGTTTGTGCATTTGTGAAAATGAGGCAGATAATCTGTGAAAAAAATAATAAAAATTCAAGCTTCTCCACCACTCCTGGTCAAAAACAAAAAATCGGAGCCAGGATGAGGGTCTTACCGCTGTCCATCACCCTTTGGGTATGGACAACGAAGAAACAACTTAAAGCTGTTTATCCCTTTCATTGATGGCTGTGCTTACTAGCCTGATCATTCATGGCCAGCTCTACTGACGGGGAAAAGCTGTAGTTAATCAGAGAGAAAGGGAGAGGTTCTGAGTGGCACATACACCGGCATGATTGACGGCGCTAATATTCCTAAATCTGATTGGTTGTTTTTGTTTGTTTTTTTGTTGTTTTTTTTACAAAAGTTGCATACTGTAACTTCAAGGAAGGAAGCAGTACAACAAGGATGTTTTTAAAGTGGTAGGAGTTTTGGTTTAAATCTACAAAGCCTTGCAAAGCTTGTCCACATTTCATCACATTTCCCCATACAATGCCTGTATTTCATAGGGATTTTCTAAATAGTCATATGAACAGTGTGGCAGAGATTGGGTTGAAGCAGGTTAAAGCAGTGTGTTCTGAAAGGTCTAAAAGCATCTTTAAATGATTATCATCTTAAGTTTAGGCCTTAAAAGTTGTGAAATATACCCAACCCTTTGGAACAAAGTTTCACATTACTTTAAAACTGTTTTTTAGCTCACAAATGTGAGATTCTACTTATGTCACATGTAGTGAAATAGCTTTGATGAGACCGCTAGCTAAAACAGTAGGTGATTGTAAAAGATTTGTTTAGCAAATGTACGCAGTGGTCAAAAGCAAAATATGAACATAAAACACTCACTCTGAATTTAGTTTTTAAGTAAGTCTGCTTATTGTGGAGAATGTTAAACCCTGTCTTGATGCTCCTCTTACAGTAACACAGCTTACTAGCTAGCCTGTAGTCTGATATGCTGCTCAAGAAGGCAACTAACTGTACGTTCAGAAATTATTAGCATGGGTAACACCCCTTTGGCTTCTACACCAGACTTGCCAAAGACATGGTGGTCCACAATAAGAGACCAACCCACACAGGAAACATGGCTCATCCTTGGGTATTCTCTTATAATTTAGGGGAGATTTCTTCAGGTCTCCCTCAAAAAAGAGATTTTATCTGAAATAACTTCCTGGGTAGGAGACAGAAAAGAGTAATAGTTTTTAAGCGCTTACTTTCAAAACTATGATATATTTTAAGACCAGTAACGTGCCAAAATTGTATGATTCGTAGTTCTGCTTGATAAGTTTGCTGTTGTTGTTATAAAGCTGTTTCTGATGTCTGCTGCATGCTAGCATGGGAATGTTATACCTTATGTCTGTGCCAGCAGTTAGATTCAGATCTACATCCTACAAACAAATATATATATATATATATATATATATATATATATATCCCTTATATCTATATATCCCTTATATCTATATATCCCTTATATCTATGTATATATATATATAGATAGATAGATAGATATAGATTTGTGTGTGTATATATATGGATAGATATATATTTATGTAGATAGAGAGATATGTATATAGATAGAGATATAGATTGATAGTTAGATAGATAGATAGATAGATAGATAGATAGATATAGAGATGTGTATGTATATGTATGTATATATATATATATATATATATATGGATAGATATATATTTATGTAGATAGAGAGATGTGTATATAGATAGATAGATAGAACTGTGGGAGGAAGCCGGAGCAACCCGGAGAGAACCCACTCATGAACATGGACAACCTGCATAAAGAACCTAGGCCAGGATTCAAACCCAAGACTTTCTTGTTGCAAGGATACCGTGCTACCAACTGTGCAGCCCTGATGTTTTTTTTTTTTTATATTTTATTCATAAAATGTATTTTTTATTGTCACCTAAGGCGAATTTAGAGACCTGTTGACCATCCATCCATCCATCCATCCATCCGTCCATTTTCTTCTGCTTCATCCGGGGTCGGGTCGCGGGGGCAGCAGCTTCAGAGGGGAGGCCCAGACTTCCCTCTCCCCAACCACTTCTTCCAGGATGGGTCCCTGGTGAGGTGTTCCGGGCATGTCCCAGCAGGAGGAGTCCCCGGGGAAGATCCAGGACATGCTGGAGGGACTATGTCTCTCTGCTAACCTGGGAATGCCTTTTGATTCCCCCAGAGGACATGGAACAAGTGGCTGGGGAAAGGGAAGTCTGGACCTCCCTTCTTAAGCTGCTACCCCTACCACCCTACCCTGGATAAGTGGAAGAAAATGGATGGATGAAATGGATGGACGGTTGTAATTGCAACTCCCTTACATTTTATGCAAGTTTTTTTACTGTTCATTAACAACAGGAGGAGCGCGACAGATGTAACATGCTGTTGTCAGTCAGATGTAACATTCTTGTTGTCAGTTAAAATGATGGACAACAAGAATTTCGTCGTTTGTAGGGCTGATATTTACTCCTTTCACGGCAAACATCCGCAGCCGCGGAAACTTGCTCTTTTGGAAGATCTTTAGAGCTGTCATCCCCTAGGACAGATGTCTCTTCTTGGGTCAAGTCTTCTAACGTCTTTTTTGCCAGAGCACAGGTTGAGCTATTGGACTCAACTGTCTCCTTTGCATCGCAAACTTCCCTGGCTGGGGAAGTTTCTTTGGGAAAATTAGAGGTCGAGCTGTGAGATTCAACTGTCTCCTTTTTTTCAACTTGCCCAGCCGGGGAAGTTGGTTCTCTGGAAAACTTAGAGAAGTCGTTCCCTAGGAGGGCAGTCTCAACCTGGGTATTGTTCTCTGACGCCTTTTTGGTCAAAGCAGAAGTTGAAGAAGAAACTTCCCCAGCCGGGGAAGGATTGAAAAGATAAGCATCGAATATATCGTATTCAGTGCACTCGTCCTGAGAGTTATTAATTTCAAACTTAACACCCGGGAGTAGTTTGTTAAAACCTTTTCTTATTCCTCTGGTGATCAAATATCCAACGCTGAAACCTAGCGGGAAAAACATGGTGGTTAAGACCTTTTCCATACTGAAAATCCTTGCAAAACACAGTGCAAAACGTCAAAGAGCTACTTGAAAACTACCTCCTGGTTTGAGATGCAAGCATTCATAAACTCAGATGTTCTTTGATCTATGACATAGACCTATGTGTCATAGAAGAGGTCATAGCTACAATGAGCTCACTGTAGTTCTAGGGGAATGTCTTGCTTCTGATCGTTGCTATGGAAACGGTCAGATCAGTTCTGCATAACTCAAACTATTAACCCTTTGCAAATGCGTCACTTAATCATTCAAGGCCCCATGATGGACATTGGAAGTGAAGGATTGAAGTATCGAACAGAGTGACTTAAGTTATTTTACCAAGTTGTTTTTACCAATTTATTCGTGGCTTCTTCTTGTTCGAGTGGAGATAACTTGTCTGTAAACATACCAAACTTGATTGGGGCTCATAGACGATAGTTTTTACAAAAGTTTGAAATGGCTAGCTTCCAAACCGACCCATACTTCCTCCCTCCTAATGTGTTAATCAAATTACTGACTTTGCCTGAATTCACACCAAATTATTTATATCACTATGTCATAAAAAGAGTTTCCCATTACACTGGAGCAACATTAAAAACGTACAAAAAATGTAATGCTAAGTTTAGTTTCTATCCTTGTTTGTTTATGCAGCCAGCCACACAGCATCCCATGACCATTTTTAAATGGAAATCAACAAAACGGAAGCAATTTTAGACAGGCTGTTTTTTGTTTGTTTGTTTTTTTTTTGACAGGCTTTAAAGGAGCGCATTGGTTGTTTCGATGTCCATCATGGCAGAGCGGGCAGATTTCTGAAGAGCCAGACGTCACGTGCTAAGAGTCAATACATAGTTTCCAACAGTCTGAACAGGAAGTGATTGGCGCCACTATGTTTGTGGCTTGTTTATTGTTGTCATAGCAACTGCTTGCCACCTGTGGTCGTTACGTGAGAACCAGGCACTTATGACTATTCTCGTAAAAAAAAAAAAAAAAAACTATATTCGCCACTGTGAAAAAGAATAAGCGGTATTAGCAGATACAATTACAATAAACGTGCATCTCGCGCTATTGAAGACATTTGATGAGATGAGAGCTAAAGTAGCTAAGCTAAGCACAAGGCTAACGTACCTAAAGAATAGACCCCACTTTGGCAACTCGGGCACAGGAAATACGGCGGCCTGCGGGATATTTTTGTTCACATCGACTGACGTGAGGGCTCGGGGGATAACGTTTCACAAGTAAGATGAACATATTATTTTCTATGTCTACCAGCGAAATGCCAGCTAATATTAGCTATAGTGCTTGGTGTCATACCGAGGTTCAGCTCCGGCTATTAAGAATAAGATTTACGAGATTTCGTAAATCTTAAAAAGTTTTAATTATTCCCTAACATTGATTTAGATTCTCTCACAATGGAGCGCTACCTTAGAAATATAACAATATTATATTTATTATTCTAAATATATTACCATTAATATATTTACTTTGAATAATGATATAAATTATTCAATATTATCTTTGGTTTTCTATAATAATATCATTTTATTTGTGTGCATGTGCTTGCGTGCATGTGTGTGTACACCGTAATTAAGTGTTTTTAACTGTAGGTCATGTCAAAAATATTGTTTTCATTCTGCTCTGTTGTTTTGGGAAATGGTATATTTCAGGAGGCTGGATTTTAATAGTTAAATATTAAGTTTAGATTGACAGTGGTATATTAAAACCATTAATTTAAGTAGGGTTTTTCATAATTCTATCAAGTTTAAAATTTTGAATCATACTTCACTTTAAAATATCTTAAAAGTACAATTAAATGTAACTTACTGACATTTGCTGCTGCGGTTGTTGTAAAAACTGACAAGAAATTTTGCCTGCTTGGAGAAGAGCTACAAAGAAATAATTTTGGTTTAATAATTTTACAAGTTAGCATAAATGTAGAATAAAGAATGATCCCAAAGAAATGATGCTACCGCTCCACATTTGATAGATTGTAAACAACCCACTCGGACACATTTTTTCTGTACGGTGCGGAAATGTACACAATAGACAGAACGTAATGTCTTCCAGCTTTTTCTGTGTAATTGAGAGTTTGACACAAACAGCAGCACAGCATCAGCAGCCCACATTGTTGATGGCTGGGAAGGAGATAAATGAGTCCATTTCTATGCTTTCCTGTAAACTGGTTATGAGTCTGTTGGTTTTTCACTTTTCTTGTATTTTAACTAAACAAACTGGTAAACAAATGTTTATATCTGTTTTTAAAAGAGTCATAGCTTCTCTCTTATGTCTCCGTCAGATGAGCAGCATTAGCAGCTTTTAGTGACATTATTATTAATAATAATTAGATTGTTTTTGAATACGATGTAGGATTTAAAATGAACTGATGAAGGAAGAATGATTTTAACAATTGGAAAGAGGGAAGAGTTTAAATGTGCTGAACATTTAAACACTCTTCCCTCTTTCCAATAGTTAAAATCACTAACTTTTAGCTCTTATTATTAGAGGTGTGCCGATCGATCGGTCACCGATCATAATCGGGCCGATTTTCGTGAAAAAGTGCGTGATCGCGATCATTGTCTCTTGTTGCCGATACCGATCACCTGCATCTCATTTCGCAGCCTGCCTGTGCAGCTGGTCTCCTCTTTCCTTCACACTGTGCAAACGCGCAGCAACAAATCCTAAGCGATGTGGAACTATAACGCACTGAGTGATTGGGGGAAGTTTGCGAGTTGCGGCGGAAAATTGAAGCACGTCAAAATGCATCAACACAACGAAGCTAATACGACATAAAAACAATGCCAATATTGACGGAGTTTGGCTACATCGAGGCTCATTGCAGTAAAAAAGACATATGGAGGATCAGATAGCAGGTAAAGCAGCGCAGCTACAAACACTCACCCGGATTAGCATGACGGTCAGAAAGCTAAACAAACAACCCGCAAAATTATTTAAGTCTTTGAGCTGCGATGTAAGACGCTGGTTCTGTTCTCGCTGTTGAACCGCTGCTACTCGCTACAGGTAGAAATATTTCACAGACGGAGAGCCGCTTCTGCTCCACCTGGTAGTGACTCTCACACCGAACCTGTTTAAAGCTGCAGCATCTAACTTAAAAAATACCTTTTGCATACGTATTAAAACTTTCGCTGTCCTAACATGAGACAGATAATCTCTAAAAAAAAATAATCGATCTCTTCTGCCTCCTTCCTGCTCTGCATAATTACTCCGCTCAGTCAGAAACAGCCACTCAGAACTAGCAGTAATCAGCTAGCCGCCATGCTATCAGGAAGTTTTCATGCAGTGACTCAGGATTGTTTATTGTAATGGATCCTGTATTTGCCTATGAATGTTCAGTTTTATACTTGAATTTTTTTGGCAATGTTGAGAGGTTTTATTTTGGCTCTTTGCATTATTTAGCCTCTTCAGAGCCTTCATATGTTATCAGTCTGTTAAAGATAGTATTACCGATAGCAGTACAATTTGCACAATGCCTGTTTTGTTTAGTTTTCTTCTTGGAAAAAGTTATTAAAAACAGGTTTCTGTCTAAATTAAGGTGAATTCATGATTCCTTTTTCCACATAATGTAACCGGTAGTGTTTATGATAAAAAAATAACAATAATAATAATAATTATGTGTTGCCACAGTAAATTGTGCACAGTTTTCAACTGCATTTCTACATGATGGCAGCGGATCGCAGAACTGAACTCCAGTGAATAGTTGGTTACAGTTTGAGGCTGCCTGTCGTGACTTAACCTTTTTTATTTTTAGAGTGCACTGCATGTTCTATCTGTGCACTTTGCATTCAAGTGGAACATGTAAAAATGAGCTCGCTATTTTGGGAAGTTTGCAACATTTCCACAAAGTCACAACAACACCACCACCCCTGACTGAATTTCTGCACTGTGGAACATTTCCTTAAAAAAAGAAAATAAAAAAAACCCTGCATATCACTCTGATCGCCAGGTCACCATGGTGGTGGTAGTATTATGTTGTGGGGAATACCACAAAGGTTGATGAGAAGTGAAATGGAGCTAAATGCAGGGCAGATGACCTGTTCACCCTCCAACAAGAGCTACAGTTTAATGGGTTAAGATCAAAGTATGTTCCTGTGTTGGAACATGACTGTGAGAACCATGTTTTGACAAAATAAGCAACATTTTCAGTTCAAAAACCCTTTTTGCTGCTGAATTGTTGAATAAATGGACAAAAGAGCTCAACAATGGAGAAAATTATTGTTTTTAATCTTGTCATTCGACCATCATATCGGTGAAAGGTTCTGTTAGATCCAACATACACACAATAGTCTTTTCCAGCGTCTCATCAGATTGTTTTTGAAGCAAAAAACGAGCCTACAGCGAGCCAAGAGAAACGGCTTCGTCGTCCATCGCTGTTGTTTGCAGATGTCGCTTGTGCGTCAGATTTACGGGTTTACCAGAAACGAGCAATTACAACAGTTAAAAATGTTTTAATGTCTGTGTAGTCCATTAATTGAAATTAATGCATTAAAGTCCCTGCCGTAGTTATTCTGTAGATTAATAAAAATAAAATGCATGAGTAAATTGTTTTAGGACCAAATATTGGCTATTTTGTTTATATTCTTGTGAAGTAGAAAGGGCTTCCTCTTATTTTGAAAATCTTACAAACCAGCATTTCCTAAAAGGTCTTTAAGCAATATGGAATACTGTACACACCCTCGGTATTTTGGTGAAAATGTTTATTTTATTTTTTTTGGTGAAATGATTAATGACTGTCTGTAAACGCAAGCTGCTCGTCTTGTGTTTACAGATAGATTCAATTACAATTAAACCCCAATTTTCTGTGCCTTTTTAAAAATCCAGATCGGAACAAAGTTGACCACAGTCCCTAAAGTTGCACAACCTCGAGGGCAACGCGTTGCCTCTGAGCAAGGCACCAGAAACTCTTGAGCTGATCCGAAGCTCCTCCAGCTGCCTGACTGTGGCTCAGCTCCTGCCAGGAGAGCGGAGTGAATGAAACATTGTTTTCAGGCAGTGAATGGTGAATGCTCTGCTTCTTTCACGCCACTTCATCTGAAGTGGCCGCAGCTTGCGGACTGTGAGTCCGCTGTGCGTTTCCCAGCCGAGCGCCGGTGTCGGGTCTCCCAAAACTCAGCCTAGAAAAACAAATTCCACGGTAACACACATGTTTTATTTGCTGTTTCGGCCGGCGGCCCGGCAGGACTAATTTGCTTAGCTGGACTGACACGGGTACGCAGCAAATTCAACACTATGCCGAGTCTGTTTGGTCCTTATCAGAATTGGTGTTAATTTAACTCTTTCAGTTAAATTAACACCAATTTCAACAAGAAATTGAGTAATTTTAACACTTGAAATATTTCTAACTACTCAAACTATTGTTGAAATAACTCTTTAAGAGTTAAATTAACACCAATTCTGAAAATGGCCAATTATACCAGGCATAGTGTTGATTTAACTTTGCATAATTTGTTGTGTAAAAGTTTAGCAAAGCCTGCATGTAAATCGCCGAACGCGCCCGGTGTCGACGCTCTTTGCTCAGGCGAGTGGTTGAGAGGAGCCTCTTGAGTCAGAGGACCTTCACGGCTGAGTTTTGGAGGCTAAATTCTAAGGAGGATTTTAAAGGGTCACACACAGAGAGCATCCTCACACAGTCTTGCACAAGGACCTTATCTGGTCAGGGTGTCTTCTATTTCCATCCAGAATCACATGCAAAACAGCTGTGAAGAACAGCCTGTATATTTAGCCGTATTGTGAGGGCGCCGGGGGGCTGCGGCTGGCTTAGCCCATTACCACTGCACAATGGGGACTTTGACAAGAGACAGCAAGAGGAAGGAAAGATCCTCCATGGAGGGACCAAAAATAGACTTCTCAGTGTGTGTTACACTGTGGTTTCTCAAGTGTGACTGAGGTACGATAGACAGAGATCCTGCCACGTAGTTTGCAGTATTTACATAAAGACGGACACTGACACTTGATTGTTTGTGTCCGCTGGTAATTAACTGCAGCCAGAACAGGAGAGCGAGGCTGGCAGCTGGACTCCACTGTAGACTGCTATGGTCGTTTAAAGAGAGAAATCGTTCACAATTATTATCATTGTGATGAAAGAAAGTTTTTTTTAAATAAGTCTTTGATCACTTTTTGAACTTGTAAGGTCAGATTAAGCTAACTTTAGTTGTCATTCTGAAATGGACCAATTATACCAGGCATAGTGTTGATTTAACTCTGCATAATTTGTTGTGTAAAAGTTTAGCGAAGCCTGCATGTAAATCGCCGAACGCGCCCGGTGTCGACACTCTTTGCTCAGGCGAGTTATTTTTTGCTTATAGTAACATATTTTTCAGTCAACTTGGAAGTGTGTTCCTCCTGTTGCCACCCACGGCCTCTTCTGTGAATAATGTTTTGGAAGCTTAGAAGGCCATTATGATAGTAATAATTAAGTTGCCATGCAACTAAACGACTAACTAACAACTAACTGTGCAAAAAAATAATTTTAAAAGCTGAAACACAAAATTATTACCTTAATTCATATAACAAATTGTGCCACAGTAAAAATAA
Organism: Poecilia reticulata; assembly: GCF_904066995.2. NCBI lineage: Eukaryota > Metazoa > Chordata > Actinopteri > Cyprinodontiformes > Poeciliidae > Poecilia > Poecilia reticulata. The sequence continues at coordinate 10,834,738 of NC_088844.1, read as the reverse complement.
AGATATTCCTTATATCTTTATTTTTGGTTTATTTTTGGTCAGCAGTGCACCAAACTCTGTTGACCATCCCTCGAGAACTGACTGTTGCCATTTGCTCAACACAAGGCTGCAGTGTCTTAATGCCCACACAGCCTAAGCGATGTGGTACTGCTCTCAGACATGTGCTTTTTTATTTATTCATATATATATATATATATATATAAAACATTAGCTTAATTCATTAGGCGTCTGATATGTAGACTTACCGCTCCATCCTTTATCTCAATTCCTGCTGGTGAAAGACGACGTCACACCGCGCTAGAACTGAGACAGTCTGCTTGACTTGAGTTACATTTATTGAGAGTTGAACAAGATCTTGACTAAATGTATGTTTTAGTGGTTGGGGATCCTGTAATTCTGCCTCCTGCAGTCATCTTCACTGCAGGTTTCAAATGATAAATGACACAATTTGAACATTTTGTGATCTAGTGGGTTCCAGAAAAAGATCATTTAAAATGCCCAAAATCATAATAATTAAGGATTACGATCTGTTGATAGGTGAATAAGTAATATCTTCTTCACCGATGTTTGCTGCTGCACTTTTGTCTCGGTGTCAGGATTGTTCGGCCGTCTTTAAATTTGCCCATATTGAATCCCGGTTGTGTATTTAAAAATGTTATCTCTTTCATCTTAACTGCACAGTCGCACAGTGCAAATGTGCTTAAATGTAAGCCTGCATGACGGAAATAATCTACAGCTGAGCAGCAGTGTGTGAAGGAAACTGTGTCTTGCACTGCAGTCTTCTTTAGATGCTATCAAATTGTATTTTCTGTGTTTCCTGCTCAGACTAAAGTTTGGACCTGTTCTGGAAGGAGAGAGACACTGTAAAATGTTCCAACACCTCAAACTGATTAGAAATCCAAAGATTAGCAACCGTGCTGTCCGTCCATCTAACTTATCAATTTGAATAAAAGCTGATGGAGCGCAGCTGCTTTATCTGACTGCAAGTTTCCTCCAATAAATGCAGAAAATGTCTGAAATTCAATCTGACAGTAAATATCTGATCAGCAAATCCAGTCAATCTTTGAGATTCTTCATATATGTGCTTATAATTTGTTTCACTCCATAGCTAACAGATGTTCAATACTTTTACTGCACTTTTGTGTCGGTTCACATTTTCAATCAATGAAAGAACGTCGTTATGTTTCGTTAGCCTCATAGCGTAATTGCCCAAGTCATATTTTCAAAAAACAAGAAAAAGCATATGGGAAAAAAAATTAGGAATTTTGGGCCATAACAAGTTGTGATAGGCTGAGGCTGTAGGCAATTGGGCAGAGTGACGTAGCAGCCAAAATATGACATATTTTGCCTCTGTATTGTCTTGTCCTGAAAAGTTGTAAACAGTATAGCCATAAGAGAAGAGAAAGGAAAAGCATTTTGGAAAACCAATTATTTGATGCCTGGCTGAATTTGTAAGTTTCCCCCTTTTTCAAAACGAAAAAGAGACTCGAATGTCCAAAATGTCAAAAATATAAAACAAATTCCAGAAAAACACCTGAAAGTTGCACATTGATTTGCATGTCATGACGTGGATTGAGCATGTACGTTAGCGGGGGAAAAAACTTCCCAGGAGGGATTTTGTTTGACTTCTCATTATAGAAACTTTAACAGGTTTCTTCCCTGTTTGTTTTCTGTTACACTGGCAGGCAACAGATGATGCTTTTCAACTTGATTGATCAGACGTATTTTCTATTAAACTTGACCACGTGGCTAATCATGATTGCTATATTATTATTGTTTTATTGCCTGACCCTACAGGAAGGCCTTGTCTTTTTTATTTATTTTTGTTTAGTAAATAACCACATCAGTAGTTTTTACCTTCTCACCAAGCTTCCAGTTGAACAGCATCTTCTCCCTGACATCTTTTGACATTTCTTTCGGAAAGGAAGAAAATTAATCTGTGGATGTGCTCCTAATACATATAATCAGTATCCTGTAGTGGATTTATTCACTGTGATCACATAGCCAGTATTTGGATGTTAGAATATTGACTTGGTTGTAATTAACTTTTTGCTTTAGTGCAATGTGATTTTTATGGACTTTTGGGCTTAGATTTTGTTTCTACACATTAAAATAAAACTACTAAATAAAGACTTTTCATTTTTTATGAGGGCAAACATAAATCTAATGCTTATTTCTCTCACTGTGATGTGACTTTGTGATGTTATTGAAATACAGAAAACTACGTTCCACTGACAAGTTAAGTGAATTTTAACTGTTTATATTGGACCTGCTGGAAATAAGCTTCGGCGCTTATTTAAATCAAGTCAAAACAACTTTATTTATCCCCAAAGTGGACAATTCAGTTGTTTATCTGCGTGCGATGATTACTTCTTTGTGTATTCAACAGGAATGAAGACAGAATTGAGAGGAGCGAACGGCAGACCTGCACCAAGATGGACAGTATTGAAGCTGCTGAAGAACAGTGAGTGCAGTCCGGCTCCGTCGTCGTACGTTTTTATTTGCGCCTCTGTTTTTTTTTTTTTTTTTCCTAACCTGCGGCCGTCTGTCCCTCCCACCGCAGACGTCCCAGTTTAGAAGAGTTGCTGTCGTGGGCACGGAGCTTCGAGATGATGCTGCGCTCGCTGGAGGGCCGAGAGATCTTCCGAGACTTCCTGCGCTCCGAGTACAGCGAGGACAACCTGCTTTTCTGGTTGGCCTGCGAAGAGTTGAAAAAGGAGACCAGCCCCTCGGCGGTGGATGAGAAGGCCAGGATTATATACGAAGATTACGTCTCTATATTGTCGCCCAAAGAGGTGGGCCGTTTTGCGTGCGTGCGTGCGTGCGTGCGTGTGTGTCTCGGTGAAGAACGCCGGAGATTGCCTGTGTAGATGAATAACCCCTGTCGTCTCCTTACTCCAGGTGAGTCTGGACTCTCGGGTCAGAGAAGGAATAAACCAGAGCTTGACGGAGCCTAGCAACACGATGTACGAGGAGGCCCAGCTCCAGATCTACACCCTGATGCACCGGGACTCCTTCCCCCGTTTCCTCAACTCCTCCGTTTACAGAGACCTCCTGGACAGCAGGAGGCGCACCTGCCTCGACACCTAAACCTCGCCACCGTTCGTCATTGCCAACGTACGCCAACGAGACTACTACTTAAAAACTTCAAATACTACTATGGTGCCAGAAGTCAGGTTTGGAAGAAAATAAGCAAAAGTCTCTCGCTCTGTTCTGACGGGAAAAAAAACAAACAAACAATCTAAATAACATCCAAGATAGCTGGTCGAGTTATTATTTTGTTTGTTTGTTGTTTTTTGTTTTTTTTTATTTATATTTTTTAAGCAATTTCTATCCAGTTGTTCACTGGAGCTAGGTCGGCCTTTGCTGGCTGGTTAATCGGTCGCTTTGAGACCATTATTGCTGGCCAGTGATTGTTTTGCTAGCAATTTGTGCTGTTTCGTTCGTTTCGAGCGGCCGACTCCGCCCTTGTCAGCGGTTGGTTTGAACGGCCGACCCGATGCTTTGGCTGAGCGTGGACAAGGACTCCTCAGGTGGCGAGGACCCAGAGGAGAGAGACGTAAAGGACAAACCCACTGTTCCCGTACTGTAATAATCGAACCTCATTCTTTCTTTACCCTCACTTTACTGCTCTGTCCTTACTTGTTGGTTGATGTCCCATCTCCTCGTTGTTGTTTTTTTTTTGGTTGTTTTTTTCTGTTTTATACCTCCTCACTGTAGAAACATGATGCCCAGTGGTTGGTTGGAGTGGGAGAATCCTTGCCATTTTAACCAGTTGAAGCATCGGCTCTCTCTGCATGCAGCTCTCTCTCTCTCTCTCTCTTTCTCTCTCTCTCTCTTTTTCTATCACTCTCTCTCTGTCTTTACTGTAGCTTGACAATATAAGCCGCGGACTGCAACCTTTTCCGAGAGGTATTAAGGCTGTCTCTTACTGACTGTGTACGTTCAGCGAAGGGGAAAAAAAAAAAGGTACGTCAGTTTTACCAATACTGCAGTTTTTATGGAGATGTAAAAGCTGCTTTCTCCAGCCCTTCTTCTTTTCCGTCCATCCGTTTATCCGAGCGTTTTCCTTCATTTAACCGGGAGAAGTAAGGGCTAGAATTGTGGTTGGGCAGCTATACTTCTAACATTATATAACTCACGAACTTCTCTCCGCTGAGAAAAGAAAAAAAAATCACAATGCCTTTACGTGTAAAGGAAGGCGGCAGAAGCGCTGCCGCAGATTTGCTGTGGAGCAACCACAGTTTGTCCAACAATCCCTACCTCCCATACCTTTTTTTTTTTTTTAAATCCCTCCCTCTTTCTCTTGCCTGCTCAAAGAACCCCCTACAGCTTGAGAAGCACAGGTGCCAAGTTTGGGCCAAAATCACAAATAGCGAAAACAGAGAGACACTTACATTGTCTAGATGAGCAGAGAATCATATGTAGGAAAACGGTAGCAATTTCCTTCTGTGCAGGCGTAAACACCTGTGCAGGTGTTGTTTTTTTAACCCTGGCCTTTGACTGAAAGACTTCAGCTTTAGACCTCGAGGTGTTGGATTTTTAGAGGATTACTCTACTGGGTGCCAAATGGGACTTCAAAGATCCTGGGAAGAGGTTTTTGATTTAATATTATTATTATTTTTTTTTTTTTAATGGGTCTGGATTTTTTTCAGAGGGCTGGTTTAATAATGCTGAAATGCTACAATCCCAGGCTAGCAAAGAAATCTGCCTAGTCTTGCTCCACACAAGCCTTTTTCACCTTAAACCAACTTGGTTTAAGCATGCTGTAGACGAGCAGGTGATAGGATGCTTGTGCTAATCTTCCTCCCCACTGCCAGCCCTCACACACTCCGGTCTGTTTTTCTAACCTGACTTGAACAGCATGCACTTATAAATGTGTGTGAGTGTGTGTGTGTGCGCATGGATGAGATACAATAAAACACTGAACCGGAATAGGAAAGTTAAGTTGCCAAATGTCCTGTTAACATGTTTAACATGCAACGGACACTGTTTTTTTTTTTTTTTTGAGGGGGTGGGGTTATGATGTGAACATTTAAGCAGAAACTTTGTTGTTACCTGTGGATCTGCAGTAGAAAGTGCATGAGTGCGGCGTATAATATGCAGTTTTATTACAACAAGCGTCTGTGTCCGTTGATTCAATGGACATGCGGAACCAGATAGTCCGGTCGGGAGAGTGGTAAATGTATCGGTGGAACCGCTCTCACACAGAGGCGTCCATGTTGACGCCTTTTCTAACTACCTGATGTTCTCGTGCCAATCTGGGTCTGCAGTAAAGAGACATTTGGTTCTGATTAGTGAGGGTTAGGCATGGGCCGGTACAATAACCGCGCTTTGACAGTATTAACACAAAAAAATTTAACGCAAGGGCGTCCGATGTCGACTAATTGCTTTTGTTCATTTCCGCTGCCGTGAAAACAACAAGACGAAGGCCGGGTGGTTTTTAGGGAAAGCTGACGTTGCAGTTTTATTGTTGAACGTTGCAATTATTACATCTAATATACGTCATCATTTTTTTTCCGTCACCACAACGTCCCTGACGCTCTTCCTGAGCTTGATGCTGTAAGGTCTTCATCAGTTGTGGACAATAGAAGTCTGTGAAAGTCAATCTGAGTGAACAAAGACATCACTAGAACAGAGCGATTCAGTGCATGAAGAGTGAAGCACTTAGTCTGATCCAGTCACTCCTTAACCTTCTGATCATGATTGTGATTTAATATGTCGTGCAGTTTTAGGTATGCAGTAAACTTTTGGTTGCTGCAATTATAAAAATGTCCTAAAATTTATTTATTTTGATACATCAGCAGACCTGCTAAATTTAGTAGCATTTTTCAACTGCTTATTTTAGCAGAATATGGCACAGTTTGTTTGTTAATGAGGCTATCTGCCTGTGTAATAACAATAACATCCAAATTTGTGTGGCAAGGGGAAAAACATAAGAGGTCTAGCTTTCTGTGCTCAGCAACAGGTGGGAGAGGGACAGTACTCTGTTATATACAACCAGAGAAAGCTCTTGTAAAGCCAACGTCTCTTCTGGTCCGGGTCAGCGTTGTTGAGCTCTTTGGGTTACCTTAACGCCAAAGACCGGCCCATGCCTCAGGACGGAAGATTCTGAGCCTCGTTGTTTTTCTAATCCACATAAATTACACAGAACACTTTCTAGACCTTCGTCGATTTGGATGAAACTAATTTCCACCAGATTGTGACTGATGCTGCCTGATTGCTCGAGTGAAGAGCTGTGCACATGCATGCGCCCCATTGATCATCGAAGGCAAATGAAAATCTGGCGGTGAAGGACGGGTTTCACGTACGAAACTTGTTTCCGTAGAAAAATGTCAAAACTTGCGGTAGCTTTTTGAGTCGGCCACTTTTTTTAAAAAAATGGCCTCCTTGCTTTCAAATCCCTCGTCTGCACAAGTACACTTGTTGTATGTTGTCTATATATTAACCAACACAAGAATGTCTCACCAGGAACCAGATAATGAAATTATGGTGCAATCAAACCGAGTTTACATTCATAAACAATGAGGTGGGGGTAACCTTTTTAAAACGCGCGGAGCGGCGGAGGGAGCTTCACAGCCAGCCGATTTGAAACTTGATGGTGTTTCACAACAAGGACGCAAGAAAGCAGAAACCTCAGCTTCTGCTGCTGTCGTCCTCTAATTTATTCCAACTTTTCCACAGCGGGAGAAGTGCACGTGGTTGTTTGAATTTTATTTTTAATGCCTGCATTGCAATGGTGGATTTTTTACAAGCAATGATCATGATGTGAAGTGAGTTCAGATTCTTCTCTTTTTTTTTTCTTTTTTTTTTTGTCTTTAAATTCCCAATGGATTCCATGTGAGATATTGAGACATGGCTTTGGTTTCATAGACGAGAAATAATAATGATGATGATAATAAAAAAATTAATTAATTAAAAAGACAAAAAGGTTGAGAGCTGAAGTGTCCTGGTGGGGATGGGAGGTCTGCAAAGCTTTGGCCTTACTGACAGTTTCTTTTTTTTTTTCCTTTTATATTTAAGAAAAGACAAACATTTATATAGGTGTTTCACTACCTCTCATGTTCGTTAATTTATTTCACATCTAGTTGTCAATGTACAAGTTGTTTTTTTGTTTTTTGTTTTTTTTAGATCTACTTGAAGCCTAACACTGTAAACGACAAAAAAAAAAAAAAAAAGTGCACAGGAAACAACTCTATGTAAATGACCAGAGAGGTAAAAGAGAAGCCTGGGCCTTGTCGACATGCTAATTCTGAATATTATTTTTGTTTATGTGTATGTTTGTTTTGAATTGTTTTGAGCTGAACTAGATTTTGCATCTCTATAAAGAATTCAGGAATCCACTGTTTAAGGGCTAATCCCATTTTTGCCTATGCAAATCTGTTACTGTGGGTGAGCTCAGAGAGGGCGCGCCGGCGCTCCTCTCACCTGTGTTAGACGGACCATGGTTTACATTGCCCTTTGCTGGTTTTCTTCAATCCTGTTCAGCAAAAATGTACTCTTATAAACAAGTAATATAGACAGAATAGAGTATATGCCTTTATGATGATTAAAAAAAAAAAGAAACCTTATTTAAAAGAATTTTTAACGTGTTGTCTTGACGTAGAGCGGCTGAGCGCTGAGGTTTTGGTGCGACGCAGCAGTTGGTAGTCGACTTTCGGGAAGGCTCAGGCTGCGACTTTAGTAGCTGAGCTGTGCAAGATTGCCTGACTGAAAACATATTTATGTGAGGAGCAACTTCACCATCACCTTCACCAACACACTGACACCCAGTCTGGGAGTCAGACATGTATTTTTTGTCTTCTAGGACTTGTTATTGTCATGTTCAGTGTAACGTTTTGTCGGTTTTTTTTTAAAAGTAAGACCATGTGACTCTTTGTGGCCAATCTGTCCCTCCTCCATTTTGTGTACTCACGTTGCCATTCTGTCCCTATTTACTTCCATTTTGTATCCCACACACTTAAACTGGTATATATTTTTATAGTAATTATTTTAATATGACAATAATCATGAAAATACTCAAGCCACTTTTAGAATGAAACTGAATTGAATATTAGGTTCTTAAGAGTTTATATTTTATATTACACCCTATTTTCAGTGATTGGGGTTCTGATATTGCATTTCCCTCTCATGAAATGTGGCTCTTAATCAAACCAAAATAACTCTGGACAACATAGTATAATAATACAATATAATAATAATTATAACAGACCTCTACAGGAGAGCTTTCCTGCCAACAGTCATCACTATCTACCATAACTCTTTGAAGAATTTGAGTTAATGAGTTGCAACAATGTATTTTTGAAATTTGAATTATCCTCTTGCCAAGTCCTTTATGCACAAAGTAGCTACTGACTGCCCTAAAAGTTGCTACAAGCTGCTAAATGTTGTTGATGCCTAATTTGCATAATTGGCTCTGTGAGCATGGATGAGGAAAAATGGCTCAAAATGTAGAAAAATGACCTTAAAAATGTTTAGGATTCCAAATTCTTCTATGGAGTTTCATTGGGAGACATTTTTGTTTTATATCCAAAACAACCCAACTGGTCGATGCAAAATGGCAACTGGACAAAATGACGCCAACACCAAAATCATATGGTCAATATTGATTGAATAATTTAGGAGTACTCTTTTTACAAAAGCAGCACTTTACTAAATTCACCTTATCTGCAAATTAATGAATTGGTTCTAATTGGAAATTTTCCAATATTTGTAGGAACGAGGCTTATTTAAGTTACCTAGTCTCACTTTGAAGGGCTGACCTGAAACAAGTCTGAGAAATGGGCAAGTGGTGCAGAAATGGATATGAGCACTGTCCATAAGTCACATAAACTAAACATAATTTTAAAAAACTCCACTTTCCATCTAACTTTAATTTGTTCTTTAATAACCTTTTTCTTTTTTACCTTCTTGGTGTCTGCCAGCACACACTGCACCTTTGTTGTGACTTTGCAACCAAACCAGAGCAGCACAGTGTCATCAGCAAACCAGTGCCAACTTCCTTCTTCTTCTTCTCCTCGTAGCCACATCCACTTAGACTATCACTGTGTTAATACAGTAGCGTTGATATGGAGCGGATTCAGGTTATTCTTACTTCCTTTTTCGTTTTAAACCAGTCTCATTCACCTTGTATCAAGTTAGCACCTAATGTCGCTTTTATTTATTTACTATATTTATTTGAATTTGAAGATCGGGAGGTGAGTTTTCGCTTGACCTCCAACCAAAACAAAAAATACAACAAAACAGAAAACACAAAAAAACTGTTTAATTTCTTTTTTCCCCTAACATTGCATACCCACCCGTGGCTAACGAAGGACAAGCTTGTTGACTGATGGCGGTTCGGGTTTTCCCTCCGTCGGGTACAGTGCCTCTTTATGCTTTACAACAGACCTCAAGACCTCATTCTGTCTCACTTCTGGGTCTGTCTCACTTTCTGTGTGTCGGGTCCTCACTTTTATAAAAAGAATTTTTTTTTTTACCATGTCTTAAAAGTATCGTGTCACACATGACATCACTGAAAGCAGTCGAGGCGGAAACGGCCCCATTTAACAGCAAAAAAAAAAAAAAAAACGACGCTGATGCTGTGCTCCTCGTACATGAGTTCCCGCTCCCTCATCCGGTCTTTTCGATGCCTCTTCCTGAGGCGTTTTGTGCTTCTCTAGGGAAGAGATCACGTCTGTGCAGGTGCTCCTTGAAGTTGGCTAGGAACAGTTTAAGGCAATCACTTTTCTCTTTATTGATTTAGATGCCTAAACTTCTTGGTTCTTGTCATGCCTTTGTAGATAGACCGCAGCTGTCGAGGAACAAGCTGCGAACGAGAACGTTGAAAAAGACGAGTCACTTTAGACTATTTTAAAAGTGACACTTTTTTCTATTCAGCATGCTTTGTGCTAAATAAATGAAATAATTCAGTTATTTGCTATAAACGATACTGTATGAGTATGTATTCAAGTACTGCAGTATGCAGACATTTCAAAATATGAGAAACTCTTTTAAGAGGTTCATATTTTTCTTCTAGTATGTTTGACTAAGAGAGACAGCTATGGGTACTTGATTATAGTTTCGAGTGTTTCATGAATTGCCAGAATGACGTAATGACCCACTCTGTTTTTTTGTTTTTGTTTTGTTTTTTTAAACGATTTACAGTCGTCGGCTGTTGTCACATGCATGATTCAAAGAGCTTTTCCGAGACGGGAACGTTTGATCAAGATTTCTGTCTCGCCCGAATTCCCCTGGCTACTTTACAAAATTTGGAGGGGGGGGAGAGAAAAAAAAAAAGACTGATTGTTTTATTTATGCAAATGAAGACATTTTGGATTTTTGTGGTCGTTTACAGTTGTGTTCAAAATAATAGTTTGTTGAAGAAAAATGAGTAGGTCTCAAAATGTTTGTAATACATTTTATTTTCATACGTGCACTGAACCTGCGATTTGAAATCAGAACAAAACTGTCATATTTGTTATTACTCTAGGAAGCGGGGGAATCATATAGATAGACTTTTTGAACATTTAACTTTCCTTTGACTAACTGACCTAATGTGAAGTTCTGGAACGACTATTTCTGAAACTGCTCCACATATGTGTTGAATGAAGTTGACCAACTTGAGATTATTGGACTACATTCCACTACTCCAAGACCTTTGTCTTCTTTTTTTTTTTTTAGGTTTTGCCTTACAAATATCATTTTGACTTACTCTTAGATTACTTTGAGTCTGTAGATTGGGATGAACACACCATAAAGAAAAAATCTTTCTGGTCTGGAACTAAGACACAGTCTGCTTGCTGGTGTATTTGTGCTCATTGTCCTTTTGAAACACCAGTTTTAAGGGCGTTCCCTACAACACAACGTCATTTTAGTTGTCCTTTAACTGATCCATTATCCCTTGTGTTAGAGATAAATTACACCCAACATTACAGAACGGCAAACATCCACATAACGAGCCCCCGATCTTACTTCCATCAGACCAGACCAGTCAGTGTGCTCTTGGTCAAAATGTGACCTCGTCACCTGTTCACTTCAGACTTTCTAGTTTCTTCTAGGCTTCTTCCAACTGCTACAGCACTCAAAATCATTTTAGCTGGAGAGGCTGTCATTTTCCACTGTATCCATTTTTGTACCTCCCCTGTTTACTTTAACAATTTCAAGAACAACCCATTTAACGAATTCACCGAATGTCCTCATCGATTGAACGCCACATTGACACTAATTTGAACACACCCTTTGAAATAAAGGTTTAATTACATAGCTAGCAGCAGTCGTGTTATGGGATTGAGCTGGTTAGCAGCGTTGGCCGGCTATTGTTTTGAACACAGCTGTATATTTTAAATATATGAAAGCGGAGTCGGTGGACTCACTGACATTTGATAGATTTTCAGAAGTAAAATTTACAGATAAAAAAAAAAGGAGAAAAAAAGATAGTAGTCTCTGTAGAAACACATATTTGAGTCATGCTGATAACATCTCAAAGCACTGTGCTCCTATTATTCAGGGTTTGTGTTGCTCCAGAATTTGATTGCTGTTCATCATGACCTTGAGATGTACAGTACACCGGGGCAAAACTGAAAATCTGCTTGGAAGTGTAGCATTGAACAGACTCATTTACCCTCATCGTGCGGCAACATAACGCTGTGCTACAAAATCTAAGTGTGAACACGGTTCAAAACACTTAGCTTTACATGGCTTATACATTCTTCTAAATTAGGTTAGTATTGGCAAACCCATGCATGATGGTGCAGTTTGGATATTATTTGCACTCCAGTGTTTGTAGACATTAGATAAAAAAAAGCAAAAAAAACATTTACTGTTAAAGTTGTTGTAAAAGAAACAGTTGTGGAAATGTAACAGAGTGGAGTCAGAGAAGCAAATTAAGTCAGATTTCTGCTCTACATGTAAAAGTGAAGCTAGCAGCGGGTTGCTAGCCTCAAAACTAGCAAGCTAAAGCTAGTCACCTTAAACGTCTGTACTCGCTCTGTAAGCCAATTTGTATTTGTTCTGTTTCATTTGGACAAGAATTAGCTATCCAAAAAATTATTTTATGATTTGTGGCTGGAAAATTACTAAACTTTGTCCCATGGCAGATAAAAGGTGAGCTGAGCTAACTAGCTGCTAGCTTGGCCTTCGTTTGACTTGGAGCTTAAATGAGCACTTTTGCAAAAATGTTATTCAAAAAATATTTAAAAGTAATGTAAAAGTTGCAAAAGAGAATGGGTTGTAAAATCCAAGTTGCATTACTGATTTTTGTGGGCAGTACAACTGTCCAGTAAAGTACAGGATCAGCGCTTCTCGATGGATATAATGTGCCATATTTATAACGTGTCTTTGGATATAGTGTAAAGAGGTCAAAAGAAATTGTTGGAATGTTTAATCACAAGTTCTGTTGCACTAAAATAATCCTGTTACACGTCCTACTTATGTTGGCTGTCACGGATTTGTTTGGTTTCTCTGAACCATCCCTCCACCAACCTCTGTAAACCCGGTGATAAACATTTAGCAACACGCCTCATGCAGGTGGCAAGTGATCACACCGTTTCCAACAAAACAAACAATAACAACAACAAAAACTGTAAGAAGATGCTGTACACCATTTCTGATTTCTTTGTATGCTGGACCAGTCACATTTTATCTCAAAAGACACAAAAGTTGTCCTTTGAACCTTACATGAGTTATTGTCACATTAGCAGCTTGCCCATGTTGTGGTACATTTTACTCTACTTATCTTCTGTGTCTGTCTTTGTTTACATGATGACATCTTGCATTAAGAGAGAACTACAGTCTATGGTTACTGCCCTTGAATATCTGTAATTTGAATAGTGCTGCTAGAGAGAGAAATCTAAATGTAACAACTTACAATAAAGAGTTTATTAATAGATTTTTGCCAAATGTGATTGGGTTGTTCTTTTGTGGGTGATACTGGAAATGTATGTCATATATTTATCTTTTTTTTTTTTTACTTTTGTGTGTAACCCTGTGATGTTTTGAAAACTCCCTGCATTTTTGCTACATTTAAATGTTTTTAGAGCGTCATCCAAATTAGAATAGCAGACAAAGACAATACATTTTGTTTTTTTAAATATGAAAGCAATTCAAACTGACCTGGTCTTGTTGACGGCAAACATCGCTGTGAAGGAATTTTTTCCCCCCCTCTCATCTTTGCAGAGTTGTTTTACCTCGGCCACATTGGAGACATTAGAAGGACCTTTTTAAGATGGCGCCACGGCATTCCCAGTTAGGTTCAAGTCCATGCATTGACTAGGCCACTCCAGATCACGTTTCAGATCATGACCTCAGCTTATCTGAGGTTAAAGTCTGGAACTGATGCAGGATTCTCAGGTGAACAAACCAAAAGTCATGGTTTGTTCAGTTCCATATCCAAAGACCCGGGGAATTTAGTTGGATTGCCTGACTTCTAAACAGTTTGAAATACGAGAGAAAAAACCCCATAAAAATCTGCTGCACTCTATTAAAAAAAAAAACGTATTAATGCTATTGGATGATGTGGCAGGACGTTCATATCAAAATAGAAATGGTTCATTTCATGCAAAATCCCCTTCTTCCTTGGCCATCTCAGTGTCCAGGCCCTAAAACCTGCAGCGGAGGCAACGAGAAACTAGCATTAGCGACCTATGTAGCTGCAATTAAACATGAATTGATTTGAATGCTCTTATTCATAGGGTTTGTCAAGAAATATCCCCAGCACTGTATACATTTCTACAATACAGTAGAAATAAAGGAACAATACAGAAGAAGAAACTCTTCCAACTTGGAACATTAAGTACGGAACCCTGAAAACAATCATCACACCTCATATAGTGCAGTTTTCCTCAACGTTCCTGTTATGTAAACTTTTTCATAATATTAATATTGATATATGTGAACAAATGTCAAGTGTAATCCTCAGTCATTTGAAAGCTTTTCACCCCCCCCCCCCCATCAGGCTGTATTAGATGCACTGCAGTCCATCAACAAGTCCCAGGGGATTAGAAGTGATAATGGATGCTGGAACATGGCATGCTGCTACATAGCGGGCTATTATCTGACAGGCTTAAAAAAAAAAATAAATAAAAATAAACCCACAGGAATTATTCTAGAAGAGAAGACAACTCACAATCCACTAACATTATATCCTTTGAGTTGTATAAATTGAACTGTTTAAGCCTTAAATACAACATTAGGCAATGTGAAGCTTCATTTTTAGTGCATTAATGATAATTATGAGAAAAAAAACTGTAATTGTAATGATATAAGATCTACTAATTGTCATAGGAGGAGGCAGCTTCATTCAAAAATGTATTTATTTCATCAACCAGATCAGAGATCTGTTTTTTCAGACTTTACATTCAAACAACAAGGTGAGACCACATGCTGAGGATAAAGGGAGAAGGCAGGTTTGTGTGCATGGGCTCTCTCTCTCTTTCTCTCTCTCTCTCTCTCTTTCTCTCTTTCTCTTTCTCCATTCTGTATGCATGTGTTCCTTCCCACACAGTCCTCCATCTCTTCTCAGACAGTCTTTTGATCAGCTGGCTCCGGAGCTGTTGAGGCAGATGCAGATTCCTCCTGGGTCTTGTCCAGTCCCTGACTGAAGCCTTGATCGCTCGACTGGCCGCCCTCCCTCACCGTCACGGCGGCATTGGAGTTGGATGCGTCTATGCTCTCGTATGGCTCCGAGGTCCACTGCAGGAGAAACGGAGACGTTTAGGCATTTCATGCGCCTGCACACAGGAGTGGGCATTTATCCCCCGTTTATCATTTATTGAAATTAATTTCTTATTGTGATCAGATTGTTGATTTGTTGCTGTCATGATATATTCTAATTAATGATGCACGTATTCTCGTGATTGTTAGCTTTCCTATCCTCTCCACTGATTGTTCAATGAGAGCATCAATAAATATCAATAAATATGGTTAAATGTAGTTGCTGTGTGCAGGCTAGTGATAGAAATCACACAAAAAGTTATTTTGTGGGAAAAAAATAAATACAAAAATGACTTATTTCTTTCCGTAAGATATTTTAGGCAAAAAAAGAACAAAAAATTGGCAAAAAATGATTTTAGGATAGTGACAGAATCGATGCTTGTTTTTGGGGCTATGACTTTAGTCAAATCATTAAGAAACCATTGCGGAAGGTCCAAAGTGCCACTTGCAGCTACAGAGCCGCAGATTGCACCGCCTTGATTTAGGGGTATCGGCGTAAAAGAGGGCTGAAACAGCATCCAGCAAGTTTCAGACTTTCAGAGATAAATTCCCAATAAAACGCATTCACGTTTGCATCACGACAAGCTTCCATGACGTCGTCCTAACCTGCGTGGCTCTGCTGCTGGACCTGTGCGAAGGCCCGACGGCGATGTTGACGCTGGACGAGGACTGCGTGTCGGTGGTGTTGCCGCCTTCGGCAGCGGACAGGCCAGAGATGACCAGGCCGCTGGAGAAGCTGCGTTTCCCGAACAGAAGGCTGAGTGTGGACGAAGATGAAGAGACCTGGGATGAGACGTGGGGGGGGAGAAATCCCAAAAAACGGTGAGATGGTGTTTTTTTTTAGGTACAGAGTATGAATGAGGGGTAGATGAAGGTGGCACCTGACTGGAGCGCTGCTGATGCTGCGCTGCCTGAAGCTGAGAGCTGATCCCTCCTGCTCCGGACAGACGAGGGACCTGAAGAAAACAAAAGCCTAGTTACTCCTTTAGAGAGACTTCACCGAGGCATCTGCTGGTCGCTAGGAACAAACGTGTTTACCTGAGAGAAAATGGAGGCGATGGAAGTATTAAAGGACAGCTGACTGTTGGACAGACGCTGGACCAGACCGTGGGCGGAGCCAGAGTCCAGGATGGGACCTGATTGGCTGGTTACGGGAGGGCGTTGACTCTGAGGTTGCACAGACCGACTGCGGTATTCTCTCCTTCCTGAGGGAACAGAAGCGCAGAGACACAAATCAAGTCTTTAAAGGATGCAGAGACGTGTTCATTTATTTGGAGCTTTTTTTTTTTATCCCTTAATCCTTTACATAATTTCTATTCAAGAACATTTTTGTCTTTTTACAAAATGAAAATTTGTAAAAAATTAAATCTAACCCCAATCATTCTCAGAGAACAAAATCATACCAGGACACCAGCTGTTGGTTAAGTATTTTTACAAAGTTAGTTACATATAGTAAATGTTTCATAATGTGTAAAATTTTACGTGTAGTTTCTTTTTTAGCGCCGTTTTTAAATATTTAAAATCTTAATAAAGAAATGTTCCTGGTTGGTTTAAGTCACTGTTGACTTTTAACAGATGAAAGCATCACTTGGAAAGAGCTTTATGGTGTTTAGTCAGCTAATCTTAGTCTGATATTAAAAATGTGTTCAATATGAAACATCGAACCAGAGGAAATCGATCAGGGATGGATACTTTTTTTCACATTTCTGTAAAACCAAAAACACAAATGAAGTCTTTTTTCAGAGGCACCACAGAGACGTTCTATGGCTTGTGGTTCAGTGAGGGGTGTGTGTGCGTGTGTGTGTGTGTGTGTGTTGGTCATGTACCCGTGTTGTGATGCCTGTGGCTGTGCGTCGTCCGCGCTCTGTGCTGGTAGAGGCTCAGGCTGTTTGACGTGACAGAGGACGGCCGGTTGTGGCTCAGCGAGGAGGAACCGCCGGCACCGCAGTCCACGTCCTCCATGTTCACGCCGCTGTTGCAGCTGGTCAGGTTGTCCTTACGCACTCTGCAGGACAAACACACACACACACAGACCTCCTGTTTATTTATTTATGTCAGTGCTGCAGAAGCAAGACGGCGATGCGCCATCAAAAAATCTGCAAGCTTCGACAATCCCAGGTGGCTGAATGTTGCGAAACTGTGGGAACGTGTGTGAAAATACATTCTGAATGATGAGACAAAAATCTATTTTAACGCTCGGTGAAAAGAAAGCAACACCTTCGAATGAAGACGTGATCTCAGAGACACTTTGGTCCTGTCCGGAAAGACATTTAGGACCTGAGAAAACCCAAAAGAGAACGGTGCAGCCGCAAAGACGGATATCTGACAGTGATCAGCAGCAAAACAGAGACTACATGATTTATTAAAGCTAAAAAAAAATTTTTTTTAAAGAGAGAAATGAAAAGCAACGCAGCTGCAAGAGCAGAAAGTCCATTTCCCTCTCCATCTTCTCTGTAATCTCTGTCTCCCAGACGCGCACCCTCACTGTCCCTGCATGTGTATTTAAAACTACATCAACTTGGCAGAGTCCCTCCCCGGCACTGGGAGTCAATATCTGTAAATCCTCAGTGAAGCACTCAGTCAGCCTGCAGGGAGCCAGAGCACAACAATTACAGCGCAGTCCTTTTCCAGAGAAATTCATTCTATAACACAACCAGCTGAACGAGCGCTTTATGAGGTTAGCATAATGCGCGTTATAGCTCGCCTCCAGTTCTAAAAGAGCCAAGCCTTAGGAAATGGCTCAAGTGACTTTTGAAGATTTCCAGAGAACTTCTATAAATGATGGGTTTGACAAATGTAGTACTCAGAAACTGGATTTTTTTTTCCGTGGCTGCTTTCCCAGCTCTCCTATCACAATGATACTATCCTGACATGATTTCTCCAATTATTTGTAACAAAAATGTTATATTCAATCAGCCAAAATTTCAATAAATATTGAATGTTTCTTCTTCACCACGATCGGTTTCTGCTTCTCCACCATCGGTTTCTGCTTCTCAACCATCGGTTTTTGTTTCACCACGATCGGTTTCTGCTTCTCCAGCATAGGTTTCTGCTTCACCACGATCGGTTTCTGCTTCTCCACCATGGGTTTCTGCTTCACCACGATCGGTTTCTGCTTCTCCACCATCCGTTTCTGCTTCTCCACCATCGGTTTCTGCTTCACCACCATCAGTTTCTGTTTCACCACGATCGGTTTCTGCTTCTCCACCATCCGTTTCTGCTTCTCCACCATCCGTTTCTGCTTCCCCACCATCGGTTTCTGCTTCTCCACCATCCGTTTCTGCTTCTCCATCATCGGTTTCTGCTTCTCCATCATCAGTTTCTGTTTCACCACGATCGGTTTCTGCTTCTCCACCATCGGTTTCTGCAGTAGCTCCAACATTTCTCAGGTATTTAGAACATATTTTTAGCATCCACCAAAAAATGTAAATGTCAGCAGTTGCTGAACTTAGAGACTACAACACTTACAACAAGAAACCACATCCAAGAACTAATCGTTACAACAAAATTAAATTAATGCATTGCATTATCTCCATCAGTTTCTTTCAGTTTTATGAAGCGTTTGCAGAACTGGAGCTGTGTCCCTGAAGTGATACTTGCGGAAGGTCCCTGAGTTCAAGTCCACATGGAAGTCATGTGGTCTCTGGAAGGACCTTGAACGTCTTCATGCGCGCGGGCCAAAATAATTTCAAACGAGCCTTTTATGCGCAGGGTCTCACTCGAGAACCTCAGGAAATGAACTTGTGACCAAACTAAAGAAAGTCTGATCTCTGCTTACATCTCTGCAAACTGAGGAGGACAGAAAAGGAGTGAATTTGACCGAGGAGCTTTTAGTCGGTTGGTGGAGTGAGGGATGGAAACTGACCGCAACCATTTAGAGCAGAGCCAGGAACGAATGGCGTCCAAACTGAGAGCCCCTCCTCCGATGCTGCGGAGTGTGCGATGTGTTCCTGCAAACGATGTTGTCAGCGGTGACACGTACCTGAAAAAAAATTAAGAAAAGTGTCTTTCTTTTATACTATGTCTGGATGGGACAAAATCTGAATTTAGCAACGTGACGAGTCAGCTTCCGAACTTGGTAACACACAATCTTTCCAAGTATATTTAAAATATTTCTGCTGCAAATGTACACATGAAACAAGACCAAACTAGCATACAAGTAACTTCTTAACAGGAAACAGAAGCTTAATTCCTTAATATTAATGAAAAAGTAGGAGTTCCACTGGCAGATTATTTCACTTTTAACATAGGAAAAACGTAACACTTTATTTGAAGGCATGTGCATAAGACTGACATGACACTGTTATATAACATGAAGGAGTCTTCATGAATGTTTATCATGAAGTGTCATTCGGTAAATAATTACACTTTTAATGCAAAGCTGATATTTTTGTGGACTTTTAATGCAGGTTTTAATGTAACTTTGCATTTGATGTGTCAATATTTACCAAATAATGCAATGTCGACAGTGTAATTATCTACCAAATTACAAATAGCTTCTTATAAGTGAAAATATCTGCCAGTGAAACTTTCTTATTGATATTAGAGCAATTATTCATTTAAAACAAGCTCCTACATGTTGCTGAAAAGTTACTTTTAAGTCAGTTTTGTCTTTGAATTTGCACTAGAAACTAGACTTAAAACACTTGGTACTATCACCCTACATGGGGTATCCCAGCGGCTGGTCGCAGGACGAGTTGACCATGTTCCTCAGCGCTTGTTTTGAGTTCTGGATGCTGCCGCGCTCCGGGTTGCGGTTCCGCAGAAACACCAACTCCTGCTGCTGGCCCGCCCATAAACCGCGCACACACTCCTTATTGATCTGCAGCGAGAGATCCGATGAATGTTCAGCATCTTGCTCGTTCCGACAAGGTTAGTCAAAATGTGACGCTGGCCTGACAGTCGAGCAGAATTTATATTATTAAGGCATTTTAGTGAATTATTATGTTAAACTAACAGAAGTAATACAGTAAGAAAATAAATCTTTCATTTTGGTCAAGTTGGTAAATATAGTATACTGCTCTCATTTTTCAGTTTTTATTTAGCTAGCCGCGAATTTCCATGTATTTGAATGGATTTTCATGAGACACAAGTGATACAAATAGAATGAGTGAAAAACATATCAATAACCTTATGTAAATTAAATAATTTTTTTAGATATCTTAGTTGTTTTTTTTTAAATTTTCAATGGTTGAAAATATATATTTTCTAGATATAATCAATATGAAATAACCAGATTATTCTAGTCATGTTTTAAATCATAGCTCAAAGTTTGGCAGATCTAATTCACAGGATCTGTGAAAATCAATGTGCGAGTCTTGCAACATTCTCTCTAGTGGCTTTAGATCTGAACTTTAACTAGGCCATTTTGATATTAGGCGAATCTCCACTCCAGCATTAAGTCCTTCACAGCCTCTAGTCGGGTTTCTTTCCCTGTCTGGTTCCATCAGACAGCTTCCATCACAGCATAATCCTGCCACCACCGTGTCTCACGGTGGCGACGGTGCGTTCAGGGTGCTCGTCTCCGCTACCTTGATGACCTTGAAGCTGAGGTGGCGCTTGTACAGCATGATGATCTTGTACTCGTCTGTGCCGTCGTCGATCATGTGCCTCAGGGTGAGCAGTGTGTCGCGGCTGGACAGCACCGCCTTACGCCAGGCGGGGTCGCTCTCGTGGCAGATCACCAGGCCGCTGCGGTAGTTCGTGATGGCTTCGTACAGGATGGACGCCTCCTCCGTCTCCTCCAGGCACGTGAAGTGGTCCTGCAGGACAGTTCACAGGGAGCGGTGAACCACCGGGGACTCAAATCACCCACAGTAGATTCTTCTGCTGGAGTCGGCTTTACCTGATGCAACTTGAGGCTCATTCTGACGGCAGGTGCCACCACCTTCTGCAGCAGGTCCAGGTCGGTGAAAACCCACTCGTCTTTGGTGGCAATGCGGAAGTCGCCTTTAAACAGGGTGTTGAAGCCGTACAGAAAGGACTCCAGGCTTTATGAAGGAAGAGAAGAAGAAGAAGTTGTTGTTTGTTCCTCAAATAATTAAAGCAGCCACGTTAGAGCTTGAAATGAGGCAATAAAATGTGAGGCAGCCTTTGATAAAAAACTAGATGAAGAAAAAAGCTCCTTGACAACAGAAATCTGTTTCAGTTTTTTTAGGATTTAGCTGTTGGCGCCCTCTTCTGGTCTTTCATTGCGGCTGCAGGAAAGAACTCGGTACAAAGCTCCAATTGTTTAAGGTTGAACTAAAGGAATTCATGATAAATCAAATGAAGCTTCCTAAACATTTTCCAGACCAGAACTGCAGACTTAAATTTCTAAATATCTGCATCAACTTTTGACGAGTCAACAATTTTTTTTTACCAAATTGGATTTTGGGTATGTTTTGTGAAAACTACCAAGTTTCTTTGAGATACACCCTGATGGCCAGAGTTTTTTTTTTTATTTCTTCTTGTGGCATCTGGATATATTCTGATCCAGATGCCAAAACTGGCTACAGCTCGGAATACCTTTATCCTGTTTGTTAAAACTCCAAGTTGTGATGTGAAAACTCTTGTCTGATCAGTTTAGTTTCTATATTTCATTAATTCACAGCAAAGGTCATTTCTGTCAAATCACTTTTGTTTCAGAGGCTGAGAAATGAGTAGTTACTGTGAACACTTTTATATTTAACCAGAAAACACTAGTGTTCAACTGACCTTACTGTAAAATGTCTTTTTAAAGTTATTCTTGTTCCAATAGGTTAAATATATGCTTCCTAGTCCTTTTCGTCCCAAAACAAAGAAGTTTTAGGAAAGTTTCTGTTGTTCTTTTTCATTTTGCCACACAGAATCCTGCCAATTTTCACCAACACATCTATGAAACGTAGTAGTTTATCCATACACGTGCGTCGTCATCTTTTACCTGTTGGACATGTTGTGCGACGCCGTGCCAAGTGACCTCCTTCCCAGGACAGACAGGGCGTAGCACAGCGTCACCAGAGGGGAGTCTTCATCGCTGTCCACAGGCTAAAACATCAGATTACAAACATAAACAAAACAGTGAATCTTTCGCGAGAAAGACGTTCACCCCCTTGGCGCGCGGGTCGGTCTGTACCGTCTCCATCTTGCTAGCGCAGTGCTGGATCCACTCCAGGTAGACGTTGCAGAAGCTGGCGCGCGTCACCCCCTGCAGGCAGTGGACGTAGTCCTCGTCGATCTTCACGCTGAACACCTGCGGGTCCCGCTCGATGTGGTGCCACTTGGTGTAGGACTGCAGCGCCTCCTGGATGCTGGCGTCCTTCAGCCAAGCGCCCAGCTTGGGCGAGTGGACCAGGTAGTAGATGATGCTCTGCGGGCGGAGACGGAGGGGGAGATGGAGCAGTCGAACCACTTGAACGTGCCCCTCGTCCGGGGCTTTCGGGCCGGAGAGCAAAAACGTACTTTCAGGTAGTAGGTGATGAGCAGCTTTCGGAGGTCGTACACCTGCAACATGGTGGCGGCGTTGTTCTCGCTGATGCTGTATCCCTCCAGCAGGTACTTGGTGGCCGTCACCTCCCAGGCCAGCCAGCGCAGGTTGAAGGCGGCGTTGCACGACAGCGTGTGAGGCAGGTGGCCCGGCTCACAGCAGCAGCAGCCGTCGTCCTCCTCCACGCCTTCGGTGATGGCCTCCACCTCCCTCTGCTGACAGTAGGTGCCTGAGACGACCACACACACACGCACACACACGGGCAGATTATGCACCCTTTCAAATTCAATGAAGTCCAATTCAACTAGAAGTTCTCCGACTGGCTGAGTCTTCGCTGCAGAAATACTAAATCTCACCAAGTATGTTTGGTCTAGTTTCCTATGCACAAAACCTTAGTGCACTTAAAAAAAAGACAAAACTAATTTACAAGCAACTTTACATCACAACACAGGAGCTTGTTTTAAGTTAATAATACCTTAATTTTGATGAAAAAAGTACTCAATCTGCCAGTGGAACAAGAAATTTGTCTCATTTCATAACTTATACTAAGGGAAAATGTCTTTATTTTCTATATAACTAGCAATTTTTCAGTCCAACTCCTCTGTAAATGTCACAGAGAAGCATAGTTGTGATGACGAACGGGGAGTGTTTTAAAGAGCAGGAGCTTCTTAAAGAGACAGAGTCCCAATTTCAAGGCACCAAATTACAAAGTCAAATTTATTATCCGTTATGTGTGATTACACTCTAAAGCACTTTTATAGCAACTGGAGGCAACATAGTTACTTTATTGTGCTGTGATATGGGACTACGTGCCTGGGAAATACATAACACCGCCCCTTTAAGAGTATTTTATGTGGAATTTATTTGACAGACCTGCACTAAATAGTGCATGATCGTAAAGTGTAAAAGAAACAATGATATCCATGTTTTTCAAAATACTCTGATATTCTTAAATAAAACAGCACAACTTTGTTTTGCAAAGAAGAATGGACTAAATAACAGTCCACTGGTGGAGACGGGCAGCTCCGGCAGATTGTTCGCCAATTGCTGCTGCCACTAGTCTGGAGGAGCTGCGTGAAGAAGTCCAGCTGTACCTCTGAACTCCAGCCCCCTGAGCTGGAAGGTGACGAGGCCGTTGCCGATCTCGATGAGGTGGACGAGGGCGTTGAGGTAGTCAGAGGCCAGGATGAAGCAGTCTCCGGCACTGTAGTTGCCCCACCGGCCCAGCATGAGATCCCCGCACAGCGAGTGCTGCAGCGAGCGAGTCAGGTACTCGTAAAAAATCGAGTTCAGGTTGTTGTCGTCGCAACCTGAAGGGGGCAGCGGAGAGAAAACGTCACATGTTCTGACAGGATTTAACGGAAGGAGGTGGAGGAGGGGTGGGGGACGGAGAAGTGAAGAAGTACGGCGACCAAACCTGTCTCCTTGTCCACCTGGGACACCAGCCTGCTGTTGGAGTTGTCGATGCGCTTTGTGCTGACAGGAACAGGAAATGGAACAGGATCGTTAGCCATGTTTGTCACTCGGACCTCGCCACAAAAATATTGTGCAAAAATGGTCAATCTGTTCAAGATGGCTTTGCAGACTTCTATTTACAAAAACCTCAAGAAAAAAAAAGCTGTCTCCTTCCCTTTGCAATCGTGCAATAATTTCACGTGGAAACCTAAACGATTGCCGCGTATCAGGACTCAAACTGACGACTTTCTCATCAGACCCCAGCTGAGCTCAGGCTGCCAGCGATTTGCCAGCGTCCAGGATTTCATTCTGCCTCTAAACAGCCTCTAAACAGAGAGGCTGCACAACAAAGCCGTCAGAGTATTTTTAGATGCCTCTCGTGGAAATGCTCATAAATAAGTGAGAGGAGACAGAGAAAGATTTGCTGCGTGTCGGTGGTTTGCTCAGCTTTAGAAGGAACTCAGAAGGTATTTTTTCATTTTATTTTTCCTGTTAGCAACTTTCCTATTAGATAAACCAGTTCTGTTCATGAATGCGTAAACATTACATGAATACATCAAGAAAGGCGTATAAATAAATAAGCTGACAGGCTTCATAGGACAGCTTTATTCTGAAATCTTGAGGCTGTGCCGACAAAACGCCTCTCGGTTCAGTAACAGGCCTCACTTGTAGTTTCGCTCCCAGAACCTGACGGGCCGCGGGTAAGACGTGATGAAGATGGCGCTGCCGAGGAAGGGCGCCAGCGGCGTGTAGAAGATGGTGGTGAGCAGAGTCTGCAGCAGCAACATGGCTGAGTCTGGACGGAAGGAAGTGAAGGGAAGTAAAAAGGTGGAAGCGACGTGTGGGAACTGGGATGTACAGCGAAAAGAAAAGTATTTGCTTCCTTAAAGACTAGTTTCGTTCTTGTTGTTTTGTCAAATGAAAATGTTTCAGATCGGCAAATATATAAAGTGAATTCAGTTTTCAGATACGTGACTCCCTCCATAGTTAAGGCACCAATTAATTGCAATAAAGCACATTTTTGGTTGCAATTTCATAACCCACTCCTGATTGTTCAGCTTTATTTGCTCATTCTGAATAACATTTATGCTTTTATCTGCACGTCTGTTGTTGCCCACGTTTTATTGTCACTCATTGTAACTAGTGTGTATTTGTAGAGCTCAAATACACACATTTTGAACGTTTTGTAATTAACCAACTCAGCTCCTTTAGACTGGATTATGCTATGTTTATAACTAGAGTATTTATGGTAAATTTATTTACTGCACATATATCAGTGTGTGAATGTACTTGCTTTAAGCGCTGCTTTACTGCTGTTGCACAGAAATTTCCCCATCGCGGGACGATGAAGGATATTTTCATTCCGTTTCTTCTATTGTAAAATCAGAAAATTGTTAAATTGAAACCTGTCAACAACATGAAGTTGGCCAGCTGAGCTCAAAAAGCAACAAGACCTACAGAAACTCAAAACAGACGATTAACCCGGAAAGAGTTTCTGGTGCTTTGACGTTCCGGTGAACCGCAGTGAGAGACGATATCCACAAAAAGAAGAAAACATGAAACAGTGGAAAGCTTCTCTAAAAGTGGCAAATACTCCAGGGGTGCATCAGTGACTCTTTCAGGAGGCCACACAAGAATCTAGAGAGAGAAAAAAAAAGCTCTCCAGGTCTCAAAATTTGTGATTCGACAAAAAGCAAGCGACTTCCACGAGAGTGCGCCGAGGTGAAAGTCACAGATCGAAACATCTCAGTTTCCTGTCACAATTTATTTGACGATCTGACTGGAACATTTAAATGTGACTAAACAAAAGGGAAAACAGAAAGCTGTAACGGCGCAGTGTTTGGGGAAGGATACGAGGCACGGCAAAAGGCTGAGCGAAGGCATGGAAGGCGCTTCCCCAGGCGATCTGCCAGGGAGCGATGTAAACCAGGATGAAGTGGAGCTTTAGCAGCAACTCGCGCATCTGGACAGGAAAAAAAAAAACAAAAAAAAACAGAAACACACAGTCAGTTTGACGTTAAGTAAAATTTCACTCCTTATACAAAACCCAAAATGAATCTAAAACCTGTTAAGCTACGTGATAAGTTTCTGCCTCGTTTCCCAGCAGGGTTTTCCACTGTATCGGCAGGAATGATCCTCTGCTGCGATGTTGGATAAGATTCTCCTGAGCTACAGGGATATCAGCGAACTGGATTTGGGGGCTGAGCGCGCAAATGAGCAGTCTGACCTCCAGCGTAAACTCACCAGAGACGGGGGTTTTTTTTAAAGGTCGACAGTAAATCCTGGCGTAAGGAGGAAAGTTACAGCCCTGCGACGAGACATTATGAAGCAGCGCTGTCAAACTCACTTTCATTTTAAGCCTTGTCTGAAAATCTGAATGTTCTTAATTGTGCCAGAAAATATTGACAAAACCAGTTAAATCTGTTAAAACATCAATAAATAGTTGTTCCTAGACAATTCAGAATTACAGATTTTGTGGTGCCAATTTGTTTGCAAGTAACTTTTACACTAACGTATGAGGTTAAATGTGACTTTTTATTACTCGCCATATCAGTTACGGACTATAATTTGACCAATTCTGAGAAAATCTGCATTAAGTCAGAAAAAAAAATGCAGAGATTCATTGGTTTTGTGTGAATTTTGCAGATTTGTGGAAAAACTGGAAGGACTTTCTGATGTAGTTTGGAGTCTAGAGAGCCACTTAAAAAGCTGTGGCAGGCCAGATTCGGCCCCTGGACCTCGAGTTTGACACCCGTTGTTATAAAGGCTTTGCACAAGCCAAATGTTTCTGTATGTGAACGTTTTAAACAAAGTGGGAGGTTGAAGGTCGCCCTTCCAGGCGTGGCCGATTACCTTGTGGAAGACAATCGACATGACGAAGAAGTCCAGCAGGAAGCTCTCAGAGGCGTGCGGACAGTCGAAGTGGAAAAACACGAGCGTGAAGAGAAGCGTGAGGAACTGGAAGCTGGGGTCGCAGAAGGAGGAGCGCAGGAGTTTCAGCCCGGCAACCGTCGTCAGGAGGACGTCGCAGCTGCAAAAAGCGGCGACAGATGAGAGAGGTCAGGCAAGCGGACCGACGGGGGTCGAGCGAGTTTGTTTTCGGCCGCTCACTGGATTCCCAGCTTCTTGCGGTGGCTGAGGGCGAAGCCGTCGTTGGTGAGGGCGCTCAGCACGATAGCGGGGTAGACCAGGTACTTCTCGAAGCACAGCAGCCCCACATACAGGCGCTCGAACCACATGAGCACGGCGTCCTCTGAAACAGAAGCAGGGAGACAGTTTCGCAGGAGCTCAGAGCCTCCGAGGATGAGAAATATTTGCAAAAATATGCAAAAACCGGGACGTCTTGTACGCTAAATGTTTTGCGGTCGTGTTTATACAGCTCACTTACAATCAGGTGTTTTAAGTGCTATTTTTGACTTGAAGTGTTTATTTTTTTTCACTGTGTAATGATGACACAACAAACAACTTCATTGATTTTTTTTTAATTAAAATCTTGTGAAAATGTTTTAAAGCGCTGGACTTTGGATTGTTTTTTGTTTTTCATCAGAAAAAGGTCATTCTCCAATTTCCTAAGAGACTTTTAACCAAATACAGTAAAATTACTGGTTGTATAAGTAAAAAAACTTCAACTTCTATGAATGATTCTCACCCTGTGTGAATAGAAAACCCACATCGACATCGAAATTGTGCATAAAAAACACCTTTCAATTTAAAAACACCGAAAAGTGAATCATCATTCCACCCTGGAAATGAAAACAGTTCAAGTAAATTAATTCAAAGCCCGAAACGACACAGACCTCTGGGCTCAAACTGGTAGTACTCTTTGGTCTTCAGAACCGGATGAGAGATCCACAACCAGGGGTGATGCTTCCGCAGCTGAGGAATCAGGTAGTGGGTCACGAACCCCACCGTCCCCGCCAGAGCGTACAGCACGATGGTCACGAAGGGCTGCGAGTGAGTTGGAGGAGAGCAAACCTCGTCAGGAAAGGTAAAAAAAAATATTACAGAATAATAAAATATTACAGCACAAAAACAAGTGGGAAGCTGACCTTCAGAGAGAGGAACACAGTGCTCGCCGTGATGGCGAAGGTTAGGATGTAGGCGACGGAGCAAACCACCAAATCCGATAACAGAATCTCCTTCTGCGGATGTAAAAATTTAAAAAAAGGAGGCTCCAATTACCCATAATCCTCTAGAATATTTCACGCTCATACGGTGGGGTTATTTCTGTCTGTTTGTAATTATAGCTTCCCATTTAAGTGCTTCCCAATCCCTGCTAACTCTATAAATGTTGTTTGGAGAGGTCCGTGTCGCAGATTACCCGGTAATCACGTGCGCTTATCAACTGCAAACGCTGCTTTACGCTCTGGGATTACGTGTACCGGTTGTCTGATTGCGGCTACTGTGAGGCGGTACTGATTAGTGTGTCAGTGGGTCCAGTGGCCGGGTGATAAACCCAAACCACCGCGCGTGTCGCTCCGTGGTTACCATGGAGCTCTGCAGTTTCTCGGGCAGCGGGTCTTTGATGTCTGCATCTTCCTCCTCCTCTTCTTCACTCTCCACAAGTGCGGGCATTAATTTGGACTTGATGAGCGATCTGGAAAATAAAAACAAGAGCGCTCACTCCCTTATAACTCGGTTCCCTTTAGTCACATTACAACCAAAGACTTTGGCGTATTTACAAAGTAGCACAAAATAGGAAAATAATATGATCGTCTAGATGATATAGGAGTTAAATTTGACTGCACATGTATTCAACCTACTTTATTGTGACGCTTCTAGTTAAAACCAGCTAAACACACTCACACACACACAAACTCACAGCAGCACAGAGGGGTCGCTGCTCTGCCGGCTGAGGTGATAGGAAAACACAACCAGAAGGCCACAGAAACCAGAGAACAGGGCCGGTGTGTGTTGCTCGTCCCACGGCTCCTATGGACACACACAAATACACACTCACACCTGTCTTTATTCCATATTTTTTTCAACAACTAAGATTTTTTTTCCCTCTAGTTGCAATCTGGTGTGGACCACATGTCGCCCATCTATTTACTTAAAGACGTCCAACTCAGATTAAGATTAATATTTAAGGAAAACATGCAGATTGAATCAGGTCTGAGCTTGCTTTCTGCTTAAAGGGGTGGTATTATGTTATGTTTTATTATGTTTTCCAGTTACATAATGTCATCTTACAGCTCAATCGAGTGATTATGTTACCTTCAGTTGTTATAAAAATGCTATATTTTATATGACTTAAAAGAATTTTATGACTTTGTAATTTAAAGCCTTGAAATTGGGGCTCTGTTTCTTTAAATACTCTTGCTCTTTCTGAAGCTCTGCCCAGTGTTTCTTTGAGAAGTAACTCCTATAATGAGCTCAGTTCCACTAAGTGTTTGCTAATTGCTGATGGCTAGTCTGAAGGAGTTGAACAGAACGCACAGAAGCTTGGAAAGTGCATCTCGGGGAATGGTGGCGATGGTTCACCTTGAGGCGGTTCTAAGTCCAACCAGAACCAGAATGGTTGCCACGGGAGATTAAAGGATTTCTCAAACATGCATGAAAGAATCAAAGCAACACTCCATGAACGTTTTTGATGAGGGAACAAACATTATACTGTGACGTAAATCTCCAAAAAAAGGTCAATTTTACGTAAATGACTTACCTTGAGCGCTCCGAAGCAGAAACCGTACAGCAGAGACAAAGCGACCAGACTGCGGAGGATGCTGTAGATCGCTGAGATGAGACTTGTGGCGGCTGAGGCACACAAATGACATGGAGAACGTGGTGAAAAGCACACAGCAGTCACTAGAAGCAACAACCGAGGAAACTAGCAGGTCGACACCTGTCAGGTAATATTTAATCTTAATTTTTTCTCTGAAATTTTTGTTCCTTATACAAAGATAAGTGCTGGGTTACAGGGACCAGAGAGCAACATATTTACTTTTTTGACCCACATAGTCTTTGGCCTACTTCAAACCCACATGCACACTTGGTGGTGACCCATATTAAACCCAGATTTGAGGCTAGTCTCTATGGTAACACATAAACAATGTGGACTTAATACTTGTCAAAGCGTGCGTGTTTATGGCTTCTTTTTCTTCTTGATGCTTTTAAAAATATTTTTGTACTTAGAGCAGAAAGTATTGTATTCACCTGTGCTCTATAAACAACGTTTTTATTCATCACCCTCCACAAATATTAGCATTGTGTAAAGAAAACATGCTGGGCAGTGAGCACCAAGTGGCAGGAATCGCCAAAGTTTCAGTAGTAGTTGCTCTAGCTTCATATATTGTTATACAAAAGGGTTTTTCTGCATAAATCTGGGATTACCGACATGAGAATTATAATCTGACAATGACACAAGGTCACTGTCGGGATAAATCTGACCAACCCACACTCTCAGAGGTTTGATTAATTTGATGCAGCCGGGATTTGTGGCGTAATATTGTCAACATACAACAGAATGTGGCAAAACACGATGAGAAAAACGCCTTTAAGCTCAACTCTGAGACGTTCATTCATCGCCAGTACTGACCCGTTCCTCCAAAGAAGTGCATGTCAATCTGCTCCAGCAGGTAAATGGTAAAGGTGTTGATCTGAGGGAAAAGGCCCACCAGGAAGGCGAACGGGAAGCAGTAGGTAAAACCTGGTTCATGCGCAAAACAAACATTTCTTAGTAATTAGCAGAAATAAAAGCCTTTCTTTTTTTAAAACAGGAAATGAGTTTGAAGCAAACAAAACTACAGCATTTTTATGATCTGCCCTTTTACCAACTAGAACGTCCCTAACGAAGCTCAGCACATCGTAGCAGATGATGGTGACTCCGTACAGAGTGGAGACCGGCAGGTCCTTCCTCCTCAGTAGCTGCTCCAGCAGCCAAATCAGAGCACAGAAAATACAGAAGTAGGCTGCTCGACTGTAGGCCACCAGCTGGTTGTGACCCTGAACACACACACACACATTCATGTGTTTGTTTGTAATACCTTGTGGGGACCATTTTCCTGACACATGCTACATTGTGGGGACCCACTGCTCCTTGTGGGGACCGAATCCTGTTCCCCCACAAGGGGACATGCTGTTTTTGGCTTAGGGGTTAGATTTAGGACTAAGGTGTGAATTGAGTTTTGGTTAGGGTTAGGTATGATAGGGTTAGGGTTAGGTATGATAGGGTTAGGGTTAGGTATGATAGGGTTAGGGTTAGGTATGTAATGGTTAGGGTTAGGATAAGGGTAAGGTTTAGGCTGTAGAAATGAATGGAAGTCAATGGAAAGTCCCCACAAACATAGCCACAGGTATACAGTAACACATATCAAACAGGAAGGATGTTTACTCATTGTTAAGGCGTTGTGGGTTTTTTTTACATTTGCTTTGACAGAAACGGAACCTGAAGCCAGAAGGAGGTCGTCTTTAGTAAATATAACTTCAGTGCTTTGAAATAGATTTATTTTTAATTGTGGTGTCAAATATCTAAGGCAGAAAAAGAAGCAAACAGAGAGAGCGACATGCAGGGTGTTCACGTGTTTCTAGGGTTTTATCCTCTTCTCTGTTTTTTTGTTTTGTAATATTTCAGAACGAAACGGCAGACTCACATGCGTTGGTGACGCAGCATCTGGCTGGACGCTCTGGAAGAACAAACAAACTGTACTTCAGCTAAGACAGAACGCCTCACAGGGTCAAGCAAAGGTCAAGGCTGAGAGTTGGAGCTTACTGATTTAAACATTCAAAACAATGAATGAAATTCCAAATTCAGCAAAAGGCAGCAGCTAATAAAAAGCATCCAAATGCAATGGTTTTAATAGTAACATCAGAGCAAAGCAGCTAGCTCATTTCCTTCCTCTTGTCTGCACCTCGGTTCAAATTAAGCCTTTGCAAGTTTTCAAAATGTGACACCACACAAAAAGATTTATTTCTGTAAAAAAAAAAGTAATGCTAATTTGTTCAAACGATAGAAAAAAATGTAACAACTTCTGCAAGGAAGCAAAAGAAAAATCACACACAACAAATAGTTCGGCTCCCAAAACTGACCCCTGTGGTATACCACAAGTGATATCAAGACATACTAACTGGTAGATGTCTGTCTGCACAAAATGTTGACCCAAAAACAAACCCTTGATACTATGTATTTGAGGTTTGCTGAATAATATTTCCAGGTATGATTGAATTAATTTCAATGAGAAAGAATCTACTCAGAATTCAGACCGTTTTTGCTTTTAAAAATCCCTCAGTTTGCTCATGGTACAATCATTCGATCCTGAATAAAGTATAGTTAAAATGCGTTATTAAAACTCCAATGCAATATTGCACATGCAGTATAATCACAAACCTGCTCTGCAGCCTGACACAACTCCACCATACGACCCTGTTTACCTTCAGCAAGGAGTACTGGCAGCTAGCGATGACCAGGCAGAACTGGAAGACCCAGAAGTCCTTGAAGCATCCGTGGTTGAGAAGCACAAAACCCAGAAAGGAAACCAGGAAGGCCATGAAGACCGCCGCGATGTTCTCCAGAAAATCCTGGTTTCTTTCGGAAAACAGCACATGGAAAGGAAGAGGGACGGGTCACAGCAGTGGCGCCGCTTGTCACAACTGACCAAAGCAGATTAAAGCACAAACACTGTCGCCTGTAGAGTATGTAAGATCTGATCCAAGAGATTTTGGGAGTTACCTGTCCAAAAGCGCGAGCAGGGTCAGACGGTCATACAACACACTGACCCACTTCCCGGGTAACAGCTGGAGTTTGTAATAAACCTTTCGCGTCGGCTTCTCCTGCGTGGACGTCTCCGAAGATTCATCCAAGGAGTCTTCCTCCTGCCATAGAAAAAAATCAAAAACATGAACATATTCAGAACCTGGTTATCTTTTAATGAGGAACAACAGAAAGTGTCACAATGTTCCAGAGTGTGGATACAACATGTTTGTTCTTCATTTAGTGAAAATACTTAGGACAGGCAGAGCAGCCAGAAAATGTTTACAAGCATATAAACATTCCAGATGATTCTAGACTCAACTTCTTGGAATAAAAAAAAGGAAGGAAGGAGGGAGGGAGGGAAGGAAAACTGAAAAAGCAGAGGGAAGGATACAGGAAGTAAAGAATGTAAGGAAATAGTCACAAGGAAGAAGAAAGCCAAAGACAGAAAAAAGAAAGAAAGAAAGAAAGATTCAAAGAAAGAGGACACAACATCAGTTAATCACTTTGTAAAAGGAGGAAAGTGAGTAGATAAAATAACAGCAATAGCACTGTTAGATACTTTTTATTTTCCTATAGTTCTAGTTAGTATTTGAAGAAGAAGATGAAGACCGGAAAGATCTCTGGGTGCGTCCTCCGTGGCCGCAGCCTGTGAGCGGGAATGATGCGTCGCTGGAAGGGGCAGTCGGTGTGAGCGCCCGCTGCGCCGTCCTGACACTCCGAGTTGGACGAAGTCGACAGCAGGTCGCTGAAGAACAAACAGATTACACTGTAACCATGGTAACACGTAAAGACTGTTAAAGAGAGCCACCAGCGGACACATGGAGGAAGGCGCTCAGAGATCACAGGAGACCAGAACAGAACTTTTGGGCCACAAGCCAAACACTACGAGTGAAGAAAAGTGAAAAACTGGATGTCACCTTGAACACACCATCCCTACTGTTGAGCACGGTGGTGGCAGCATCAAGCTGTGGGGATGTTGTAGAGTGCAAAATATGTGAAACTTTCCAACAGGTAAAAAAAAAAAAAGCACTCCATACATTCAGATCTACAATGTGTCCAAAATGTGGCGCCTGGGCCACATTTTGGACTGGGCCATTCGGGCCATTCGGAGCCCTCGGAATGATTTTGTGTGGCCGGTGGGTGTGATTCAAATCTCTTTTCAGTTTTTTGGGGATTTTAAATGTATCTTTTTTCACTTCAGTGAAATATTCTGTTTAGTTTATTATTGAGCAGATTAAAAAAGAAATAATGTTTTGCCATTATTTGAGTTTTTATTTATTTATTTATTTTTTAAAGAGAATAGATATGGTTCTGTGGGCAACGAGTTCTCTGATCTTGACAATTTTGGCCCGGGTGGCAAAAAGGTTGAATCCCAATGGCTGAGAACAAAGTCCAGACCTGAAGTAAATTATTTATCCATTAGCAAGACTTTAAAACAGACATCAAAGCCTCAGCTATTTTGAACGGAACAACAAGGCAACAATTTCAGACTCAATATACAAAAATGCACAATGTTGGTCCATCACATAAAATTACAATTGAATACATTGAATTTTGTGGCTGTGGCACAACAAAGTTCGAATGGTACGAATACTGCGACATGCAGAAGGTTGGAAAAAATGAAAAGTTAAACGTCTCAAGACGACCAGGTGGACATGCAGGTGGAAATGCGTCAGAACAACGAGGGAAACTTGCGCGAGCAAAGGAGAAAACGGTGAGGAGAGCTCGGTGCATGGAGGGGAATCAGCGGCCTGCGTACCACATGTTGCCTGTAATGAGCTCTGCTCCCAGCGGCAAGTTGAGGGCTCTCTCTGCGTACAGCTTCCGAGGTCTGTCTCCTGATCACACAAACACAGACACGTTCAGATCGTCCGGACGTCTTCCTGTCTGGATGTGAGATCACTGGTGAGCCATTCGGCTGAACACGTTGGAAAATGCTACTTTATCCGCCCGCTTTCTGAAGCCGGGAATTAGATGTAAAACACATTGAATGCACGGATGTCAGTTTTACAGATGAAAACACTGTCCGGTTCTTACTGTGCACAGTGTGGAAGGTGTAGGCCTCTTCTTTACAGGTGGCCTCAGGTCTGCAGATGACCTGCAGCATGGAGCTCTCAGACTGAGAGGTCTGAGATGGGAGGGAGTCGTAGTCCGGATCCTTGTCTCTGTCCGTCTGCGGACTACGAGAGGAAAAACAGAGCTCTTTGTGTGAATCCGGCTGGTATTTTTTGCTAACTTCACGAGCACGCCTACCTGTCAGGAGAGACAATGGGGATGTGCGTGGGCTTTATAGCTTGCGGTGGGTTCGTTGGGAGACTGGTGGGTGGTTTGGGTCGCTCTGATTTGTTGTCAGTGCTGGTGTCTGTTGCTGCTGGATCCGGCCCTAGAGCTGCACTCCGATTATCTGAATACAGGAGAGAAGGAGATACCAGCTTTTGTTATTTTGGTTTTCTTTTCCTCTGCAAGCATGCAAGCTCTAATGGGTTAGAGCTGACAGTATAGCATGCAAGCTCTATCTTTTGTTTAGTGGTTTAACCTTCTTCTTCCTCTTCAGGATCCACTTTCTGTTTGCTCTTCTTCTCCTCCTCTTCCTGTGCGTTCCCTCCTCTCATACTGAGGGAACCGAGCAAGGAAACAAACTCCAAGAAGTTGGACTCATTGGGAATCTGGCCTTCCTTTGCCTCCAGGTCGGATTTGGAGCTGGTCATTGTGGTCTGGTGAAAAGGCAAAGCAGGTTTGAGTGTATTTCACAGATGGATGGCGTAGACAGAAGAGTTTATTTAACGTACTATGTTTTGTGAGCGGTCCGAAAGGAGGACGGCGTCCTTCCCGCTGTCCATGCTCAGACCTCGGATGTGGGTCCTTCCTCCCGGCCCGTAGCGGCCCACCATCGCAGGCAGACGCAGGAACCCCTGTGAGTCCGCAATCGGCTCCAGGGGGTCCGTGTCGTCTGGGTGGGAGCGGACGTCAACGCCAGACGAGCTGTTGTCGTTGGTCAGCTGCGGGCTGGGCGTGCCGTCTTCGTTCATCAGCAGCCCGCCCTGCTCCTGCTCCAGGTCCGGGCACTCCAGCGTGTTGGACTCTGAACTCATCGTCTCTCTGCATAGGTGAAACTCTTCGCTTTGGCTCGTGACCTGCTGCGGCTGTCTGGGGTTGAGCTCGTCCTCCGAGCCCGTCGCCTCCTCTCCCTCCTCGGGGGAGTCGAAGGTGATGACGGGGATCTTGATGTGACATTCTCCCGCGTCCTTCTGAGCCTTGTGGGGCACAAACAGGGACACGTCTAATGCAAATGGACTGAACTTATGCAATCATTTGACCATTTGCACTCACAAACACACAATTATACACTGACGCACAAATTGGTAGGCAATTTGGCACATCGAGTTGTGGTAGGCGGAAGCTGGAATCGAACCTACAACCTTCCGATCACAAGACGATTACTCTACCCACAGAGTCACAGTCGCAAGAAGCCCTAAATGGGGCAAACCCCTGGACAAAACAAACCACGACCACATGTTTGACCGCAAATTGTGATTCTCGAACCCGGAGTCCTCTTGTTGCTAGTCGATGTTTTGTAGGCGACGGCGCTGCCTGCGTCGTACCTGAGCGTTCTCCAGCAGGCTCTGCTTGACGCTCTCCTCCAGCTGAGCAGCCGTCTGGGGGTCACAGCTCATGGTGATGATGATCTTCACTGTGTCGCTGTCGTCCAGGTGGGCCGACCCCAGACCGGGACTGGAGTTATCGACCAGAACCACCTCGATCTCATCGGAACAGTACGCCTCCTCCTCTTCTAGCTCAGCCTAGAGAGCAGAACAGGAAAGGAGAGGGAACGTCTGAGTGAATAATGAGGTTGTTTTTCTTTTTCCCCACTTCAAAAATCCTTAATATGACAACATGAGGAGCCCACCTGCGGAGGAAACTCTGTGATGTCTATGGAGTCGCCCTGGTCATCCTTCGGAGTCCCCAGCGAATTATTGTTGGCGTCCGAGTTCTCTTTCTGGCCCTCGCTGCCTTCCTCGCTCTCATCTTCACTTCCCTTTGAAGGCGGCAAACCTTCATCCACCGTCTCCCTGTCTGCAGCCTCGTCATCCTCCCTTTGCTCCCTCCTGTCCTGCTTTAAGTTTCTCTCCGGAGTCGTTTCCTCTCCTGTCCGACTTCCCATCGAAGATCTCTGAACATCCCCTCCTTCTTCCGCAGCATTTTCGGCCAGCTCTGCTTCCTCCCTTGCGGATCGTGACGGGGACTTCTGCTGGGCCTGCAGCAGTGGGGCGTCCTGGTCCGGATTGGGGCTGGAGAAATCGTCGGGGGACAGTTCAGCGTCTTCCCCCACGGCTCGCTCTGCCACAGCAGCGTTGCCACGGCCTGAACAGAAAACAAACCAGACTTAAACTTGAACAGCACTCTGCAATCCTACAGTTATTCACGTAATTGTAGAGAGGCTCTGATTTCTCTTTAAGAGCTATAAAAAGACAACAAAAACTTTTTTTTCAACTTTCAAGATGGATTGAAGATTAAACTGCCAAGATAAGACAGAAATATGCACTTCCCAAAATAACAGAGCATACAAAAGCATCTTCTGTCCTTCTTTAAGAGAGAAATTATAACTCAACATTTTATTTCCATTCTTTTTCATAGTTTATGTTATTTTTGGACCATATTCATTTTTTTCTATAAGATTATTCTTAAATAAAAAAATAGCTGTGTCCAATTTGATATTTAAAGGGAAATAAAACAATTTACCATCGTTTGTTAATTTTTCTCTCATATATGCACATTCATTTATAAAAACCAGAAAGTAGCCTTAGAAAGCTTTTCTGCCTCGATCGATCAGTAATTATAGATATTTTCTCCAGAAGCAGCAGCAACGTGTGAGAGAGAGCAGCCTGCGTTACACAGCTCTGCACTTCAGGAGTTTCCTAACATTTACTTGAGTAAAAATTTATATTTCCTCACAATTTTTTTTTAGTTCTACTTTATTAATATTATTTTGAAGTAACACCACTCCATACCTCAGCACGGTTTCTGACTAGCCACCTCATGTAACTTCAATGAGAGACAACCAAACACATTTAAGCTACGTCATATCTCCACGGCATGTAAAGCATTATTTATGTACCTCAATGATACTGAAAATAACACTCGTCTTCACTCCAAGCCAACTTCTACTTTAAAGAGTGTTGCTGTCAGTAAGAGCTGGTAGCCCAGCACACGGTGTGTTCAGTGAACAAACAAAAAGATCAGATTTTTTCAGTTTTTGACTGCAATCCACAGCTGATGTTTTGGTGCAGCTCAAACATTTTCTTTTAAATTTGATTTCAGAAAAACTACGATCAGTTCATCCTCAAAGGGCTCCTTTAAACTGTCAGGTCTGCTTACTATTGTTAAGCTGAAAACTTGGTGTAGATTTAGTTTGCACACACAACCCATTGGATGTCCATCAGTTCCAAAGTCACAATAAATTATCCAGGGATAAAATCAATGAACACCTAAATCAGTGTTTATGCACTAAAAGACTTCATCAAATGGGTTTTTCCCTCTACTCTCTTCCATGCACTGACTTTTTCTTTTTTATTCTGCCATTTATAAATCCTAGGGTAAAGCAATTTTCTCCAGACACATAAATCTTCCATAAACCACAGATTTGAAGGTAGGATGAATGATATTGGTAGCAAAAACGACATTTTTCTTCAAATACTTGGCCATCTGATGCAATGCGCCAGAGTTTTTTTTTTATTTCCTTTTTTTTTCTCAACCAGCTGATTGGGCTATGTCTAATTGCCGGTGCATTAGGTCATAAATTTACTGGAAGCAGTCAGGTGGGCCTGCTGGCAGGATAACTGGACAGCTTTTCTGTGTTTGTCTGAGGATAATTTACGACTGTGATGCGTTTTGCAGAAAAGGAAGTTGTGAAGCCGTGTCATCTGTGGAGCCAAGAGGGAGAAAGGCTTGATAGCATGCCGCGCACACTTTGAAGCAAAGTTGAGGACCTGTGATGAATTGGGGGGGGGGTTAATGCTTTTTATGGATTTCAATAGTCAAAGATCATCCCTCGGTCAAAACTAAGTGCTTTTTTGTTCATTTTGTATTGCAATATCAAGCTAATTCAGTCAAGTATTACTTTAATTTAAGATTTTTCCACATCTTCAACGGGGGCTCCAAAAAATTCACCGCAGTATATTTTATGTTTGACTTGAATTCCTGTAAGTGTTGCAGATCTGTGTGTTCAAACCTAAAGAAAGATGGCCGCTACCTTCTGCAGATTTCCTCTCGTCTGACTTTGAGCAGTCCTGTACGAAGAACAGTTCACAAACAAGTCAATGTTGTAAAAAAAAAAAAGTACAACATGGACTTCATCCTTGTGCAAGTCCATCTTACCACCCCGATGAGTCCCGGGTCGGTCTCCGTCTGCTTCAGCGTCACCTGGATCACCGGGCTGGGACGTTTGCGGGCCAGAGTTGTCATAGCGACGCTGTCGGGGAGCGTGCTGCTCTTTCTGCTCGGGGAGAACGGGAAGTGATGAGACAGTGAGAAATCGGGTGGAAGTTCATAAATCACTGCTTCGCTTTTAGAGAAAATCATGTGAATGCTAAAACGGACAAATCAATGTTGAGGCTGAAGCTGTTTGCGTCTTGGCTTGTTTCATCTCATCTGAATACATCATACAGAGAAGAAGAAAGAGTGCAAGAAGTGATGGATTTCCTTTTATTAGGCTCTGCTCAGAGAGCGCACGTCTCAGCAAGACAGGCTGACCGAAAATCACTGAAATTAGTTCACACATTCGCCGAAGCTGCGCTGAGGCTCTTGAGACAAAGTGAGGGAGTGTGTATTCCACTCTAAAACACTCGATCATGAAGCCAATTCGATTTGAAAGACGTAGTGCTGAGGGAAAAAAAAAACGCAAACTGAAAATTAAAGGCTAAAAGTATATTTTTCTCCATCATCTGAGATTGGACCTCCTGGTGTAGGCCATAAAAGGCTGGATCGCTGAACAGGAATCTCGTGTTTTTCTACAACTTCTGACTGACCTCTGACTGACCTCCCCACTCATACCTGATGCTCGCCGGCTGGCAGGAGTCTGAGGCGTTGCTCTTCTTCTCCTGGGCCTTGCTGAGGTCCGAGAGGCTGCTGCGGACCACCGCCTCGCCCTCGTCGAACATCAGGTGCAGCCGGTGGTTGGCCAGCTTGATGAGGACGAAGAAGACGGTGATGGAGGTGCAGTATATGCTCAGGGCCATGGTGGTAGGAGGCAGGGCCTGCAAGAGAACGCAAGGAGATGTTTAAGACTTGAAGTTTATGCTGTGAAGATCAGGATGTGACATATATGAGGTATGGGGGGAATTATTGCATTTTATTTCTCTCACGGAGGTTGAAAGCTGAGGGCAAAAGAAAAACTCATCTGAATAGATGAGTCACGCTTTACTTACAAGACTTCTGGCAGGCGCACAATGGATATCAGTACAGTGCCTTGCAAAAAATATGTATCATGTATTTTATAACCACGAACATCAGTGTATTTGATTGGCATTTCATGCGATAGACCAGAACAGAAAGCAGCGCATGTGCTGTGCATTGGGATTCAGCGACCTTTTACCCTGATCAGCAAAATCTAACCAATTCTGTGTGATTTAATCTCAGTCTAAATCCAACTTTTCTGCGAATGCCTCCCAGGTTTGTTGGAAAGCATTCTTGAATAAAACAGCCTCACAAAGCCAAAAGGACACAGACAGATCAGGGATACACTGTTTAAGTGAAGTTTAAAACAAAGTTAGGTTTTGAAATAACAACCCGCAGGCTTTGATCGTCTGCACAGATCCACGGTTCAGATGACAGAATCTGCTAACGGGGCAACTTTTAACCGTACTGTTGTGATCTGTGTTTTCTGTATATTTATTTTGAGGTTTTTCTGTGTTTATTAGCCTGTTCCCCCTGTGAGTCTCTGCCTTCCCTGTTGATTGTTCCCAGCTGTGTCTCGTTTCTTTGATTACCCTCCCAGTGTATGTAGTCCCACCTGTTGACTTTGTCTCTTGTCGGATCCTCATCGTGCTTACCAGTCTGTTTCCTTGTGCCGTCGTGTGTTCTTTGTGCTCTCCGTTGTTCTGTCCCGTGGACATTTACCATTAAATTCATCATCATCTTCATCCTGGCCTGCCTGCGTCCTACCTCACCACTCAACCAGCACTAATCATGGCACGTACACTCAATAAATCCGGCCTTTATGGGAGAGGAAGAAGTAAGCAATTGATGATGGATAGAAAAGCTGCACGATTGATCAAATTGCAATCACTATCACAGGTTGAGTGAAGCAAAGGCTTAACTGGATGCAGCACTCTGAAGCAAATGTTTTCAAAAATGACTGATTTTGTTAGCTTTGCTCAAGCTACGATTCTGATTGCAGAAATGATTCAAGTCAGAATTATAGTTTGAGCAAAACTAGTAAAATTAACTGCAACAAATGAGTATTTGTTAAGACCGTTCAAAAAAACATCTTTTCATTCTAGGGTCTGATATTTCAGGTGCCATGTGTTTACATTCGGTTTGCTATTAACAAATGTAGCTAATTTTAGGCAGACTTACATTTTGCACCATGTGCACACCTAACATACAGGTACATACATATGGAAAATTTTGAATTCATATTTTATTGCCATTTTTTTCTCATTTCAGAAAACTTGTATATCATATTACACATGAACTGAAATATGTTGAGCTTTTATTTCTCCAGTTTTATTGCTCATTGTTTCATTTGCTCCATTACAAAAAGGACATTTTAAACAGGAATGTCAGGATTCAGAAAAAGCGTGCTCCTTTCTTCTCCTTGTACCATGTAAGACTCTTCTGACATAATTGGTTCAGGACTGGCTTGCCATAAGAAATTCAAAATTTGTACATCATAAGTAGGATTTGTCTGAGCATCGTAGCTCATGATGCGCCGACGCCAGCCTCAGTCAGAAGCTTCAAGTTCTTGAATAGATTTTGCTCAACAATCCTCCCTGTTTGTAGAGCACCATTTCCTCCCATACGTGTTCCTTCCACTGAACTTTCTATGAAAATGCTTGGATGCAGCACTCTGCGAGCAACCATGCTTACCCTACTTGTGGAGGGTGTCGATAAATGTCTTCTGGACATCTGTCAAGTCAGCAGACATCCCCATGATGGTGTGGATGGTCAAATGTTCACAAAAAAACATTCCGACATTAAAATCGTTACTCCAAAATGGATCCTATGTAATATTCAAATATTCTGAGACAGTGGATTTCGGGTTTTCGCTATCTGTAAGCCATAATCACAACTTTCACTTTCTGAAATTAGTGACAAAAACATATTGAACGTTTTCACAACATCCAAATTTTTGAGCCTGAATGACCAAGTGACCAAGACACTAAAACTCTAAAAAAAAAAAAAGTTGACATAAGTCATTTTTATCTTAGTTTTTTACCTTTCACCTTTGCAAAACGCAGCATCTGCCCTGTGAAACATGATGGTGGCATGTTTAGTGCAACTGGGTGTACATTTCATAAACAGAAAGACAAACCAGCGCTTTGTTGCGTCAAAGCATATTTTTGTGTAAGAATTACTCCGTCAAAGTCCCGACCTTCGTCAAACACATCCTCCTTAACTTCACAGTTAAAGTTGACAAGCGCTCTCCATTCAATCTGAGTGAGTTTGAACTATTTAAAGCAGCCTCTGGGTGTGCAGAGACATTCTCTAAAAGACTGGCAGCTAATATTAGAACAGCTTGGATTTTACATGATATTGCCTGCAGAGAGCCAAATGATACTCTTTAGTATCGTTTAGTAATGTTGTCAACCTTCAATTAAGGGGGTAGCAGCGTATTTGTTATGTTTGAAATCAGAAAATAAAGGCAAATAACAGACATAGAATTAAAATGCTTTTTACCAAAAGAATCATAACTGATGGAGCCTGTGTAGCACTCATCATCATCATCATCATCATCATCATCATGAACACTGTTTCTTCACTGCTGTCAGATCCTGAAGCAGCCATGCGTTGCATGCAGGGAAAAACAGTGCGACATTGCCCGTCTTTTTTTTCTTTTTCCTCCACCCGCGATGCTCGCAATCTCTGGGCGCTGCAGCGAGCGACATCACATACCTGCAGATCCGTCGGTTGTTTATCCAACGCGGAGTAAACGGGCGCATGAACACACTGCTACACACACACACGCACACACTGCTACACACACACCTCGCAGCAACCTTCGCGGCCTTGAACATCACGATCCCCTCACGGAAAGCTCACCAGATGCAGAGACAGGGGGAGCATCAGGAGGAATATCCACAGATAGAGGTGGCAGGAGTTGTTGAATTTGTTCTGGTCCGGGTCGTGGTACCAGCCGCCGGTCAGAGATGCCCACACTCCCTGACGCAGGGTCTGCACAACGTGGGAGCCCATGTCTCCTCCTCGCCGCACGGCTTTCTGGACGGACGGTGATGGGGACGATGATGCTGCAAGGCTACGACGAGATGATCTCCTCTAACGTGAGCTGCTGTCACTGCGCCTCCATGTTGGAGCGATGCAGCAGTGCTCCCGGAGCCCTCTCTCTCATCCTCGGTCTCTCTCGACGGGGTCCTCTCGTTTGTCCGCCGCTGCTTCCGCGGATCTCATCTTGACCTGCTCGGCTGTCCCCTTCCTCCCTCTCCTCCGCTCCTACAGATGCGTAGCACTGACAGCCCCCTCCCTTCTTCTCTTTCTCCTCCCCTCTCTGTCGTTTCTATTATGAGTCCCACCTTCGTTGCTCGGGATGTGAGGCGGTATGGCAGGACGTCGCATCACATAACCAAACAGCATTCAACAAGGCAACTGTTAGCATTCCTGTCTTGTCAAAATGGCGTTCTTATCAGTCAGAAGCTCAAGCGCTCCCATGCATAGAAATACATTTCTTATCACGGTATTTTGAGATAACAATATTTATCTTATAATTTTGTGATAACAAACCTTTTCTTCTTGTGTGAGTGCTTTATTAAATACTCGGTGTTTAAAACGTTTCATTAAAAAAAAAAAAAATTTTAAAGTGTGATCTCTTGGCAGTGATATATTTTAAATTGGTTAATTATAGAGAAATACTTTGTGTACTTTAATTTTAATTTAGGTGATTTTCGT
This sequence comes from Poecilia reticulata, assembly GCF_904066995.2. Lineage (NCBI taxonomy): Eukaryota > Metazoa > Chordata > Actinopteri > Cyprinodontiformes > Poeciliidae > Poecilia > Poecilia reticulata. The sequence goes on along the minus strand of NC_088844.1, from coordinate 10,791,338 downwards.
GGAATTAGCAAAACTTATATTTAAAAATATAGATTTTTTTGAATAGCCTTGTAATTGTCAACTTCCAAAAATAATGGCCAGAATACTTTTTTGCCAAAAGTGATTCTCCCCTTCTTTTTCTTCCTTGCTTAAAACATCTTTTGGCAAGAAAGGGATGGCGATTTAGGACTTTTACTATTTTAGGATGGTGACAATATGCTAAATGAGCTTGCCATAATCTCACCCCACAAGCGGTTTAATGGAGAAATCAGTTAAATCACATAATGCATACCATACCATACCAAGCATGCTTTGATATGTATGGATGTGGATGCAATAGTTAAGCATAAAGTGTTGAAATTTAATATATTTAAATACATTAAATATGCATTCAAATGTATGGGCTGCAGTTTAAAGCTGTGGTTGAATATCAACATTGTTAATAGGCATGTGTGTCGGAGTGGATGGGGGTTTTTATGGTTGACTATTCCAATAATTTCCATGAAAGCGCGCTCTCCACAGACATTCCTACAGTGGCTCCTCCTTTCTCTACTCCAACTGCTGCGCTCGTCACGTGTCACCCCGTCCACCAATCAGCGTTCACCAGAGCCAGCCCGGAGAGCAGCAGTCCTCAGATCCAGCCAGCCACTGCTGCGACCCACTCCGCTAAGCGACAGCAGTGGCGGCGGCGGCCGGGGGAGGGATTGTTTTGGTTAAAGTTTTTGGGATTGTTCTTTTATGTTTCTGTCGGCGTCTTAATAAGAAGTTTATCTTTTAAGATGTTTTGTGCGCTTTTCATTTTACTCACCGGTTTTCTTCCCCCCACTCGGAGGAGAGACTGTGGATGAAGCGGTTTTAAAAGAGGAGCAACTTTTCCCAAACCAACCAACCAACAAACTAACCAACGGGCTGACCTATGCTAAGCTAACCCGCTAGCCAGGAGTCTGGAATGCAGCCGGGGTTTGTCCTTAAAGTCCACAAACCAGCAGGCAAACTTTACATTCCGCAACTCGACTGCTACGATCTATTTACCTGCGAGTTTGGACGGGACACCAGCCCCGGGGAGGCTCTGTGTTTCTCCTCGGGTCGGACGGTGCAGGTGCACCTCTTGCGGCACCTGCGGAAACTTGATAACTTTGCTCCATCGGTTTAAGGCTAACTTTAGTTTTCTCACAGGACATTTTGGTATCTCGTCGTTACTTAGTTTACTTACAAATATTATATACGCAATTCATGGCGTATTGGTCGCTTTTAATAAGTCTCAGGCGTCAGCCCATGAAGCGCTGGTGTTTGCTAAGCCGGATTTCGGCTAATCTTAGCGAGCAGCCTCGCTGGGTTGCTCATTGACCATCATACTTCTACCGGAGTGGAGACGTGGATACACGCTTGTAGGCTGCCTTTCTCACAGGACTTTGGACACTATTTGACTTTCCTGGGTGCTGCGGAGGGGATTCACCTCGCTAAAGTGACATAATGAGTATATTTAAAAGTTATATTTTAAAGTTTTAATTTTTTTTTTCCTTTTAGTTCTATAAGCTCTGCACCCTATGGTGCCGCTAGGGCCACCGAGAAATGGATGTCTCGCAGGCCGCTTCCCCAAACGGTGAAGGGCGGCCGGGCGGCGGTGGGACCGGGGAGCATGCCTGGACAGAGTGCCCGACTGGCCGGTCGTGGGCTCACTCTGCCCCGCTGTGTCCCACTCGGTCCCTGTGGACCGCCGCGTACGACTACGAGGCAAGCGGCGAGGACGAGCTCAGCCTCAGGAGAGGGGACGTGGTCGAGGTCCTGTCCAAGGACGCTGCGATCTCCGGGGACGAAGGATGGTGGACGGGCAAGCTGAACCACCGGGTCGGGATTTTCCCTTCTAATTACGTCACGTACCAGCCTGCTATTTACCGTCTTCCCGCAACCAGTGGGTCGGCGGGGGTGTCGGAGCAAGTGCCCAGCTCGCCCACTCAGATTCCCTTCAGTGAACTGGTGCTGGAGGAAATCATTGGCGTGGGTGGCTTTGGCAAAGTCTACCGGGGAACATGGAAAGATCAAGAGGTCGCGGTGAAAGCGGCACGGCAAGACCCGGATGAGGACATCACGGCCACCGCCGCCAGCGTCAAGCAGGAGGCCAAGCTGTTTTCGATGCTGCAGCATCCCAACATCATCAAACTGGAGGGGGTGTGCTTGGAGGAGCCCAACCTGTGCCTGGTGATGGAGTATGCCCGAGGCGGGACGCTGAACCGGGCGCTGACTGGAAGGCGCATCCCGCCACACATCCTGGTCAACTGGGCCGTGCAGATCGCACGCGGGATGCTCTATCTGCACGAGGAGGCCGTGGTACCCATCATCCATCGGGACCTGAAGTCCAGTAACAGTAAGCAAAGATTGGAGTGTGTGTGTGTGTGTGTGTGTGTGTGTGTGTGTGTGTGTGTGTGTGTGTGTGTGTGAGTGAGCAATAAAAGTATTCCTACCTTTTTGATTTTTTTAATGCTTTTGTAAAGTTTTAGCAAAGGCCTTGCAGATTAGGATTTTATTTAGGGGACCAGAACAGAGTAGCTTTAGTGTGAAGTAAAGGGAGTATGGTTTTCAAATAAATATGCATATCAATCAAAATCTAATTTATTATTTAGCAGCATTTCTTTTCACACCCATGTACTCAAATCCCCCCCAAATAACAAAGAAAAATCAATTTATCAAAGAAGTCACATAATCAATAAATAGCATGTCTTTGTGTTGTGTGTGTGTTTAGTTTTTAGTTTTTGCTCTTATTTTGTGCCAATGTACTTTAAGAAAATGGTCCATCCATTTATTTTTCATCACAGTTAAATATATCTCATAACAATCACAAAAAGCAGAAACCTAACATGTTTTAATGTATTGCCATCTTCTGATCTGATCCTTGTTTGGGTGAGTTGACCACTCCGAAGCATTTCTCTGGTGGGTATAAGACGACCTGCGGTTCATGGCATCGCTTCATACTTGACAAAGTTGAGTACGATTTTAATAAAACTGTAAAGATACTGAATGTCACATGGGTAAAATGCCAACTACCTTTGGGTAACTCAACGTCAGTGTAAACAAAGATGCTCTGTTTTCGCTTTTACAACAGTGAACAGTATAGTTCAGTTCAGAGGAGCTCCAGTGATGCACAGCTCAGGTGGGAGAATTTATCAGTATGAAACATGGTGGTGGCAGCATCATGCTGTGGGGATGTTTTTGTTCAGAGGGAACTGTTGAAAAACATCTAAAACCTTTTGAGGCATTTCATAAAAGACTTGCAACTGTAGTTGTAGAGAGCAGTGGTTCCACAAAGTGATGACCCAGGGGTTTGAATAGATATGCACAACAATTTTTTCATTCATTTTTATTTGTTAAAAACAACAGAGAAAATATAACCATGCACTTTTCACTTGATTATGAGATATGCTTTGTCGATCTGTGATCTATTAAATGCCTAGAATGCATTCTGTTTGTAACTTTTCACAATACAAATAAAGATTTCAAGGCTAAAGACTCCGTAGCAAGGTATCAAAATTGATTAAATTGGACGTTTGGAAATGTTTAGCTTTAAAACATCTCAACTCACCCAGCGCTGTTACACCAGTGTCAAATGAAGCTCCTGCAACCCCGTAATCCACATGTTTCACCGCAGTACTTGACCAGTCCAGGCCTTTTACTCTGCATAGGTCGAAAATGCAACAAAGTGGATAGGAGTGGGGGAGGGGGGGAGAAGCCATCAAGAGGATGTGAACTAAGGTGAAGAGTTTACCCAGCTGGTCCACTTTGCCTGCTCCAAGACCCCCTTATGCTTCAAAACACACAGATTCACTTTCTCAGCCCCCTCTCCGCCTAAAGCTGAAATGTTGTTCAAATAAAGTCTGTGATTTACTAGACACGTGTGCTTAACAGCCACAGAGAGGAAAAGGGTACAGAAAGCGTTAGCATGTGCATAATAACTGAGTAATTGTACAAAGCCGGTGATTTGGTAAGTAGGAACAGGCTCAATGCTGTGAGACTTTCCCATCCATGACAGGCTCATGTCGCTAGATTTTGATTCACAGAGTAGCAGCAGGCCTACTGTTCCAGTTCTGGTAATTGATAAGAAGCCAACAAACTTTAGTTTCCCAGGACTGAATAATGAATGGAAAGGGACTGGAAGTGAAAAAAAAAAAGGGGGGGGTGGGCGTTGAGTCACCTAGCCAGAGACACAGGCCACTCGCTTCAGCTCAGGTGTGTTTATGTGTGTAATGTGACCCTAAACACCATTTCTCTCCCTTTTGTGATCGGAGGCTCCCATCAGCCCGGGGCCATGTGGAGAGCAGCTGTGGCGTAGCGATCTCTGTTTATCTCCAGCTGTGGGAGTCGACGTGTGAATGCCGGGACAAAACCTGTGAAATGTACACATACCAGACTGTCCGAGTGCTTGAGGTTAAGACTTTCTTGCTGGATTTGAAAGGGATCGGGTTGCACTAATGTGGAGGATCCTATGACTAACGAGGTTTTTTTGTGCAGTCCTTTATAGTTATGCCATGACAAAAAAAAAGTCTTTCCACGAATATTTCACTCAGATTTATTAGAAGTGCGAGTTACCCAATATATTAAGAAAAATAAGCCTTACGAGTAGGAATAAAACTGATGATGTACGAAATAGCACAGCACGGGTTTATCGATGCACCGATCAGATATATTGGGGCCAATTCCCAACCAATTTGAGCTCTGACTTTCTGATTCCTTATGGAAAACTGTGAAAGTATTTTTGTTCATATGTTGTTTTGAGTGAATTAAAAAAACACACACACCAGGGTTACAGAAAGCTCTCTTTTCATTACTGAAAATGTAAAATTTTCCAGGTTATGGGACATAAGTTTCTAAAAATTAAGCCCAGCTTTACTGAACTATGTTTCAAGAAGGACTAAACAGCTGGTTACAGCAAAAACCTCTGACTTGCTGTATAATTGTTTATTCGCTCATTGTCTCAAATAGGAGCCTCAAGAATAATTTCTGGCATTATCTCCATTTAACTGTTTATAAATAGGGAATAAAACACCGGACACAAATTAGTCCATAACTGTGTTTCCATCCATGTTTTTTTTTTTATGCACATA